>NW_026947515.1:0-518388 GCF_034190915.1 Cavia porcellus | reverse complement strand
GTGGAAGTGAGGGGCAGGACACTGTGTGCAAATAGCAGTACATACAACAGAGAGGGTCTTCACTGAAAGTCAGGTAGTTCTTAGGGTAAGCATGAAGTTAAAGTTGAATTATGATACCTTCCTTGAGGTGAATAGCACAAGCTCTGGTAACAATCAGTATTCCACATCCCTGTCAACCCATGAATTCTGCGTTGTTCACTTGAGATCTAGTTTTGATTATCTTGAATTATGACCCAGTATCATGAAGGTGAAATTTGAATTTTTTTTGTACCAAGGATCGAACTCATGATCTCAAGCTTGCAAGTTAGGTTTTCATGCTGCTAGCTAAATACCCAGCTCTGAAACTGTTTTCTGTATGTTTTAGATGGTATCATCCTTGTTCCTCAGAAAATGTTGAATATTGTGGAATTTTTCTATATTGTATGGCTATAACTTTTTAAAGCAAACCAGAGGTGTCTTATGCAGTCACTTTTCAAGTTTCACATTTTCTGTGCGGTATCTCAGTGAGGGTTTCTCTATTTCAGACAGCTCTGTAACTTATGCTAGCCCCAAACTCAAGACAGTTCTCCTGCATCAGCCTCCCAAGATATATTTCTTATATCTGAATGGAAAGTGATCACTTATTGACACTGAGCTATAATTTGAAGCTTGCACCTGGTTTCATTGTTTATACGTTTTTTACATACAACCGTTTTCCATGAACATTTGAGTTATTATTTATGTACCATATTTGATGTTATTTATGTTTTGTTCTGTGAAACCAAATTCAAATATCAAAATGCTGCTTAAGTATATTAAGAAAAAAGGACTCAGTGGCCTAATTGAGATTTGAAGAGATATCATAGGTCTTACATCAAAGTGATTGATGAGATATTTGTCTGCCTCTGTGCTTTAAGGATGCTGGTACTGCAGGCTCTCACTATGAGCTCTGCATTATAGACAATGCACAGCGACTCTTTTTTTTTTGTCTTTTTTTGAGAAGGGGTCTCACTATGCAGTTCAGGCTGGCCTTGAGCTCACTTTGCAGCCCAGGCTGGTCTCAAACTCGCAAGGATCCTCCCACCTCAGCCTCCTGAGTGCTGGGATTACAGGCTTGAGCCACCAAACCCAGCACACAGGGACTCTTGCAGTGACTCAGCAAAAGAATCAGTGCTCATATTTGGCTGTTACATTAGCTTTGAGTTTCATTATGGCATCAAATTTGCTGTCTCAAAATATGTGTATGTACAAGCAATTAATCCCCAAGATTTGGAATTAAGATATTAAGAAATCAGTCTCCATTCAGCTGTTATGTGGGTTTTATTTGTTTAGTTTAGTTTGTTTTATTAAGACAGGTTTTCTGTACGTACATCAGCTAGATTTGAACACTTTATGGAGTGCAGAATTGCCCTAAGCTCAAAGCAGCCATCCTGCATCAGCCTCTTGAGTCCTGGGATTACAGATATGTGTGGTTTTACCCTAGAAAATATTGAGGTTTGTAACTTAGCTGTGTTGTAGATTGGCATAATAGATGCCATCTTGAGCTTTGCATTTAACTAGTGCCCTGTATTTCACCCAGAAAAATGGAAAAGTCACTCAGGGTAGAAGACCCAGGAGAAAAGCAAAATGAGCTGTACCCAAAGAAAAAAATTAACCTGCTCAACAAAAGAAGCAGAATACAGTTGTCATCCAAAAATTATTATAAGATGCTAGCTAAATGATTTCCAACAGGATCTTTTTGTGATTCTATCTTTTAAAGTATCTGTAACTTTCCAGTTCAAAGCCTCTTCTTTAGATCCTGAAATGGGGATGGGTTTTTTTTATACAACTGGTCCTGAGACCAGCTAATGAAATTCCACATTTCCCAATTGGTTTGCTTGTCTTCCTATATTGTTGTTCACAAACTCAACTCAAGCTGCAGAAACCTTTACTGACACAAGCAAACAACAGGATTAAATGACATTGCCACTGAAATGAAAGAATAATAGTGAAAAGGAGAGGAGAAAAAAGACAAATGCCATGTGTTATAATGCCCACCTCTTTTCCCCAGTGATGAAGAGACTGAAACAGGAGAATGGCCATGTATTCAAAGACAGGCTAACCTACATAGTGAGTAGGCTGGCCAGAACTCCTGTGAGACTATGTCTTTAAATCAAAAAACTAAAATGAAAAACATATACAACCAAGGTGACAGAAAGACTATTAAAAATATTATAGAGCTGAGTGAAAGTTGACTTATGCAAAATGGGATTTATTGAATGATGCTGGAGAAGAAGGAAGGCTATGTAGTGGCATCCAGGAGGCAGTGACAAAAACAGATTTAGGAATGGCACCTACTGTGCTACAGCACAACAATGACCTCCTTCCTCCAATACATTTGCAGTTCACTAGAATGAGGACTTTTAAAAGTGCATGGAAATCTTAAATTCATGGCAAACAAGCAGCTTGAAATCCAGGCTTTGGAACATGGCCTTTAGCAGAATTTCATAATTAAATTGAAATAAGAAAAATATAATCCTGCCCTGTTTGCTGTCAAATGAACCTAGTTTAATGGCTCACAACATTGAGAAATGAAGTCACAAACCAAAAGAAGTTCAAAAATTTTCTTAGAAAAAAAGAGAGAAGACTAGCCTTGAATTTTCAGGAGTGGTCTTCAGTATTTTGGCCACAGACCTATTGTCAGGGGTCATTTATACAGGAAAGCCACAATGTGGGTACAGTGTGTGTCTCAGACTACATTCAACCTATAAACTTATAGCTGCTTAACTAATATTACTCATCAGGAGAACAAGTCAGCCAGAAAAGGTATGTGGGAAGAACCAAGGCATTTTGTGGGAACAATAGTCCAGTTGTTCTGGTCATTGATTATGGTAATTGATGCCTAGCAGGACTTCCTGGAGGAGGTGGTGGTAACTGTAGTACATTTCAAGCTGTTGCTTTTCTCTTCAGGAGCATGTAGACCTGGTCACTGCATCTTCATCTTCAGTTCTGGCTTTCTTCAGCTGTGCCTGTTGCAGTGATTGTTGTATTTAGTTTTCTGCATTGACTCTTGAAGGTTCCAGTTTCCCTCTGATTGTATATCGATTTCTGTCTACATTGACATCCTTTGCTAAAATCACAATAGTATTTGAATGGATAAAGTGATGTTTATACATTTAAAATATTCATTAATACAGGCCAGGGCTTTAAGCTCAGCAGGCAGAAATGTCTGCCTGGAAAGTGCTAGGTTGTAACTTTGATCCCTGGTACCTATAAAAAAAAGTAATTTAAACTGCAAGGCAAGAAAATCATTTCATGTGTGAAAATGTAAGTTTACAAAATTTATAACTATGTCAATGGCAAATTAAACATTGTTAATAGTCATATTTAGTATCTAAAGTTGTTGGTTCTGGGGATTGAGGTCAGTGATACAAGAAGCTGCCTGGAGAGCACTAGGCCATGAGTTCAATCCCTCATACAAAAAAAAAAAACTTGCAGTTGTCAGTGATGCAGTGCTATGAGCACATTTACTGAAACTGATACTTGTTAATTAATAGGCTTCATGTTTCCTTTGTGGTCTATGAAATACCTGCAGATAACATGGCAATTACAGTAAATGATGTACTGTGCCCTACAGGATTGCTATTTTGTGAGTTGTTTTTATTTTTTGTTTTCCCACATACTTGAAAGTTGAAAATGTTGGCTGATGCTAGCTAGAAAAACTGTGATAATCATTTTATTCAATTTAGTGATATATTTCCCTATATTCATTAAGAACATTTTGTTTGCTCCAATTACCCCAAGTCAAACTGATAAACAATTCTTAAAGTTACAGGCAGCTGAGTTAGTTAGAAATACAGGCAACCATACCATGATATAGTGGAATGAAATTCCTGAACTTCTATGTCTGGTATGAATTTGTGTTCTCTAAAGTGCAAGAATGAATTTTAAGAACAACAGAGTTGAAGAGCAGAATATATTTATTGAGAGATAGAAAGTGAAAGTATTTTGCTCTAAATAGGATTTTTTCGAATTGGGAGGTGGAACCAGGGGACTTTTACCTTGAAGTCACTTTCCTCTCCCCTATTCAACCTACCTGTGGCCAGAAAAGAATCTCAATCAGCTACTTGCATATCAGCAATGCCACCTTTAATTAAGCACCACCCACGCCACAAACTATATGTATGCCACCTACATATTTCCAGAGAAAAAGCCAGACCCCCAGTGGTCATGGGGTTCTCCCCATATTCTTAGAATAAAGGCCATTTTGACTTTGTATTCTCTTCTTTACTACACCAAAAATCCTATCTGAAAGCTTCTATCTGAGAAAAACAGGAGGGATTCTGAGCCTCTAGTAAAAGACTCTGTCTTTTCTAGAGACCTTATAGAATAAAATCATGTGATGAGATAGGTTTAAAGTGGGTTAGGTTACAAAGACTACCAAGGAGGTAAATTAGCACAATAGAGAAGCAAAATATAAGAAATGTAAAAGTGGCCTTTTATTTATAGAATTTGGAGAGGAGCTCACAGCTACCAAGGGTTTGGCTCCCCACCCTCCCCCGAATGACTATGGGGTTATAGGGTATATGTGACTTTTGACAGGATGTGGTGCTTGGAGGGGACATTGATGTCATGCTAGGAGCTGATGGGAATTTTCTTTAGGCTCCTGGGAAAGAAACAGGAAGTTGTATTCAAGGAGAAAAGAGGAAGTGGCCATATGAGTAAGCATCCCTGATTTCTCATTCTTCCACCTTGAACTACAACCATGAAGTCCTGTAAGTGTTTGAAGGTCAAAGCTCTTTCAAGTACATCCTTCGGTTTGAATGAAGAAATCAAAACAATAATTTTTGCTATCTGTCTTCCTCCATGGCTGTTGGTAAACCATTCATAAGAAATATTTTGAGTCAATTCCTTAATGCATGGTCCATACCATAACCAAAATTACAGATCAGTTCAGTTTCAGAAAAAGAAGCAGCACTTAAAGGCAGGGTTAAAGCCTTCAATGCAAGTATCCATGGCATGGTGAGATCAACAATGTGTGATACAAACTACTACTGATTTCTCTGACTTCAAGAAAGAAAAAAGTTTATACTAATATTGTTATCCTGGAATGAATCTCCCGGTCTACTATGTCTGATATTAGGATTTTGTCCTGTAAAGTCAAAGAATGAATTTTAGGAACAAGAGAAATTAAGAGAAGAATATACTTATTCAGAGAAAAAAGGTGCTTGACAGAGAGAAGGTATCCTGAGCAGGTTGCCAAAGACTGTCCATTCTAGGGACCTTTATAGAGTAAAATCATGTGGTGAAGTGAGTTTAAGGTGGGGAAAACTAGGAACTCACAATGCAGATGGGCATAAGGTGGCACAGAGTTATGGTAGCCAATAAGATTATAAGTTCAGGTAAAGTTGATTTAATTGGGAACAAAGGGGGAAGGGAGTCACATAGAAAGCAGGCATTCTTAGGCAGCTGTGTGTCTTCCCTTAGGGGTTTGGGAGGGTGACTCCTGAGTTCCTCAGGATGATAGGAACTATTTAGAATGTCAGTCTTTAGGATAAGGATACATTTCTTTAAATGGTGACTCCTGACTTCCTCAGAGTGCTAGGGAACTATTTAGAATATCAATCCTTAGGATATGGATGAATTTGCTTATCATTTATCTTGAGCCTTGGCCCATAGCATGAGGTGTCAGTCTTCTCCATAGTTGCAAGGTATCTGGTCTCCTGCATGGGCTCCTTGGGGGACCTAGCCATGTCTCATGCCAATAGTATTTAAATAACTCAGGACCGGCACTGTTTAGAAAATTCATTACAGATGTCTTGTGCTCTGGGTGAATGTTCTGGGGATAACAGTGTGCAATGTATATACCATTGTTGCCCCCTGATTGACGTGTTTTGGAATTTAATTTTAGTTGATGTGTTCTTTTTTCCTTGAAATCAAATGGATTTGAAAATTAAAAGCCTGAGGAAAGCTCTTCAGTACAAACACTCCTCTGTCGAGCTGAGATCACCACTGTAGAAGAATGGCAGCTCCAGAAGTCTCTGCAATGCAGTCTGTTATTTGGGATCCTCTCTTGCAGGGAGGGGCTCCTTTCCCTGTTTATTTTTGACTCAGAAGGACGACAGTAGAGCAGGAGTCAATCAGTGATGAAGGGGCAGGCTATATGAACTGTCCAATCAGGTGGGACACTGCTGGCTGTGACTTCTGTCTGTTCTGGTGGCTCAGCATGATTTACCTGTTCTGAGTACAACAGTGGTAGCAAAATGCTTGCTGGATCTCATTTAGTACTTTTGATGTCCTGTGGCCTGCTTGGCAAAGAACCTGAGAGATCCTGTAGCCATGGAATGGTGAGGTTGTGGATAGGCGCCCAGAAATAGCGTGGATTGGGCAAAACAGGTTACAAGTGTTTAGGAGTAGTTCCAGTGTCTGGAGCCTCAGGTATTTAGTTAGCTTCAGCTCCTGAGGTTCTCCAGCTTTGGCCATGGTTCATTCACTATCCCTTTTGCCTCTTGCTGTTGGCAAGGGTAATTTGGGGTCCCCAGAACCCTGGCTTCACTATTTCAGCAGCAGACTCAAGAATCATCTTTGAAATTCACTGCTAGCCTGGTAAGTCCACTATCTTAGTCATTGGGCGGAGCTTGGGAAGACCCTGACTATGATGCTTTTGTAGTTTGTAGAGCACTAATGAGCTAGGTCTATGCCCTCTTTCTGCAGAGGAGCAGATCTGGAATGTCCAGAGTTTATTAATGTCTATAATGCCGGGCCTCATAGCCACAATGGCTCAACTTAAACTTGGGCTTCTTTGTATTTATAGTGATCTCCTAAATTTATAGTATGTTCTCCTATTTCCATCCTCATGACAGGTAATGACAAAGGTCCTGAGAATTCAGAGACATGTAGTACTGTGGCTCAGCAGAGAAAGGCTTCTGAAACAACTGGTGAACTCCTGTGTATTATACAGATCAGTGCAAAATAATTTCTGATCATACTTAATTATTTAGGTGGCACAGACTAGGTTTGTGAGAATAGCCATAGAGTTTTGAATTCTGAGAAATATGAAGCAAATATGAAAGTGTTATCAAGGACGGGGTAAAAATTTGTGAAGGACAAATTCCAGAAAGGGCTACCTGTTAAATTCTCATCGAAAAATTCCAAAATTTACGCATTTGCATGGAAATATACATGTGATATCCTTCCGAATGTAAAGGAATAGGGGTGTCTCCTCTGAATTAAGAGCTGATTTAGTAGCTTGGTTGTTAATAGACAATTTAAATATGGAAATTCTGTACAATGGACTTATCTAAGTAGTGTAAATGAGAAGCCCTAAATAGAAATTTTGCAGTGATATTGTAGTTAGGCATGAAGGGTTTCCTGCTTAGGATGGATCAGAGGAGTGTGGAAAAGATGTGGAAGTGGCTGACAGGATACAGGCAGCAAATAGCAGGACATACAACAGAGAGCGTCTTCACTGAAATTCAGGTAGTTCTTAGAGTAAGTATGAAGTAAAGTTGGGTTCTGATTGCTTCATTGAGGTGATCAACACTAGCTCTGGCAACAAACAATCAGTATTCCACATCCCTGTCAACCCATAATTTTTGTGTTCCATACTTGAGATCTAATTTGATTATCTCGAATTATGCCCCAGTGTCATGAAGCTGAAATTTTCAATTTTTTTGTACCAAGGATCAAATGCATGACCTATGCTTTCCAGGCAGGTGTTCATGCCACTGAGCTAAATACGCAACTATGAAAATGTTTTCTGTGTAGTAAGGACGATACCCACATTGTTTCTGAGAAAGTGTTGAATATTGTTGGAATTTTTCTGTATTGTATGGCTATAATTTTTTTTAAAAGAAACCAAAGGTGTCTTATGCAGTCTCTTTTTAAGTTTCACTTTGTCTGTTTGGTGTCTCAATCAGGGTTTGTCTATTTTAGACAGCTCTGTAACTTAGGCTAGCCCCAAATTCAAGGAAGAAATCCTTCACCAGCCTCCCAAGATATATTTCTTATATTTGAATTGAAAGTGATCACTTGGTGACAGTGAGGTATAATTTACAGCTTGGGCCTGGTTTCATTTTATATACATATTTTTAAAATACAGCTGTTTTCCACTAACACTTGAGTTATTATTTATATACAATATTTGATGTTATTTATGTTTTGTTCTATGAAACTAAATTCATGTTTCAAAATGCTGCTTAAGTATATTAAGAACAAAGTACTCATTGGCCTAAATGAGATTTGAACAGACATCATCTGTAGTCTATCAAAGTGATTACTGAGATTTTTTATTTAATTTTGAAATTGGTAAAATAGAACAGAACAAGGCAGCATAAGGTCAACTAAGATCACACAGTGAAATTGGTACACATCTTCACAACAGGTTACTGGGATAACAGTAATAGGTATCACAGTATATTTTGTTATCTTTGTCATAGTTGTTCTTTAATCACATATGTCAAAATGAGATGAAATACAGAACATTATAGAACTTATCAAAACAGAATATTCAATTGAGCAGTACCATTAATCAGAATAGAGTGAAACAATAATAAAAACATTTTCCTTCAAAGAGATAGTAGAAGGAAGTCCCCCTTATTTGCTATGTTCAACTTCCCATGAGATGCTCAGAATTCTGGTTCCTATTTGCTAATGTGGGGTGACAGGAGAAGAGGGGTAGGGAAGTGGGATGTTTGATTCTAGGTGGTGCATCAGTAGGTTTGGGGTTGCTTACTAGGGAGGCAAGCTGGTTGTTTGGTTTCACAGCGCCCTAAGTTCCAACATAGAACGGATCTTAGGAGCTGCTGCTGGTTATCCCCCCGGAAGGGCTGCAGTTTTCCAGACCTCCACTGCTCACCAGGGAGGGGAGGTACTTGCTTGGCTTTCCAGTGTCCTAAGTTCCAACATGGCAGGGACCTTAGGAGCTGCTGCTGGTTATCCCCCTGGAAGGGCTGCATTTTTCCAGACTGCCACCGCTGACCGGGGAGGGGAGGTGCTTGCTTGGCTTCCCAGGCAATTGATGAGACATGTATCTGCCTCTGTGCTTTGTGGTTGCTGGTCCTGCAGGCTTCTCACTGTGAGCTCTGCTTCAGAGAAAGTGCACAGGGAATCTTGCCATGACTCAGCACAAGAATCAGTGCTCCTATTTGGCTGTTACATTAGCAGTGAATTGCAATCTAGCATCAAATTTGCTGTCTTCAAAAATGTGTATAAACACAAAATTAATGACCAAGACATGGATTTAAATTTGAACAAATCAGTTTTCATTCAGCTGTTTTGTTTGGATTTATTTGTTTAGTTTAGTTTTGTTTTATTGAGACAAGCTTTCTGTATGTATATCAGGTGGATTTGAACACCCTGTGGAGCCTAGAATTGCCCTGACCTCACTGATGCGTTCCTCTCTCTGCCTTTTGAGTGCTGGGTTTATAGATATGCACCACCACACTTTGATTTTGATTCAGATTTGTAGGAGAGAATTTAAGATATCCCAAACCTGGGGTCTCAACCTTCCTTTGAGAAATATATGTATGATCCTTTAGGAGGCAGTGACCTTTGAGGTTGTGGTTGTGAACTTCAGCAATGAGGAGTGGATTTTGCTAAGTCCATCCCAAAAGAACCTCTACAGAGATGTGATGGGTGAAATCTTTAGGAACATGGCTGCAATAGGTAAGGATGAAACCTTTTTGGCACTCATGCTGTCAGAATATTGTTTGTTGCTCATTAGTGCTGTTTCATTAAAAAGAATATGAAAATATTTTTAAAAATATCTCAGACCTGGACACATTATATCATAAATCTAAACAAAATCTATTAATTTGTATGCATTACTCAACTGAGTCCTGGTATTTCTATGTCTACAATTCAGGAGGACTTGGGGACATCAAGGAAGCTGAAAAAGAAGGCAAAATGTACTGGAGATACTTAAGGTAATTCACACTCACAAGGAGAGGAATGTTCCTGAGTAATTAGTGAGTCAGCAGAAAAGTGACCACCAAAGAAATGAGGCACCATTCAATTTAATGTCAGTAATATTCCCCAAAGATGTATAAGCTAGTGTATATATGAGGGAATTAAATCATGAAAATGTATGACATTGCATATAGTTGTATACGAAAGGCATACATTTTGAGTTATGACATTCTGCCTTCAGTTTTTCTACCCATATATACATGTGAATACAACACATTCATTATCTAATAATTGCTAAGATTGCAATAGAATTTGAAATAAAACTGAGTGCTCATGTTTCTAAGCCACGCTCTAGACAATCGTCGATTCTGACTAATATTCTTAGTAGGCAGTTGGAATGTTAGTGCACTCATTTTGAATATCAGTATGCAGTTGTCTCTAGAAATTGATCCCCTCATACTTGTCCTGAATATTTTCAAAATGACAAAATCTGCATAAAATACTGATACATGCTTATTCATATACAAAGCAAATCATGGTATAACAGATCAGACCTTGAAGCTTATCTATCTATCACTGGATTTGTAGAGAAGGAAAATGTTAATAGACTCTCTGTGATTGTGCATTCTTGTAAACCCAGCACACTAGGAATCAGATTTTGCAGAATGGCAATTTCAAGTTCAAACTTCACAGCTTAATGATCTATGAAAATCTCTTAAAATAGATTTTAAAAAAGCTATAGATTTATGCTAAGACCTGTTCTTCATTCCCAGCCCAGAATGGAAAACAATGTGTTATGCAATGTCAAAAAATAAATAATATAATGTCACTTGCCATAAGAATTAGATGGGTCTTTCAACCATCAATTCAGTGAAATAGCTCAGCTATAAAACCTAAAAGGTCACTGGCTTTCTTTTAGATGAGAAACCAAAATACAAAATGTGTAAAGAAATGAAACAGGGTTGTTAGAGAAAAGTAAGACTGACCATATGGAAAAGGGGACCTCAGGTTAAGGACAGAAGGGAGATTGTGATGGGGAATCATATGAGAATAATCTGCATGTGATACATATATGTACCCATGCCCAAAGTGAAGCTAAAGATTATGCATTTCAAAGTACCAACTTTTAAGATTTCCAAATGTGTACCAGTCTCTTGGTTGTTTTCAACATATCTTACAAGGCCTTTCTGTTGCTTCATGGTCAGAATTTCTTAGCAGGCATTAAAAACAGAACTTGATATTAATGCAGTCATTAAATGGAGACCAATTTCACTGTGAATTTTTCTTTTTTTAAATTTAATATAAGGAAAGATTAAATAAGATAAAATAAGTATAAATAATACTGCTTTCAAAGTGAAAAAAACAATAAGAAATTGCAAGATGATGATTACAAATGCTGATCATAGAAATAGTTATGAAATACAAAAGTGAAACATATGAATTGGGGATTCAAACAGTGAGACTGCAAACAGTTTTGTTCAACTCTCCAAGAAAAGCTTATTAATATGGTTATAAATCCTATATGTGATTTTGTCTTTACAGAAATGACAAGCTAGGGAAATCTTATGGATATACATCTTGGAAGCAGTGTAAAGAAGTATTCCTTTGTACTGCAGAAGGTAATGTGAATGTGAAAGAAACAGAAACACACCACGATGTTCAGATCCATGAAAAATATTGCAGTGGAGGGAAACCCTATGTATGTCAGCAGTGTGGAAAAGGTTTCACCAAATCTGGACATTGTAAGCAACATGAAAGAATTCACACTGGAGAGAAACCATATGTATGTAAGCAATGTGGGAAAGCTTTTACCAGACCTGAATGTTGTAAGCAACATGAAAGAATTCACACTGGAGAGAAACCCTATGTATGTAAGCAATGTGGGAAAGCTTTTAAAACACGGGGAACTTGTAAGGATCATGAAAGAATTCACACTCGAGAGAAACCCTATGTATGTAAGGAATGTGGGAAAGCTTTTACCAGACATGGATGTTGTAAGAAACATGAAAGAATTCACACTGGAGAGAAACCCTATGTATGTAAGCAATGTGGGAAAGCTTTTACCAGACCTGATTGTTGTAAGCAACATGAAAGAATTCACACTGGAGAGAAACCCTATGTATGTAAGCAATGTGGGAAAGCTTTTACCAGACCTGATTGTTGTAAGCAACATGAAAGGATTCACACTGGAGAGAAACCCTATGTATGTAAGCAATGTGGGAAAGCTTTTAAAACACAGGGAGCTTGTAAGAATCATGAAAGAAATCACACTGGAGAGAAACCCTATGTATGTAAGGAATGTGGGAAAGCTTTTACCATACCTGGATGTTGTAAGAAACATGAAAGAATTCACACTGGAGAGAAACCTTATGTATGTAAGCAATGTGGGAAAGCTTTTAAGACACAGGGAGATTGTAAGAAACATGAAAGAATTCACACTGGAGAGAAACCATATGTATGTAAGCAATGTGGGAAAGCTTTTAACACATGGGGATACTGTAAGAAACATGAAAGAATTCACACTGGAGAGAAACCATATGTATGTAAGCAATGTGGCAAAGCTTTTAACACTCATGCAAGTTATAAGGTTCATGAAAGAATTCACACTGGAGAGAAATCCTATGTATGTAAGGAATGTGGGAAAGCTTTTACCAGACCTGGATGTTGTAAGGAACATGAAAGAATTCACACTGGAGAGAAACCCTATGTATGTGAGGAATGTGGGAAAGCTTTTACCAGACCTGATTGTTGTAAGCAACATGAAAGAATTCACACTGGAGAGAAACCCTATGTATGTAAGCAATGTGGGAAAGCTTTTAACACAAGTGCACATTGTAAGGTTCATGAAAGAATTCACACTGGAGAGAAACCATATGTGTGTATGCAATGTGGGAAAGCTTTTAAAACACAGGGAGATTGTAAGAAACATGAAAGTTCACATTCAATATAAAACCAGTGTATATAGGCATCATAAGAATGGTTTCAGCACATGTACATATTGCATAATGCATGAAAATCTTCACAGTGGGCAGAAAACTTACATATGTAAGGAATGTGGAAAAGGTTTCAGCAGAAATGCTCATTGTCCAATACATTATAAAATTTACATGGTTGAGAAACCCTGTGTGTATGTGAAGAATGTGGGAAAGCTTTCACCACACATGGATTTTGTAAAATACATCTATGACTTCACACTGGTGAGAAAGCCTATGTATATAACAATGTGGCAAAGCTTTTACTGCATATAGTCATTGCAAAACACGTGAAAGAATTCACACTGGGAAGAACCACTGGCTATGTAAGCAAGTGGAGACACTTTCACCAGCCAGATTGTAAGTGAAATACATGAAAAAACTCACACGAGATACATCCTATGTGTTATGGGAATACTCTCAGCATGCTTGATCATTGTTACATATCTGAAATAGTTCACTAGGCAGAGATGATATGTGGATTAACTATGTGAGAAATATAGCCATCTTTCTTGTTAAATACATAGAAAAAGCATCACTGTTCAGAGAGTTTAGATCTAAGTTTACTTTAAAAACCCCAAGGAGACCTGAAGAAATAATCAATACAGAAATTAGATGTCAATATTTCTTCACAAATATTCCAGAAATGACAAATCTGAGGTGGGGCTCTCCTTAGGTGCACATGTTGCATTTGGTTTTCAGTTAAACACTTGTACCTCTCTAGATTTTTTAATCTAGATGTTTTTGTGCTTCAACATGGCATCTTGTAACTAAACATCCTAAACTGAAATGGGCTTTTCACTTTCAAGTATGGATAGTGCCTCCGTACTTAATATTTTGTCTTTAAAACTTAAATTTTGTATTTTTATGGTGAATTTTAATGTTGTTTATTTAAAGAGGAAAAAAGTGTAGAAATAATAAAGAATTTCAGAAAAATAAACAATAAGAAATCACTAGTTGATTAGTATCATATTGTCATCTTAGAAGTAGTTGTTCAAGTTACAAATTTAAAGCATACAAACTGATATTCAAATAATGACACTGTCATGGTTCACCTCAATGATCCACCAAAAAGTTATTACTATGCCTATCTGTCCTACACACTTTTTTTTTCTTAAAGAGGGTAAGATTAAACATAGCAAAACAGAGCAAAACAGTTCATAAGAAAACAAGTTAAGGAAACACAGATTTCAAAGCAAGCCCACTGGAAATGTTCACTGTCTATCTTACTGTCTCTAGTTTTCTTCCAAATAGTTGTTCCCATCCTCACACACATTGAATATATACTGAAGATTATAGAACTAATCAAGCTTGCTTTTTCGATCTTCAACACTGATTTTGGCGAAGTCGATAATGACTACCATAATGTCTCTCATTGTCTTTGTAGTAGCTGCCTTTATCTTTATATATGCTGAAAGGGAACATAAGAGACTAGACTAATATCACTCTGAACAGTGAATAATAATATCCTGAGAAGGAGAAAGGTGAGGAATTGCCTAAAAAAAGAAGGCAGAGGACATACTTAAAAGTGTATCAGGATTTAAAAGCTAAAGTCTTGTTGCTCTGTTTAGTTTGGTTATATTTTGTTCTGGTCTGTCTACTCATATTAGATTTGAGGGCACAGAGAGATAACCCAAAAATAGCAGTTTATACCATGGTAATTATCCTTAATTTCCTATTAACTAAAACTGAATCCCTATATTACTTATATTGTCTTCTATGACTGATGTTCTTTGAAGATGGATTGTTTCAATGTTATTTGGCCTTGACTGATTTTATTCACATTTGGTATGCTTGCTGGTATCAAGTTCAAGAGCAGAGGCAACTACTCTGAAGATGACAAGGTGTAGAAGATATCCATTGGTGGGCTGGGTGTTTAGCTCAGTGGCTTAAGGCACCTGCCTGGCAAGTGTGAGGTCATGAGTTTCATCTCCAGAGCCAAAATAAATAAAAGATATCCATTCCAGGTTTGATTATTTTTTTAATTAAAGAGAAGAAAGGAAATAAAAAACAAAGCAGTAAAAGGGTACAAGTAATACAGAATTTCAAGAAAAAATACAGTAAGAAATCACTAGTTAATAGGTTACATATTGTCATTGCTAGGGTTATTTCCAAAAGATGAAAAATATTAACAAAAGATGAGAAATATAAAATAAAAAGTGGCCTTTATTCTGAGAACATGGAGAGAAATGACCAGCACCCTCACCGCTGGCGTCCAGCAATCTCTCCAGCGGACACGTCGCATGGGGGCCTATAAATAGCCTCGGTTTGGGGTGGAACCTAAGGCGGGCATTAGGGATACACAAGTAGCCCATTGGTCCTAGGTTTTGCACCATATGTAAATTTCCAGGGGCTGGAAGATGGCATCACAGGTAACTTCCTAGGGGCAGGGAAGATGGGGCTTCCTGCTTCCGGTTGTGGCTTTCCTGGCTACAGTGTCCTATCTGGGCAAAAATCCTTTCAGTCATCTTAGAAACAGTTGTACAAATTATAAAATTAAAGCATATAAAGTTGACATTCATACAGTGAGATTGCAGAAAGTTCTGTTCAGTGATCCAACAAAAGCTCAGTAATATGATTTTCCATCCTACAGACTCAAGCATGCAGTTATATCCCTTAGACCACCTTCCTTTCCTCTCTTTTTTACAATAACAGTTACAAGTTTTGAGTTTTTTTACTCCCACAGTTCTTATTACATTTTTTTGAAGAGAATAAATCCTAACATGACTAAACAAAACAGAGACAGTTAGAACAGAAGGATGGGCATAGTACATGATGCAAAAATAGAATATCAGATGATCAAAAATGGTTACCATTGTGCCTCTTGCTATTTTTGAAAAGAGTTGCTATATCATCAGATATAATAGAATTGATCAAAACAGTACAGAACAAGACCAATCAAACCTACACTGGAAACCTTGCAAGACTTCAAAAGAAGATAATAGTCAAACTATAATGGGCATCATAATAAATCTTATTGCCTTCAAAGTGGTTGTCTATACCCTCAAACTTGGTACTATCAAACAAAATAGAATATAGTAAAATCAGACAGAACAAGATGTGGAGAGCAATACTGGGGTTCAAATCAGGTTAATAGGAAAACAAATAGTTACTATAATATATCCTGCTATTTTTAAATTTAGTTTTCCTTAATTGAAAAAAATAAAAAATTTTAATTTAAAAAAGGGTGGAGATTGAGATAAAAGATGACATTGTAATAGAACAACACTGGTCAGAATGGAACAATTTAAGCATAATTGTGTTTCACTCCCAGATAATCTAACATAATAGTAGTCACCAGAGTGCCTCATTCCTTGAATTATTTGAGTATAACTTCATATACGATAGCATCAAGCATATCAAGACAGTGTGAAGCCATTCAACAGAATGAAAGAATTACAGGGTATTTAGAACCAGTTAACAGAAAATGAACAATGGTTTCTATATTATCTCCTTGCCTTTTAAAAAATTTTCTTTATACTATCACATATAGTAGAATATAGTAAGATACATGTTAAAACCAGTGGAAACAGATAGTTTGTTAGAGAGGGACCATTCTTGCACCACTGAGATTGAGCCCAGTGTTGATAATGTTGGTTAATTTTGAATATGCTGGTGAGTTAACGTTGCAAACATTTAGCTGAACACTTTTGTTTATGTTTGGTAGGAATATTAGCCAACAGAGTGTTTTCATTTACATTATTTTTAAGACATTATTGTCTGGCTTCATTCTCAGGATAACTTTAACTTTGTCACTTAAAAGAAGTTGATGGTGGGTTTTCCTTCAACTTGATCAAAGAATTGAAAAACAATCAGTATTTATTCTTTATTATATACTGGATAAAATTCACCAGTGCACTTTTTGTATCCCAGCTTTGTTGTTGTTATTAAGAAGCTGTGATTTTTACCCATTGCCTGTGCTCCTTATTGCTCTGTTCATCAGACTATTTCATTCTGATGCATGTGGTTCTGGGACATCAATGCTCACCACATATCCATTAAGGGTCACATGTCATTTTACTTTCAGATGCTAACATTTACTTTTGTATCTTCAAACTATCTCTATAATATGTAATTTTGTAACTCCTTTCCCTTACTCAGTTTTTAATGCACACTCTTGCAGGGTTTGGTTACTGATGGAGGAAAGTGGGGCTGGTGAGGGCCTGGTCTCTTATTTAAGGCTTCATACCCTGACCTGCCTGCAGTGTCCCCATCTCCTGACCTGCTCCCTGTAAACATCTGTCCTGCTCCATTGCTACGGTGAGTCCACATGTGGCAGCTCAGATCTGCACCTGGGTGGAAAACATTCAGTCATGTTGGGGTTTGTGACAGACTGGCCTCATACAGAGCTCCCCTGAGTGAGACAGGCATGTAGGAAGGAGCTCTGGAACCATTCCAGCTCTCCCCTGTCCAGTGTGCAGTGTGTGATGCTTTCCTGAGAACTCACTGATGGAGGAGACAGCCTGGACCTGGGTATTTTTTAGCCATGGTTCCTGCTAGGAGACATGGTGTCCTGAACCTCTGCCTGGACCATCTCTGTGACTTCAGATTTCCACAGAGATGTGAGCAGACTCAGTATTCTTCTACCAGGCTCTAGCTCTATGCTGAGGCTTCAGGTGAAAAATCTGTGACCCTCAATTTATCTTATATACATTTAACCTGGAAATTCCACTCCTAAGGGTCATTATAAAAATGAGATTTACAGACACCATATTCTCTTCTTAATCAGGTAAAATGTGGACAATTAGATACCATGAATGTTCCACAGCACAGCTGCTGAGTTAATTATAAATTACAGCCACTGAAAATGCTAAAAGAAGGCCATGTCCTAGGCCATGTCCCTGATCTTTCCTGAGATGGAAGAGAGCTTGTGTCCTGGCTCTCTCTCCACCCAGCAGTGAAGAGACACAAGCCTGCACAGCAGATGAGGACAGGAGCGAGGAGCTGGTCAGTGGCAGACCCCTCATCCTGGGAGGGATGCCTTTATGGCTTTTCCATTGCATTATTTATAGTGCTCCATTCAATATTGCTGCTCTTCTGTTCAATTCAGTTCAGAATAAATAGTTGGTATTTTCTTGAATAGGTGAGTGGAAATGGATGATTTAATTTTCTTTTATGTGTAATGTAGGATAAGCATATGGAAGAACATTCAAGCTTCACTTTATAGATATATAAAATAAGGAGTCTTTTTATTCAGAAAGGCAACACATCATTCATGACTAACTTTTAAACCTGCCATGTGGATCGTGCTGTGGTGGGTGTCCTGCCCTCCTTACCTGAGAAGTCACTGTGACCATCTGTGTCTGGCACAGGACACCCAGAATCTTCTTCAGAGTCTCTTTTTCCAGCAAGGAGGACTGGAATCTTCCTGTGCTCAGGCCACGCAGGGAGTGTGCAGCATGCAGAGTAGCCGAGTACCTTCTGCCTTACACCGTTTTCTACCACAGCATCCATGCTGCAGCCCTGCAGGCCCAATAAGGCAGAGCCCCCAGGGTGCAACAAAGACCCTACCACCTCAGCCCCAGGGGCCTCAACTCCTGGGTCCTGGCCTCAGCCTCCACCAGGCTCCAGGCTTTGCCATGTATTGGACATTCATAGTGGTCCAGACACACCATCAGTGCCTTGGTGCAAAGGCCATTTTCCACAGTGACCCTTCCATTCTGCAAATTTTGATCCTTTCCTTTTAAAAGGAGGTTGAGGCATTGGAGACAAAACCCCACACTTTGGCATAATGTTTTGTTTTTCTTTCTTTCCCCTTCTTGTTTTCTTCTACCCTTTCTTCTTCTTCTTCTTCTTCTTCTTCTTCTTCTTCTTCTTCTTCTTCTTCTTCTTCTTCTTCTTCTTCTTCTTCATCTCTTCATCTTTGTCTTTGTCGTTCTCTTGGACTTCTTTGTCTTTGACTTCTTTATCTTCTTCTTGGTTTCTTTGTTGCTTTAAGCATATATTTAGAGGTGCATTTGGCCAAAAACCTTTCTTTGTCTTTTCACTTTCCAGTTTACTGAAGTTTTTACAGATCTCTAATGCAATTCTAACCCTATGTGTTTGAATGCTCAGAATCCATTCTGTGGCTTGGTAGAATGAGGGAATTAAAGAAGAAACTGAACTTGGGGAAGTTTTTGTGCATTTTAGCATATCGTGCAACAACACGTGACTCATGGCTTTTTACCTTGAAAATATGGACTTCAGCAGCAAGTGGGTCTGCTACAGACAAAATGAGTTTCCTGTAGGTGTTTCAAACAATCTCATTTCCCCTCAACTTGTGAAGCACATGGTATATGTTTCTTATGGCCAAACTTGAAAAATTATTTCCAGTAAATGAAAGGCTGCCACTGGTCCTGAAATGATGACAGAACTTTCTTGTAAACAGATAGTCTGATTCACACCCTGGCCAACAGAAACTAAGAGAGTCAGAGATGGCTGGCACAGATAGAAACACCTCAAGATTGTCAACTACCAGCCACAACAAGTAGGAACCACGTTGCTGAGCTTTCATTGTTGGGTGATTGAATTGTGTGGTGGGTTTTGAACTAGGTTTTCTGAGGCAGCGCAGTAAATCTAGGTTGCTGCTTGGATCCCCCTTCCTGCAGTGCAATACAAACAGAAAGACATGAGCATGCATCATTTAATTGAAAATTTCTATTGCAGTTATGAAACCTGTATGCATGAGAGTCCACATCTCTATCATAGCAGACCCACCCACGTGCATTACCACCATATCTTGTAAAGGGTCAGTTTATTTATACAAAATGCACAGTGATGTTCTCAGCCTTGATTTTCCAGACTAGTGCATTTCTTGAAGGGAAGTCATTTCTTGAAGGGAATTTCTTGAAGGGAAGTCATCAGTCATTCTTGAAAGGAAGCTAAATGATTTTATTTTGAGTAAACTTCAAGTATGTTGCTATGCTTCTGTCTGATGTCCTCGCTGCCAGACATGAGGAAAGCAATGAGTGGGATCTGCTGCAGGTTTAGCTCCAGAGGGACACATTGCACAGCTGTGTCAGGCAGGGCTCTCCATCACCTGACTTGCCACCCTGATATCCAAATACCCTTGCACAGTGCTGTCTTTGGCTTCGGGAGGTTCTGGATTGCAGTGGAGATGCCCAGTGTACTGGCTGGCCCTGGGGAAACCTTGTCATGCCATGAGTTTGTCATCCTTAGCCCTGCACCTCTGTGGCCCTGGGGCCAGGACAAAATTCCCCCCGGCTGCAGTGAACAGCATCGTCCCGACAGCTCTCCTTGTGTGTACTCTATGCGGAGGCTAGCAAGGGTCCCAGCTCATTCCTGCTTCAAAGAGTACTGTGAATCAAACTCTTGAAAATTTGTGCAGCATTCTGTGTGGGAGAAAACTCTAAGTCCTAGGAGTACTGGGGAAGGCTGTTTAGAGCTCTGATGGGAGCTGGGAGATATGGCTGTGCTCTGCCCTTCCCATTGTTGTTCAGCACCTGCCTTCAAATGTGTCAGTGGATGGGGGAACAACACATTTCAGGGATGTGTGCCTGGATGAAACCAGTTTAGGAGGCTCATGTCTGGTGTTGGCCATGTCTGGTGATTCCCTTTGAGTTAGAAGAATTTGCCATTTCCTTCACAAAATGGACTCATGAAACCTCTTTCACACTTGTAATAAAAACCATCTATCTGACTCTTGGTTGTAAATAAAGGTTTCCTGTTTTGGTTTTTGCATTATTGTTGTTTTTCAAATGCAATGAATCAGCCCTTTGTAGCTCCCTTTGTATCACTGAAATCATGGAAAACATTTTCAAAAATGAAAAGATTAGTACATACACAATGGTCTCTACATTTTCCCTGTAGACTTTTTTTCTCTAGGATTTTCTCTTCTTTCAAAGAGCAGTAGCAGCCAGTCTCCTCCAGAAATGTTTGGCCAAGCAGAATCTAATGCACTGATATGAAAGACCCAGGGTACTCGCTGGTAAGTGTGGGCCACTGCAGCTCTTACAGGGGGGAGAACTAACAGTGTCTCCTGAGATCCACGCCATGTTGGAACTTAGGACTCTGGGAAGCCAAGCCAGCACCTCTGCTCACTGGTAAGCAGTGGTAGTGTGGCCCACTGCAGTCCTTCCAGGAGGAGAACTAGCAGTGTCTCCTGAAATCCATGCTATATTGGAACTGAGGACGCTGTGAAAACAAATGACCATTCTGCCTCCTTGCTAACAATAGTGAACCTACTGCTACATGGCCTAGAGTCAAATATCCCACTTCCCCTATCCTCCTTCCCCTCCTCCTCCCTGCCCATTAGCAAGTGGGAACCAGAAATCTGAGCATCTCCTGGGAGGTTGACCATAGCAAATAAGGGGGACTTCCTTCTACTATTTCTTTGACGGCAAATACTTTTATTACTGTTTTGCTCTTTTCTGATTAATGGTACTGCTCTATTCAATATTCTGTTTTGATAAGTTCTACATCTCATTTTGATATACAGGATTGAAAGAACAACTATTATAAAGATAACAAAATATACTGTGATACCTATGACTGTTGTTCCGGTAACCTGCTGTGAAGTTCTGTACCAATTTCACTGTACAATCTTAGTTGGCTTTATTCTGACTTGTTCTGTTGTATACTTGCAAAATAAAAATTAAAAGAAAAAGAAAGACCCAAGGTAGTAAATCACAGTGAGAGAAAGGTCAGCACTGGGTGGGGACTAGCAGGAGAGAACAGGGGTATGGATGGGTCCAACACTGAGCAGAAAGCTGGCACTCGACAGATGTGAAGATTGTACCAATTGACGATGTGCTTACGTGTGACTCAACTGAACATGTGGAAACTAATGAAATCTTAACTTAAAATTACCTTAGAATTTAATGTTTCAAAGAACTGTAGACTTAAGAGTAGAAAGGAAAACTGAGAGAAATAGAAGAGGTAAAGGGAAGGGCAAGCAAAGGGCAGGTGCTTTGCAGGACTTGAGCCCTAAGTGGAGCTCAGGACACCTGCCATGGAGCCAGCAACAGGCCTGCCTTGGAATTCCACCAGACCATTTATCTGCCCTTTATTTTCAGGTTGATCCTAGAGCTGTTGAAGTCATTGGATGTGGAGCTGGCACAAGATCTGTAAGTAGACCTTGAGCTCAGTCCAGTACCAGCCCTGCTTTAGAAAAATCACCAACTGTCCTTGCTTCTTGCAGGACCCAAAACCTCCCAGGGCCTGTCAGGGACAGCTCTGTGCACAAATGCACCCCAGGAAAACTTCCCATTCTCCCTGACCCCACTCACTTCTGCATGCCTCTGTCTTGCAGGAGGCCCCAAGTCTGAGAGTCTTTCTCCCTCTAAAGTGTCCCATGTCCTCCTCAGAAACCAACAGACCCAGGACAATTCCTTCTCACTGCAGTTCTCATTTTCAGTGAGCTAGGCTTGACCCAACTCAATCAAGTTAGATTGGGCTGATTGTACCACCTTGCTTAGCAGCACCTACCAGGATCCAAGAAGAGAAACTCTGATCCTGAGGAGGACAGGTGTAAGCAGCACTACAGGTCTGGCTTCCCTCCCAAATGGCCCTCCCAGGGTATCCTGTGTGCTAACCATAATCAGCCCTCACTTGCTGTCAGAGGTCCCTGGACAGTGCTGTTACCACCTGTCCTCCACTCTGTAGGAAGCCTGAAATGCAACTCCCTTTTCTACCCTTGTGGCCCGTTGCCTCTGTGAGAAAGCAAGTGGAGTCTGCAGTGTTACTCTAATCATGGTTGCTCAACAGGGTGCTGCTCTATAACTATCTGAGAAGTGAGTGGATAGTGGGAGTGCATCCTGCCTGCCTTTCCTCCACCTTCAGGGCATATGCGTTGCCCCTTTCTGTGTGCCTTTGTGAGTCTCGCTTTCCCCTATTTTATGTCCATATGTACAGAGGCCAAGAAGTTAGGCAGATTCACCATAATGTGGGTGGTACATGGTCTGCTCTCCAGGGTGCCTGTGTTGCCTTCATAACATGGAAGCACAAGAGACCAGTGTTTGTATCTGCTCTGGTCATTTCAACATGGCCAATACCTGGTACACTGATGATTTAAGGCATCCACCAGGTCCCTCCATAATGTCTGTGTGGAACTGGGTATTCTGGAATCCCCCAGAGATTCTTGCTCTGGATACCATGGAAGCACATGGAATGACTGCCCAGTGTTCTTCAGAGTGAAGACAACAGCTCCACCCAAGTGATGGATCCTTGGCAGTAGGCAAAGCTTCCCCATGGGAAAGGAAAAACTGCAATGAAGCCAGGGTCCCCGTTCAGAGAAGACCTAGTTTTAGACCCAACTCCTCCTTCCTACTTCCCTTGTCAACTTAGAAAAGACACCATGCCTCTCAGGTCCTTTCCAGTTTGTCCCCCTGAGCTATGGAGGTCATATTGGCATCTGCTTCCTAGGGACATCATCAGAGGTGAGAGATGACACTTTTAAATTTGTGGCCTGATGTCATGTGTACACAGTGTACAGAATTAGAGATGAAATGGATGAAAGGTTGGGAGGGAGGTGAATACATTACACACAGGCCTAGATCCTTCTGTATGGTGGTGTAAATGACACTCACCTCCTGGACATGTGTGCCTGGTGTCATCATGAGGGGGCAGAAGTTCATCAGATCAGCCATCATTTTGTTCCCTAAGCATCTCAATTTCTTCTATGTATTGGTTCTATGGCCTCAAGTCAGGACCTCACACAGGCTAGGCAAGCAGTATGGATGCAAATGCACCCCCAAATCTACCAGCACTATGCCTCATTCACACCTGTGTGAGTCACTACACCCATGGCCAGCGTGCTCAACTGCTGACAGCTCACGTTTTGATGGTCACCTCCTGAGTATTCCATTCCTTGACCATAGGTCACAGGTAGTGAATTTTGTTCTGGTTTGCATTAGCCAGGCTGAAATTGAGCCCGTCCTCACACATGGTAGGCAAGTGCATTATCCTGAGCTCTTTCCCCAATTCCTTACTTGTTCTTAATAACAGAACATGGCAGACGTGATGGGATGTGACTATCAAGGTTCACACATAAAATGCCTTTGACCAACCTCCTGATCTCTCCCTCCTCTGTTCTTCCTTCCTTTCTCTCTCTTTTGTTTTTTCTTCCTCTCTGTATTGCTATCTCTGCATCTTCCCTGAGGATAGGCTGACTCTTTGCAGAGAAAAAGGGTAAGAGACAGAGCAGACATCAGACCTCCATTCTAACCTTGTTCCTGACTATTAGCAAGAGAGAGAGAGCCTGAGAACAGATTTTGCCACAGATGTGCTTCCACTGATTCTGCAGCCTGATTAGGAGAACCTACGGTGGATCCCCCAGCAGCACCTCCTGAATTCCTAACCCATAGAACCTGACAGAACTGAAGTTTATCTGTTGTACCTAAGTTTGCAGCCATGCATTCATCAGTGGTCACTGATGTGCTATATCAGTTGTGAGGTTCTGCCCCACACCTGTCCCTTGATCACTCTTCCCTTCCCTTATTCTCACCAGGCCCTCTGTTCTCTCTTCTCATCTCTTTATTGAATAAAAAAAATTTGAATTTGCATCTCTAAATTGTTGGTCCTCTGTCTTCTGCCACACAGACTCTGCTCTGTACAGCATTAGGGCCTGCATGTCTCAGGTTCAGGCATCAGTTCCATCTCAGTGAGGCTGTTCAGATCCCCCCATGTAGTGTCCTTGGCCTCTGTGTGCCCTTGCTTTATTGGGGTATAGCGCTGGGTCTTCTCTTCCACTACATTCTGTTGTGGATTGTCCCGCTCCTCCAGCCTTCCAGCTTCTGGGTGGCCAGTGACATATTGTCCTTTTCTGTGTTGGTGCCAGCCTCTTTCAGCTGAGGAATAAGGTGAGAATTTGAGGCACATAGATTGAATAGATCAGATCAGTTTTCCTCTGAGCAACCCAGTGTGTGATCATGGCATCACTGTGTGTTCGGGTGTGTGTGTGTGTGTGTGTGTGTGTGTGTGTGTGTGTGTGTGTGCACATGTGTGTGTATCCCTTGGGATGCTGCTTGAAATCAGTCCCACATGTTTAGGCTCAGGTCCCAGGAGCTTGGTGGCTGTTTTTCTAATGCCTTTGGGAGTCGGCTGGGTCCTGTGCTAGGAGGTCTTTCTCCTTTGGACTTCTCCCCTATCCTCTTCACTCTGCCCATGTCCTGTGCCTAGGACCTGGCATTGACCCTCTCTGGGCACTGGTTCTGAAATGTCCATCGGGAGTGGAATAACACACATAGTCCTTTACTGTGTAAATTCTAGCATGCTCGGGGGTGAGGCACTAGAGGGTCACATGGGGTTCTCTTCACCTGAGCACTGTCCCCATCCACACCTGCCTGTAATTTGATACCATCCCTACTAAGGTGCTCATCCTCAGGTTACCTCACATTGCCATTGTCACATGCAGTCCATTGGGCAGGGCAAGACCTGGACTTAGAACTCACCACTTGCTGTCACTGATGCCTTGCCCAAGCTTGTGACACTTTGTAGGCCCACTTGGTTCAAAGACCATGGGAAAACTTTCTATCATCCATCGAATTCAGGAACTACACCTTAGTTCACACTGGGGCACCCACGTGCTCATCTATTTCTTTGTGGGAAACCGAGTGGCTGCTGAATCAGTGACCTAACCTCTTCTGCTGTGCAGGCCCCAGTGGCATCACAGTGCAGCCAGGACTTGGGGGAATATCTTCAGCCTGGAGTATTTATAGTATGGAGCAAGCAATCAGCTGGCCTCTGTGAAGGCTGCAGGGGTTTACACCATGACACAGCAGATCTGTGATTGAAGACCTCCCCCCACCCCCAGCCCCTGAGGAGTCATGGAGAGCTCTTGGGTGCCCTCCATCTTTGCAGCCTGGGCACGAGCCTAGCAGATTCTAGTTCTGGGCTTGTTTTTACTACCTGGGACCAGATGCCATTGCTGTTTCCCAGTGCTCATTTCTCCCATTTGTTTGCCTCCATGGCCATTATATTTCTTTAATTATGTACACAAGGCCTCATTATTCTTAATCAGCCTGTGTTCATGTGTCTCATTCTTTTACTGAATTACTGGAGAAATATGTGACTTATAGGTGGTGGCATACTGAGCCAGACTTTATGCAAATTTACTCTGTCCAGAGAAGAGGACATAGGCAGCCATATTCATGACACTGTATGGAAATAAACCACAGGGTAATTCAATGGACATCCTGCCTGCAACACTGCACTTTCTATTCTAGGCCATAGACTACTTGGAACACACAGTGCCTCACATTTTAATGGTTGTATTACAGCTACAATACTTTACTTTTGTGATTTTTTTCTTGTTAAGCACTCATAAATTAAAATTAATAATTTATCATTGGAAATATCTAAAGTATAAACATGGGTGCGACACTCCCATGGTGCTGCTCTGTAAGAAAAGAAACTGTGTTAGTCTCCTTCATATAAAACAGACATGAAATGACCTATATGTAATTAAACGTCGACCAGTTTTGATGTGTATATGTCTGTAAGCCAGGAACATAATTAATAAAACAAAGAATCCTAAGAATTACAAAAAATTCCTGAATTCTTTTTCTATGCCCTGCCAAGAGTCCATGAATATGTGCATGAGAAATTGATGCAATCTGTCTGGATATTCCCTTCTCAGACAAGGAGATATTAAATAGTTACTTACAGTAGAGTAAGTCAGAGGAGAAACACAACTGCAGTGATGTGGGAAAGGTAGGACAGGTAAATTACAAGGCCATTGGATGACTGGTGGCCAGAATCTAGTCGGAAGGAAAAGAAAAGAAAATATATTTGTGTAGTGAGTTGATGAAAATGTTCTGGAAGAGGACACTGGTGAAGGTTTCACAATATGGAGAAGGCACTAAATGGTACCAAACTCGTCAACTGAAACAAGAATAAACTCTTAAATTTCATTTGTGATGATTCTATCACTGGCATCCCAGAATAGAATAATAATAAATAGAATAATAGGTAAATCTGGAAGAGAGGGGAATGGCAGGAGTGGGTCAAGAGCTGCCTGCAGGTAGAGGTCAAGAGATGACTCCTGCTGGGGAGCCACCAGGAAATTCAGCTCTGCAGCTGGTGGAGAAAGGACAACATGTGTCTGCTCTTGCTGTGGGGCCAGAGCTGGTGAAGGAGCTGCAGGTGGAGCTGGCATGAGCTCTGCGGGTGCAAATTCAGCATGCACTAGAATTGCCTCTGCAGTTTCAGGAGAAGAACACATCACTGACTTTCCAGGGACTTCTCAGGGCCAAACCTTCCCACTGCCTGTCAGATGCAGCTGTGTGCATGAACACAGCCCCAATAAATCCTCCCAGACTGCATCCCCACACTGACTGCTGAGGGAATCAGGTTCCTGTGTCTCCCATCATCTGGGTACATTGTTCAGTTCAGTAGCACATTCCACCCTGTCAAGGCCACAACCCACATCCAGGGCTCCTTACCCTGTGACTTAGGCACCAAGGACTTAGGAGGCTCCAGGTGGTCCATTAGAAGCTTGGCCTGGGGATCCACCTTGGAGTTCAGCTCCAGTAAGGAGTCAAGGACAGGAGATGCATCCTTAGAGCTAACAGGGAGGTAGCAAAGCAAGAGGTCTGGCCTCTCTTCGAACACCACCTACACAGGTTACCTTAGCGGGGGCACATGGGTCTCAAGCCCAGCAAGTTCACTGTCCACTCCCACCCTCTCCCAACTACAGTGTGGCAGTGTGGGCCTTGGGATCCCTAGAGGCTGACAGAATGCTTCCTGTGAGGCAGTCCTTGCTTAGTGGTATGACACCACTTCCTTCTTTAAGGAAGTGTGACACAGTTTCTCCCTGCCCTTCCCAACTACAGGTCAGGTCAACAAAGGGAAAGACTGATATCTGCCATTTCTTTGCACTTAAGGGCTCAGGGCTGGTGCTCCATGAATATCTGAGAAGTAAGGAGTCATCGATATGTATCCCGCCATTCTGCAGTGTCTAGGTCAGGCAAAGATCTGCTGCCCAGTTCTCTTGGTCTCTGTAGAACTCCTCCTCCATGGTCTGTAACCACTTCCAAACAAGGCCTTGTACACAGAAAGACTTCCTTGAGGTGAACCATATCTGTTCTGCTGCCAATGCTGACTCTGTGGCCTCCAAAGAACATCAAAACTCGAAAGGGCAGTTGTTACACCTTTTCTGCTTACAAGATCATGGACAATACTCAGAAATGTGTCTTCACACAGGGTGTCTTCATGTGTATTTTGGCTTGATGACACCCACTCACTTTGCAGTGATACCTGTGGGCCATGGACACTTTGCCATCCCTAAGAATTCCTGCCCTAAGCATACCCTGAAACCCCTAGAGTGACTCTCCAATCTCCTTTCCAAAGAACAGAACCGTTTTCCCCATGTGTGTGTCAGTGAGGGGGATGGAAGGTCATCCCTGGGAATCAGGACAGCCTCTGTAGCAGGTCTTCATGCGGCCAAGGTCACAGCTAATCCCTTGCCATGGATCCCCCATTTCCTCCGCAGTGACCCTGCACTCTGGATCCCCTCAGCACCCCACAGTTCAGTGTTGTAAACCAAGACTTAGGTGCTTGTACATGGCCAGGACTTGAATACACAGGTGGCCAAGTCCCACAGGGCTGCTCAGGTGAGAACTTAACTTCTCTGTATCTGAACTAGTCCTGGACTCAGTGTCTCTGAGTGGCTGGTGGTTGAGCCTAGGCATATGTGTTCTGTGCTTCCTCTTGTCTCTGGGTGCCTCTGGGCACCTGTGCGTGCCAATGCATCCTTGCCTGGGTTGCTGACAGCTGGGTGTTTCCAGTTGAGCTTCCTGAAGCATCTGGACCAAGTGAACCATCCTCTCCATATGTTCCCTCATGGTTCCCTGACACAGGGTCCTGATGATGGGGCCACTAGCTCTGGGAAAGCAGTATAGCATGTTCCTTGTTCACTGTCTCGAGCCAGCCATCTATTAAGGCCAACTGTCACCAAACCACAGTGCCTGGTGACCAGAGCCTTCAGAGTTCTTTTTGGACTTGTCACCAAGAAAGTAAGGTCATGTGCTGGGGTCCACAGTTGAGGCTCCACCTCTGATGCCTCCTTTGTTTTTATTGTGCACTAATCTGTGTCCTGAGAAACAGCAAGTTAAAAAATGAGCAAAATATGTGTGTTTTTAGACTTTTCCAACCAAATGATCCTTTCTCTTGAGGATGAGGTGCACAGTTTCTTCATTAAGAGATTCCTCAAATTTTATTTTGACTGTCTTTTCTGGACTTATGTTAGTTTCATTTCATTATCACAAAGGAGCGTGGAGCTGTTCCCAGAATGCCCCTAATAATTTTCCTTGAAGGATATGAAATGTTTCATGTTATAACACCCATGTGTACATGAAAGGAGGAATCATAGCAAGTTTTATTCTCACATGCCTATGAATGCTCATTTCATCCTTAGATGTTTTCCTAAGCCACACACTGTAGTGCTCTGTACTCTTACCTCCATTGAGGAGGGACAACAGGGCGTGAGGGCAAGGGGAGGCTTTGCAAGGCCATGGACATCACCACCCTGTGCTGAAGAAGGACACATGGGCATCACTCCGGGGGAATTTGTCTCCTAATCACATTTTCATTTCCTGTTCTCCCATCCCAAGCAGACCATGGGCTTTGTGTCCATGCTGGTTAGTTTGCCTTTCCTAGAGGTGATGGCGCAGAGCCTGTTCAGTCTCAATGCTCTTGGTTGGTCTCCTTCAAGCAGCATCTGTGTGCTGGGCTCTCCACATACTGCTGCTAATTGCTGGTGGAGCCACCACACACTCTCATGGGGCTGAACCTGCCAACTGCAACTTGTTCATGCATCTGTCACCCATCTAGTGATCCCATTTGTTCTGTTTCTGGGTTGGCCCTGGAAAGCCAGCTGCCACTACCATTCTTATACATGGTCTTGAGTGAACATAGATTTTTATTTCAAAGAAAAAATACTTAGATGTGAAATTGCCAGATTATATGTCTTATGTGTGATTAGCTTACAAACTGTTAAGGTACACTTGGAAACATTTTTTAAAATCAGAGATGGTTGTTTTCTTTTTGGTACTGAGGATTGAACTTATGACCTCAGGTTTGCCAAGTGGGCACTTATACTGTTGAACTAAACCTCCAACACTGTTTTCTTATTTTGTTTTGCTTTGTTTTATTGTATTTTTTATGCTATAATATGTTATGTTATGCTATGTTATGCTATATTATGTTATGTTATATTACACTATGTTTAGTGTTGGTGAGGATTTTGAGTCTCTTTCAGTGCATTTTCAGTGCTTTCTGATTTCATTTTTTTATAATTCACCTGATAAACTATGACATATCATATAATCCTGGGTAATTTAATTTTGGAAAAAAATTTAGAAGGTAAGCGAGAGCCAGGTTTGGTAGTAAACATCTCTAATGTCAGAAGTTGCAAGGCTGAGGCAGCAAGATTACGGTGAGTTGAGGTCAGCCTGGGCTACAATGTGAGTTCAATGAAAACCTAAACTTCTTAGCAAAATCCTGTCTCAAAAATAAATAAATAAATCAAAATAAAAAATACATTTAGAAGGTTTAAAAAGCCACAAAAACCATCTATACGTTGACAAATCAAATCCTGGTGAATTTTTCTTACATACATACTTTAGTTAGCAAACTGAGCATCATGCTTACCATGAGGTAGACATTGATCTACTGCCAAGAAGTTGAACTGTTTCAACTTTTTTGACCTTTTAACTGAGATGAATGTAGATATGCTACTGAATATATACTCTTAGGATTTGGAGAGCTTAGTATAAAGAGAATTTGATGGTTCTTTTTATTTTTGTACTAACTTTATATATGGAAGTAGGATTTGAGCAAAGGATTACTGTTTTTTTGAAAAGACTTTCTTGTCTTACTTTAATGTAACTCAAGTACATATTAATAAGGACCACATAAAAGATGCTATTGTTAAGTCTATAAAAGGATAAAATACAGAAGAATAATGAGAGAATAACATTGGCTACTGTATTGTGCACAATGATTTCTTAATGATCTGTATTTTCATACATTTGTAAAATTTGTTAATCTTTTTACAAATTTTAAAGCATGATCTCACTATGATTGTGAGTTTCCCAGGCCAGGCTTAAACCTTTCCTTATTCAATCTCCCTCCCTCTCCCAGAGTGCTAGGATTGCAAGTATTATCTTGAGTTGATAATCAGCAAAAATTTTGAGCATTCATAGAATTTGGCTTTGATCTTTATACACTTTGCAGAGAGAGTATATCTAGTTAAGCTATGTACCAACTTCCTAACTGGCAGTTTTTTTCAAAGTAAGTAGGATTGAAAATCCCATTAACACTGTTTGGAGATTCTCTGTTTTGTAACTGTGGTCATGATGCACTTCAGAATATCACTGCAAATGCCTTCTGCACTGGTATTGAGGCTTGGTGTCTTTGAAGCACATTCTGTTTTTTTTTTTAATCCCTCATGGATTTTCATGACTGTTTGAAGTGAAACCACAAGAAAAGTGTGAAAGCTAATGCCACTTGGGGCACACTGCTCTCCAGAAGGCCAGGACAGTTTAAAATATTATTTTTTTCTACCATTGGACTTTCCAAGTTTTTGTTTTGCCCTCAGTTTCTATGGATTGTATACTGAGATTTTCACTTAGCTCCATGGTTTTCCACATTTAAAATTCTTTTTATTTTCATCCAGATTCTGGATAAGTGGCTATATTGCTAAGGCTGTCTTTAAATTTGTGGTGCTGTTGCCTCAGCCTTTCGGACTGCTGGCATTACCAGACACTCCACCAGTCCTGTTTTCATCATAGTGTTGCTAAAAACTCATTGGCTGAGCATGGAATGTTGAAAATGCCTGCAATGCCTGCACTCAGGAGGCTGAGGCAGCAGGATTCCTGGGAGTTCCAGACCAGCCTGCAACACACTCTGAGTTCAGCTTAGGCCAGAGCTACACAGGAAGAACTTGACCAAAAACTGAAAAAGAAAAAGAAAGAAAACTAAAGGAATGGGAAATGAAGGAAAGAAGGGGGGAAAGTGGAGGGGAGGGAAGGGAAGGAAAAGGGAGAAACAAAACAAAATTCCTGGTGACTGTATGAGTTGGTCTCTACTGGGCTGGCCTGTTTAATCTGTAGTCCAGTTCTTGCAGTATAGGACCCTTTTGACTGTTGTCACTTTATTATATACCAGAAAACTCTGTATTTTGTTGCCTCTAACTTTTATATTTTTTCCATGGCTATAGGATAGACTCTTTGTCCTTCCATCTGAATTTTCATATTGTTTTTCTATTTCTAGGAAAATGGCTCTGATATTTTGACAGGAATGGCATTTGAACACCTGCTTGCTGTGTGTAGCATGTACATTATAACAACATGAATTCTTCCCATCCACCATCACAGTCTGTCTTTTCTTCTCTTAGTGCCACTTCACTCATTGCTTCAATTTCAACAATTTTCCAGGAAGAGGTGTGTTTGATTCAAATTTTACATGAGTATTAATTCTTTTCGATGAATTATTAAATGAATGGTGTTCCTTGTATTTCGGGTTTCAGTTTGTTTGAAGCACATAAATATGAATTGATTATGACTTGTGGATTTTGTACCTTGAAACTGAAGTTATTTGTCAGGTTGTTCTAAAAGTTTTTCAGTTGAGTTTTAACTTTCTTATATGAAACGTTGTATCCTCAGGAAAGAGAGACACCTCTTAATTCTTCCTTTCTGATTTGGTAAACTTTTGGGTTCTTATTGTTGATATTTCTTTTTGTTCTTATTTTTTCCTGGCTTCTTTGATTATTTAAGCACATATTTAGAACTGCAGTTTGCCAAAAAACATTTCCTTGTGTTTTCACTTTCCAGTTGACAGAACTTTTTACAGATTTCTACTGTAGTTCAAACCCTAGGTGATTGAATGCTGAGAATCCACTCTCCACCTTGGTAGAGTGAGGGAAGCAAAGCAGAAACTGAACTTGGGGACACTGCTGTGCCTTCCAGCATTTTGTACAGCAAACCCTGACTCATGCTTGTTTACCCATAACATATGGGTGTCAATTCCAACTGAATCTGCCACTGACAAATGAGTTTCCTACATTTACTTCAAACAATCTCATTTCCCCTCAACTTGCTAAGCACATGGTCTAAGGAGTCTTACACCCAAACTTCAAAAATAATTTCCAGTAAACAAGAGACTGCTACCCATCCTGAAATCATGATGGGATTTTATGTAAAGACATAGTCTGATCCACACCCAGGAAATCATGAGCTGAGAGGAGCAGAGATGGCTTGTGCAGATAGAAACACCTTGAAATTGTCAACCAGCAGCAGCATCAAGCAGGGAGCAGAGCTGCTGAACCCTCACATTTGGGTGATGAAATCATCTGGTGGGTTTTGCCTTGGGTTTACTGAGGTGGCTCAGTAAATCTAGGTTGTTCTAGTGCAGTGCCAAAGGGAAGTCATGTCTATGTAGCATTTATTTGGAGTCATTCTTTTGCAATTGTGAAACCTGCATGCATGAGGTTTCACACCTCTGCCACTGCAGACTCACCCACAGGCATTATTTCCATGACTTGTAAAGGATCAGTTTATTTACACAACATGCAGAATGCTGTTCTCAGCCTTGTTTTTCTCAGACTTGTACATTTTCAATCATTTCTTCAAAAGAAGCTAAATGATTTAGTTTGAGCAAACTTCAATTGTGTTGCCGTGCTTCTGTGTGATGTCATTGCTGACAGACCTGAAAAGGAAGTGAGGTGGACCTGCTGGGGGTTCAGCTACAGAGGGATACTCTGCTCAGCTGTGTCAGTCAGGGCTGCCCCTCATCTGATTGGCCACTCTGGCATCCAAATGCCGTTGCTCGGTGTTGTCCCTGGTGTTGGGAAGCACTGGTTTGCAGTGTAGACTCCCAACGCACTGGTTAGCCCATGAAAAACCTTGCTGTGCTATGAGTTTTTCACCCCTAGACCTGCACCTCTATGACCCTGGCCAGAGTTCCCTCCAACAATCATTCATGGCATTCTCCAAACAGCTCTCCTGTGCATGGTCTATGTGAAGGGTAGGGACGGTCTCAGTTCCTTCCTGCTTCAAACAGTACAGTGAATCAGAAATCTTGAAAATTTGTGTTGCATTCTGTGTTGGAGAAACCTCTCTTTTTAGTCCTGTGAAGTCTAAGGATGGTTCCGTACATAGCTGTGATGGGAGCTACAGAACAGGACTCTGCTCTGTCCTCCATGTTCTCTCCAGTGCTGTTCAGCTCCTGCCTTAAAATGTGCCATTGGATGGGGACACAGCACATCTCAGTGATTTGTGCCTGTGTGAATCAACTTTGGGAGACTGAATGTTTCCTGCACCTGTTGGCCACAGGTGGTGATTTCCTTTTGAATTATAAGACTTTCTCACTTTTCTCACAAAATGAACTGGTGAGACCTCGTTTACTCCAATAATTCAAACCCCGGGAAGGTGAAGCACTTTCATCACCAATCACAGCACTAAACAATGAACCAATCACAGATCTTAGGTTTAGCTGCCTCTGTGATTCATGAGTCTTTGGTAGGGACACCCAGATACAAACCATAACACCTTCAAAAGTAAATCCTCTGAAGATGCCCATGCTTTGGACTAGAAGATAATTCCTAGCGTTAGTCCAGGGTTTATCTTATTTTATTTTATTAATTTATTTTTTAAGACTCTCACTGTGTAGTTCAGGCTGGCCTTCAATTCAATATGTAAATTAGGCTGACCTAGAACTTGTAACAATCTTCCTCTCTGCGCTTCCTAAGTGCCAGGATTACACCCATGTACCATCACACCCAGCTATTGTTTGTTAAGCTGTATTTATTGATTCACTTGAGATTACTCAATTTAAGTACCTTTGTTATACTTAAGTATACAAAAATGCTAATAAATGTAATAAAATTCCAGCCCAATGTAAACAACTTAGCAACTTAGCAAGGCCCTGTCTGGGAATAAATTATGATAAAAGTACCAAGGCACTGCATTCGATCTTCAGCACAGCAAAATTAAATAAATCTATAAATAAACAAAACTTCATATAAAATAATCTATAAATAAACAATACTGCTTAGAAATAAATCTAAAAAAACAAAATTGCTTGTTAATAAATCTATAAATAAATAAAGCTTTTGTGGATAGCTCAGATGAGAAGTGTTTTAAAAGCAATTTTATTTCATTATAATTGACATACAATGAACTTACAGGTTTAAATACAAAATTGGATGAAACTTGACGTGGGGCAGGGATATAGCTCAGTGGCAAAATGCTCCCTGGCAAGCACAGGGTCGTGAATTTGGTTCCTGGTACCAAAAATAAACAAAACTAAAACTAAAAACAAACAAAAAATCCTCTAGGAATCTTGTCATACATGAGCCCCTTGAAAACCATCACCAAAGTGGTGATGTATATGTCACCTTCACATTTTCCTTATGGCTCTTTATAATTGCGTCCTTCAATCCTAAGCAATGTGTTTGCTTTTTGTCTCTGGGAAACACTTTGTATTTTCTAGAGGTGACAGGTTATGAAGACATCAGACGACGGATACCGAAAGCACTGATTTCTCTGTAATAAAAGAAGGGCAACAACACAAATAACAATGGCATCTGAGCACTTGCTATGTGGTAGGAACCATGGGAAGAGCTCTGCAGGGTTTTCATTGGATCTTCACAACAGTGCCAAGAGATGAGTATTGCCATCCTTCACAGTTTGTTTTTTTTTTTAATGGAAAAAACCACGCAGTATTTCAAAGCAAAATAATAGAATAACAATAATGGAAATTGAGGCTCCCAGAAAGAAGCAGTGTACCTAAGGTGTCAGGCCCTGGAAGACTTGAGTCCAGACATCTATAAATTCCAAGCCTCAGACTCAGTCCACTCCTCTGCTTCCTCTCATAGCAGGCCTGGGGCTCAGTCTCCCAGAAGCTCCACCCAGCATCAGAGAAACCCTAACCCCCACTGCCACGCCCACCGCCTCATTCTTGCCTCCTGGAAGGCTCTGCACCTCCTGGGTCCCAGCTTCTGGCCCCGCCACTCACATTGCGTGGCCCCACCCCCTGGCAGTCAGCGAAGATTACATTCCACCCGGCCCAACTTGGGCGCCCCGTGCCCAGGGACGGTCCCTTGCCACTGGCCTCCGCATCCCACTCAGTCCCGCCTCGCCCCTGGCCTAGCTTCACAGAGGATGCACGGAGTGGCCATTTTGCCGCTAGCGCCCCCTTCTGGTGACCTGAGCACTCTTCCTTCCTTTCGGCCTAGGCTGTGGCTGGGCTGGGACTGGGGTCTGGCCAGGTAGGTGGAAGGCAGCTGGTGTTGAGTGGCGGTGCGGCCCAGTGGCCCCCGAATTTAGCGGTGCAGGTGCCTTGGTAGGGGGTCCGGGGAGGCTGAGGGCGCGGCACTGGGGCGACCTAGCCTCAGGTCTTCAGGGCTCTCCTTTCCACCCTCCTCCCTGTCGGGGTCCGCATGGCCAGCCCAGCACAGGGCCTGGGATCCTCCCCCCCTCCCCACTAGGTGCTGTTGAGAGCCCAGCCCTGGTTGGAACCTGTGGCAGGGAGGCTCAGAATCTCACATGGCCTCTGCTGTCAGTGAGCCGCGGAAATTTACCCCAACAGGACGATTTTATTCCACTTGGATCTCCTCTCTGCAGACTGAGAGAGGACCTATATGTTAAATTAAGACAGCAGTTATTATTCTGCCTGCACATGCTTTGTCTCCAGTCCATTCCATTGATAAGGGCTTTCTGCTTGTTTTAATATTGTCGCCTCTTGGGTGTTTAAGCTTTGTGAGGAGTCTGAGTGTGGCATGGGGCTTTGAGGGATTAGGAAGTGTGATCAGCAGTTTAAAAATTTAAGTCCACAGAAAAAAAAAAATTCACCCACATTGTTGAACCTGCTGCAGAATACCCATCTTGTCAGTATTTGGCTGTCTCTACCCATACTCCCCAGTTCTGCTCACATCATTTGTGTATTTGCATAGTGTTGAATATTTATAATATATGCTTAGGTAGAGTTTTACTTAGTTATCCTGTTACTGAACATGTACCCAAGTCAAGTTCCTCTTAGAAAAACTGCATTGAGCATATATCTTTTTTTCTTGGGATAAATCCCAGACATTGGAAGTAGTAAATCAGAGTTCTGTGTTCTTTCCCTGGTACTTGATATGAATTGCTTCTCAGACAAGACATGTTAACAATAGACACCTTGCAAAATTTAGGTATTTTCCCAATTCTATGGAGAAATTTGGAGTTCAGCAAGTTGTTGAGTCATTTTCTGTACCAGCTGAGAGGCCACACAAACGACTGTTGGATTTTATTTTTAACTGATGTACCATGATCATCCTTTTGTTTTGATTGACTCTATTCTGTTTTATTTCATTAGGGTTTATCCTCTTGACAATTAAAAAAAAAACACTTTCTTGCAAGGCATGGTGGTGCATGCCTGTAATCCCAGCACATGGGACGAATAGACACAAGGATCACAGGGAGTTCAAGGCTAGCCTGAAATACTTGTTGAGTCAAGGTCAGCCTGCAGTACATAGCAATACCTTGTCTCAAAGGAAAATAAAACAAACAAACGATTTTTTTCTTCTTTTTTATTTCAATGTAGCACACGTAGACATTAATAAAGTATGAAAACAATTTTATAAATACATTAATTTTTTTCATAACAGAATAATGGTTAATACACTGTGTTCAATGATCCCAGGGATTTCTGTATGAGCTATACGCCCATGCACTTTAAAAATTGTTGTTTTTTTAAAATTTTGACACAATCTCTAAATAATTTACTCAGCTCTCCAAGTTGGGTTTAAACTTGTGGTCCTCCTTCCTTACTCTCCCTGAGTGCTGGGAGTACAGGTATAGGGTATCTTCCTTTGGTAATTCACAATAGTTATGAATGTTTGTGGGGTAACATGTGCTTTTGATCTATGGCTCCTTTGTAGAAACAATCAGTCCAGTTAATGTGTCTACCACCTTACTAACCTACAAATACTTTCACAGTGACTACAACTGCAAATCCCATTGTTTAGCAGTTTTGAAAGCTATCCTTCTTATTAACTGTGGTCACCATGCAGTTTAGTAATCATTGAAAATTTCATCTCCATTGTTAATGAGACTTTGTATTCTTGGATGAAAACCCTCCTTTCCCCATCCCTCATTGAACTGATCATTCTTTAAAATCAAAGTGACCAAGAAAGATATGGAGGCTCAAGCTGCTTGGGGCACACTGCTCTCCAGAAAGACCAGGTGATAGTGCTTTGTAGCCCTTCAGCTTGCTCCCAATTTTTTTCCTTAACTCAATTCTGGGAATTGAATGCAGGCCCTTGCACTGAACTACAGTAAATTCTGATTTCAAATTTCTTTTTTATTTTGAGTCAGGGTTTGCATAAGTAAGTAATCTGCTGAGACACCAATCTTGGGCATAGACTCTTACATGTCTGTATGTGGACACACATTGATGTCAGAGACATTTCATTTTCAAAACCAAGATCCTCCATGCACACATCCTTCTCTTAATAGTGTATTACTTCATGATCAGATTCCTTTTCCTCTTTCCTTGTGGGCCCAGAGAGACTGAACTCAGCATCCCCACAGCTTTCCCTGGTTCTGGTGACCCACTCTGATGCCTTGAACACTCCATGTGGAGTGTAGCAAGCAAGGCTGCCAGTGTCCTCCTGCTTCAAATAGTGCTGTGAACCACAGTCTTAAACACAAAGCTTGAAAAGTTATGCGGATCTCTGTGTGGGATAAATCTCTATTGTGAGCACTGTAAGGTCCAGGGACACCTGTGTAGAGCTGTGATGGGAGCTACTGGACAGGGCTCTTCTCTGCACACCATGTTCTCCCCAGTGATGTTCAGCACTTGCCTTAAAACCCACCATCAGATGGGACACAGCAAATGTCAGGGATGTGTGCTTGCATGAATCAGCTTTGGGAAGCTCAGCATTTTCTACATTTGTTTACATGTGGTGATTCTCTTTTGAATTACAAGAATTTTTCATTTCTCACAGAATGAACTCATTACACCTCTTTGTCACTTCTAATACAAACTATTTATCTGCCTGCTGCTTGTAAGCCAAGATTTCTTATTGTGGATTTTACATTATTCTTGGTTCTGTTTTTCAAATGTAAAGAATCAGATCTTTCTCTGTCCCTTGTACCACTGAAATCATGGGAAAGCTTTTCCAACATGAAAAGATGAGTAGATAAACAATAGTCTTCACATTTTATCTGTACACTTTGGTCTACCCGGGATTTTCTCTTCTATCGAAGAGCAATAGCAGCCAGTCTCCTCTAGGAATATTTGGTCAAACATAATCTGATGCACGAATATTAAAGACCCAGAGAACTAAATCACAGGGTGAAAAAATCAGAGTGAGTGGGGAATAATAAGAGAGTACAAGAATATGGAATGGTCCAAAACTGAGCAGAGTGCTGGAACTCAATAGATGTGGAAATTGTACCAATTGGTGATGTGATGACGTGCTACTGAATTGAATATGTTGAAATGCATGATATCTTTACTTTTAATTAAAATTACCTTAGAATTTGATGTTGAGAATAATTATAGAGATAGGAGTAAAAATCAAAACTGAAAGAAATACGAGGGGATGGGTGAAAAGGGGATGGGAAGGGAAAAGCAGGTGCTTTGCAGGACTTGGCCTAAGTGGAGTTCAAGACACCTGTCATGGCGTGAGTAAAAGTGCCAGTTATGGAATTCCTTAAGAGTGGGTGCCTGACCCTAGTTTTCACTTTGATCCCAGAGCTGGTGAGGTCACTGAAGGTGTGGATGACCAAAGCTGTGCAATTGGGACTTGAAGTTATTCATGTACCAGCCATGCGTCAGCAGGAGAACAATCACCAACTGTCCTTGCTCCTTGCAGGGCCCAGAACTTCCCAGTGCCTGTCACAGACAACTCTGTGCACAAATCCACCCCAGCAAAGTTTCTCATTCAGCTTTGACCAACTCATTTATGCATGCCTCAGGGTTGCTTGAGGTCCCAAGACTGGCAGTCTTTCTCCTTGTCAAGTGTCCCATGCACTCATGAGAGGCCCACAGGCCAAAGCCAAAATCTTCTGAATGCAGTGCTTAGTTTCAGTTTTATCCAATCACCTGGGACATCTTGTAGAATTGGACACCAGCCTCCTGCTCCAGTTGCAAAGAGCCCAGCCCAGCCTTCTCTCTGCCTTGAATGGGACAGTGCTGGTCCAAGAAGACTTACCCCGCTGATATTAGTCCCTAAAAGTGCTGTGACCACCATGCTCCTTTCTTTAGGAAAGCATGAAATCCATCTTCCTTTCCCACCCTCGTGGTGTTGTCTCTGTGAGAAAGAGAATGGTGTCTGCAGTGTTGCTCTACTTGTGCTTACTCTACAGGGTTGGTGCACTGCAAATATCTGTGAAGTGAGTGGTCAGAAGGAGTGTGTTCTGCCTGCCATTCTTTCCTCTTCAGTTCATATAGTGATGCATCATTCCATTATGTGTGTCTTCTGGGGACACCTATTCCTCTACTATGTGTTCACATATGCAGAGGCCAGGAAGTTAGGCACATTCACAGTAATGTGGGTAGTACCTGATCTGTTCTTTAGAGGGACTTGTGTCCTGGATAACATGGAATCACAAGAGAACAGTGGCTAAATTTGCTCTGGCCATTGCATTAGGGTCATACCCTAGTAAATTGGTGGTTAAATGCACTCACCAGCTCTTTTTATGATGTCTGTGTGAACCTGTGTCCTATGGTATCCTCCAGAGATTCTTACTGTGGATACTTTGGAATCCCATGGAATGACTCTCCAGTGTCCTTCACAATAAAGATAACAGCTTCACCCACGTGACAGATCCATGATAGGAGGCAAGGCTTCCCAAGGCTAAGAAAAACCAGCAGTGCTGACAGGGTCACAGCTCTGAGGAGAAAGATCCAAATCCTCCTCCTGACTTCCTCCATAAACCTAGACAAGACACCATGCCTCAGGTCTTTCACGGAATGTCCCCATGCAATATAGAGGTCATCCTGGCATCTACTTCCTAGGGATATTTTCACCAGTCTGAGATGACAATTGTAATGCCTGTTGGCTAGTGTCTTGTGTACATAGTGTACAGAATTAGAGGTTAAATCCAGGAACCAGTGCAATGAATGTGGAATACAGTGCTGCCTGGTGGTAGAAATGACACTGACCTCCTGGACATATTCCTTGGTGGCATCGTGAGGGGGCAGAAGTTCTTCAATTCAATCATCTTTATGTTCCCTAAGCATCACAATTTGTTCTACGTACTGGTGCTATGGCCTCGAGTCAGGACCTCACACAGGCTATGCCAGCACTATGGATGGAGTTGAACCCCCAAATCTTCTGGCATTGCTTCTACATTCACACCTGTGTGAATTAGCACTCCCATGGTCTGACTCCTACTCAATAGCTGACAGATGACTTTCTGATGCCAAAAGCTGAGTAGCCAATTCCCTACATTATGGGCCTCACTTAGTGAATTATTATTATTATTATTATTATTATTATTATTATTATTAGTGTTGTTATTTTGCATTAGCAGTGTTGAAATTGAGCCCAGGGCCTCATGCATGGTAACCAAGTACTCTATACCGAGCTCTCTCCCCAGCTCTTGACTCACTCTTAAATAACTGAATATGCCAGACATCATGTGATGCAAATACTAAGGTTCACGCATTAAAAAACTGTGACCCATCTTCTGTTCTTTCCCTCTTATGTTCTCTCTTACATTTTAGTATTTATTTTTCTCTCTCTCTGGATCTCTCGCTGTGGGGAAGCCACTGCTATCTCTGAAGCTTGCAAGAGGAGAGCCTGATGAGCTTTGAGTGAGAAAAGGGAAAACAGTCCAAAAGGCACCAGGCTTTTGCCTTGGGTCCTGCCTGTAAGCAAGGGACAGACCCTGAGAGCAAATTATGCCCTAGTGTCATCTCCCCTGAGCCTGTCTTTACAGAGATATGATGGTAACAGACCCAGCAAAGCCTCTTGGATTCCTGATACCCTGCAACTCTGTTCTGAGAGAACAGAGTTTATCTCTTATATGAACTGACCTGTCTTCTATCACACATGTCTTGTCACATTTTCCAAATGTATGTAATGACTGGATAGAATTTGACCTCTCTGCCTTCTTTCACCAATCATAATCATTAAGGATTATGTACAGTGAGAATGCTGTACAGTGTTTTCCTATGGATTTTCTTTCATAGGTTCTCACTTCACGGTTTTCTGTGTTTTTTTTTTTTATTCATTCAAATGTTATTGGATATTCACATTTCAGTTTTCAGTTGTTGGAAACAAAGTTCATGTGAATTTCTTATAAAATTCTCTTCATGACATAGAGAGGATTGTATGTAGAGAATCCTAAGATAGTCAGATGAGTTAATGTGAAATTAACTGTCAAAATGATATCTGAAGTGAATTTACCACAAGCAAGAGAGAAGAAATTTCCTTTGTGCACTTCCTCACCAATACCAGTGTGTTTTGCTGAAAAAAAGAAAGTCTGCTTTTGTGCTCTTCAAAACAAAAACAGGGTTGCTCTTGTGGAATGAATATTCGTTTACCTGATAATTGACAATGATAGGAGGCATGTAGAAACTGGGAAGGGTTCATGTGACTGCCAAGGGCATGTTGAAGGCCTTAGAAGTGATAGACTTGTGAATCCCATGGAGGACTTGGAATCACAGCTGGCTCCTGTGGAAGTCACACTGCATGACCCAGGGAGTGCTGACCTCTCCTGAAGTTAAGGCCCCATGACTAGGACAGTCCCTGTGAGAGTTCCTTGGTATTGCATGACAGGCCTACTACTTGACAGAAGATGGAGGTGGAGGAGCCCCTAGCCCAAGGAGAGGGACTCAGGGGACTCTCCTCTCTACTCATAATACATGTGTACAATCTAGACAGCTTTGGAATATGGGAGCAGCCGAAAGAGTTAAAGCAAAATGTGAGTGAAACAGTCCCACCATGGTTGTTATACCTATTGGAAAATGACAAAAAGAAAAGGCAAAATGCAATCTCAAACATCTCATCCATCAGGAGCAAGACCAACCTACATTGAAATAGAGGACTTTAAAAGTCATAAATCAGAAACCTCAAAAGATAGAAAATGAAGTAAAGAAACAAATCTATGATGGTATAGAGGAAATTGAATTAGAAATAATTTCTCATGTAAAGAAATAACAGCTATAGTAAACTAGTTGCTCAACATACCTAGAGAAGAAATACATAAAACAAAAATACAAGAGCATGGTAAATTGAAACTATGAATGAAGAATGTAGAAAATAAGCAGAATCTATGAAACATATGCAAAGAGATAGTCAAGAAACAAAAAAATATACTGAAAGCTGGAAAATCCATTTAAATGAAGCTGAGGATAGAATTTCATAATTTGAGGACAGTATTGCAGGAAGTGATCATGAAGGTGTAGAACATATAAAAATAACAAAGCATCATGAAATGACAATCCAGAAGCTTCAACATGATGCCAAGAGAAGCAATGTAAGACTAATAGACCTCAGTGAAAATGCATGAGTCAATGCAAATGACATAACTAAGCTATTCACATAAATAAAAACAGAAAAATTTCCAAACATGAGGAAAATTCTGATATACAAATAAGAGCCACACAAAGTGCCAAACAGTCACAACAAACATAAGTCTATGCTCAAACATATAATAATTAAGATCCCAGACATACAGCATAAAAATAGAATAGTAAAACTGTTAGAGAAAAGACACAACTCACCTATCCAGGAAAGACTATGATTACTATTAAGGCAAACTTTTCAGCACAAACCTTCAGGTTAAGATGAGTTTGGTGTGAAAAATTTCAAGCCCTAAAAGAAAACAACTTTCAACCTAGACCGATGTACCCAGAAAAAGTGTCTTTCAAATTTAATGGAGAAACAAGATACTTCAATGAGAAAGAAAAACTGAAGAAATTCATGTCCAACAAACCAACCCTCGAAAGATTATTGAAAGACATGCTAGATGGGGATAAAAATGACCACAATCTCCAGAACAACAGAAGAAATGACCAGGCTCGGTAACAAATTGAACAAGGGAGAAAAGCAGGAAATCAATGACAGGAATACAACATGGCAAAGTCAAGTAAGTACATATCAGTGATATCTAAAAAGGTAAATGGGCACAACTCACCTATAAAAAGAAACAGGTTGACAGAATGGATCAAGAAATAGGAACCCACAATATGCTGTATACAAGAAACACATTTTACTAAAAAAAAAAAAAAAAAAAAAAAAAAAAAAAAAAAAAACTTCATAGGTTAAAAGACAAAGATGGAAAGCAGTTTTCCATGAAACAGGAACCCAGAAAAAAGCAGGATAGCTATTCTGTTTGCAGAAAATGTGAACTTTAAACCTAAAATGTTTAAAGGAGATAAAGAAGGCCACTACATATGTGTAAGTGAGAAACTACAAGAGGAAGAATTACAAATATATATGCATCAAATACAGGAGCACCCAGCTATATGAGACAAATACTAATGGACATGAAAAACTGAACAGAAGTATATAATTAAAATAGGAGACCTTAACACCCCACTGTTAGAGATAGATCAATGAGACAAAAAGCATGGGGTTTAAGAGGGCAGCTAGTTTAACACAGAGGCATGGTACAAGTACATAAATGGCCTTTGGGGAACTTAAATATTCTCACAGACCCCGACAAGTTGTGTGCTGATTTCTGTGTTTGTTTGAATCCACACTAATCATCTGTCTGTTTGTCCATTTGTGCACTCTGTGAACAGCTGTTCCTTTCATTTTAAGCTCAGTAACTTTGCTCTTTTTCCAAGTTTGCATTGTTTGATCAAAGATATGTTTGGGTTGTGAATTTATGAAGCATGGTTTCACATTGTTTGCTAGCTGCTCGAAATGTCACAAAGACTGGGTATATGAATGCAATATGTTGTTCTTCATCACTGATTTATAGTCTCATTATTTAGAAATTTATTATTAGGATGAATAAACAAAGTCCTGGAGGAGAAAAGATGGTGGATAGGTAACAGCAGGCTACAGAGATTCTCTGAGATGTCACCTTACATTCCAAAAATAATACAGCATAGTGAGACCCAGGCAGAGGGAGATAGACCCTCCCAAGCCTGGAAAGAATTAAGCTGAGAGAAACCATTTAAAAATACAGTCCCAGTGCTTCTACTGAAACAGCTACAGTCTTGGTGCTGCCACTTGAACTTGCTGCCACTCCTACACTTGATCTAATGCAGCCAAGATTTATGGAACTACACAAAAGCTCATCAGTTTCATCTCACTGGAGATGCATTTGCACTGAGGATGGGAGTCGGTGATCTTAACTGACAAACTTAGCTGGCAGGGTACCCTGCATCGACCTGTGGTGAATGACGGGAATAAACACCTTCCATAGAGCCTCCAAAAGATGACATTCTGGGACAGGGCAAATTGGCCAGAACAAGGGGCTGCAGTGACTTCGGTCAGGTTCTCCCTTCTCAAGTGGGATTGATGGGGATCACCTGACCTGTGTCATGCCTCAGGCTGAAACCAATAGGCTAGCCCATACCAGTTCCAATGCACTAATGCAGTGAAGCCTTCAGCAGGCTGATTAATCCAGAGGGGGCGGGCCCAGCATAGGATTCCCTGGTCTGTATCCACATGGTACACTGCACTGGGGGGGGGGACATACAATCAGCACTTCAGACAAACTATAATCAACAAACAAAGAAACTGGACCTCCCGTATACACCTGTATGGAAGGAACAAAAAATAATAAGAGGAAGCAACAAGAAAGGGTTCCCATTCCCCAATCATGAGAGCATGGATCCAGGAACTGTAAATGCAAAGCAGAATGAGGACAGCAAACATGCAATATCAGACATGGCCCCAGTAGACATACAGCAATATCTTCAGAATGCATAGATAATTTGAAAGGTGAAGTATTTAACCGAGTAAAGCAAGATATAAATAGAATAATTTAAGAAATGCTAAGCACCTCTCAAGAAAAAAACATGGAAAAAGGGAAGAAAACAAAAAAAGGGGAGAATTGTTTCATGAGGAAAATAGAGAAAAGTTAGAAGAAAGGAAGCTGGTTCAAAGAGAGAACCATGAATTTAAAAACTCCTTTGCAAGCTGGAAAAATTAATTGCAAGAAACTAGGGTAGATTATCTAAACTAGAGGACAGGTTTGCACTGTAGGATCATGAAAGGAAAAATTTCTTAAATATAACAAGGAAACAAGTAGTAACAATACAAATGCTAGATGATGATAAAAAGATGTATAACTTAAGAATAACGAATGTGAATGAAGAAGCAGGAGTACAAACAAAGGAACTACAAATTCTATTCACAAAAATAAAGAAAACATCCCAAGCATAGGAAAAGATTCTCAGCTGTATGAGGCATACAGAACTCCAGCCACCTAAACCAAAACAGAACTACACATAGGCATATTATAATCAAGATACCAGAAATCCAATATAAGAACAGAATATTAAAAGCTGTCAGAGACAAGAAACAGACCGTCTATAAGGGAAAGTCCATCAGAATTACATAAGACTTCTTGGCACAAACCATCAAATTGAGAAGAAAATGGAGTGAATCATTCCAAGTCCTGAAAGAAAATAACCTACGGCCCAGATTGATGTATCCTGAAAAGTTTTCCTAGAAATTAATGGAGAAATAAGATGCTTCCAAGATTAAGAGGAACTGGGAGAATTCACAACCACCAATCCAACCCTACAGAGAATACTATAGGACGTTCTAAAGAGAGAGAAAATCACCAAGATTTCAGGAACAGTGGTAGAGAGGCAACAATGAATGGAGCAAAAAGCAAAGTGAAGAAGACAAATAGACAACTGATGACAGAAAAATATAACAACAGAAATGAGACAGAGAAGGTTGGATATAATTTCTAATGCAGATGTCCTATATACACTAAATTAAGGAAAAAAAGAGAGAATCACAGGCAGAGTGGATCAAGAAATAGGGCCAACTGAGATGCTCTTTATAGGAAGTATAATTGACCTGAAGAAGGGTATTTGGACCAAAATTGAATATGAGAAAATAGAACTCGATGTGATAGGGAAAGAGAGAGTAATAGGGGCAACTGGATCAGTATTTATGGGTAGGTTGGAAAGAAAGGCTTTAATAAGTAAAGAAATATAACTAGAGATCAAGTCCTGGAGTGAGAAAGTTCAGAAACACTTAGATAAATAGCAGGTTGCCCACACAATATAAAACCAAGAGTGTTGGGGAGACCCAAAAATACACAGTACACCCTGGGGGAGTGAAGGGGAAGAATAGACTTTAAAAAGACAGAAGAAGATATTGCTATAAGTGTATCAGGAATTAAAACCCATATTACTTGTACCACTCTGTTTAGATAGAACTTATTCCATCCCAGTTTTTATACAAGCACTAAATCTGAGGGCACAGACAGCTGTCCCAAAAATATGAGGATATACCACAGTAATCATCTTTAATTTCCTGTTAACTTAAACCAGATTCCTCTATAACTTATCCTGTTATATCATTACTGAACTTATTTAAATCTGATTTGTTTGATTGCTGCTTGTTATTGACTATTTTATTCAAAACCGTTAGGTTGATAGTATCGTCAGAGTGTAGACAACTATACTGAAAATAGAAATGATTCTCTATAATACCCATTCTGACTTGATTAATATCTGTTTTAGTAGCTCTACACTATCTACAAAGTTCTATTTCTGTTAATACTGTTATGCAGTGATATATTCAATTATACTTTATCCGATGATATAGCCATTTTTATTGATGATAACAAGAGACAACACAGTAACCATGGTAGAACTCCTTGTACAGCAGTTTTATATGTCTTTTTAGTTTTTTGTATCTCTAGGATTATGTTTTGCTCTGTCCTGCTTTGTTCTGTTTCTCCCTCTAATATAGAAAGGATAGTAACACATGTTAAGATGCATGCTTCCATAAAACCTATCAATAATTTAGAAGAACTGATTTTATGATACATGATGAAATGAACAAATACTTTAAAGGAGAAAAAAGGGGACTACAGTACCCAGTGCTGGTTCCATCGTGTCATGATATGAAATCAAGGAATACTATTAATCTTCAACTAGAGTGATTTTAATCTGCTTTGGTTTGTTTAAACTCAACATATATGAAGATATGGATAAATACATACATGTTTAAGTGTATAGGATTGATTGCCATATTACTTAGTTTTTATTAGATAGTTGAACAGAACTATTTGAAGTCTCCCTGTTTGAATTCCCATTTATATGGTCCACTTTTGTATCTTGAACAATTATTTGAAAGAGGACAATAAAACACACAAAGTAGTGATTTATTACTGTTTATTCTTTAATTTGAATGTATGTACTATTTATGCCTGCTTTCTGTTTTGTTTTGTCTTTCTTTAAATAAAAATAAATTTAAAAATATAAATAAATAAGCAAAGTCCCTTAGCAGTTAGATTGGTGGACCAAGCTCTGATTGATAAATAAGAAAGCAGCTGTCTGCTAACATTTTTAACCAGTTTTTATCCATTGATTAGAGACCTCAATGATCTCCAGATCACTATAGGAGACACCTCAAATAAATTTATGAAATTTATTCGTAAATGTTCACATTGGTCATTATCAAATGAAGTAATACATATCTTTGGTTTGATGATGCCTGTATAAAGGTTTCACATGGTTATGACAGTTGATTTTAATCAACTATATGATGTATTGCATATATTCATAATTCTGGATGCGTAAGACTCCATGATTGTAAAATGGGGATTACTTATGGTAACAGATTTTTGTCTCATGTGCACACCTTTGCTGCTCACAAAGACTTGTGAGATTCACATTCAACTAAAGATCAATAAGTTTTTCAATAACACACAAAAAACTTCTTGTGTATTAGATAAAGGTGATTGACTAAAAGGGATATTTTATGTCAAACAAGAATTTAGATTATTACAAAAATCTCGTGATTGTCATGATGCAATACTATGTACGGTTCTGATTCCTGATATATTATGTAAAATATGCAACTGTTAATACTGTAGGTATTCAAATGGTAAAATGTCCATGGATAGAAGAAAATAGGATTCATTTAATGTTCTAAGATGTTTCATGTTTAGATAAAATAGTAATATTACACTTACTGCCTGTAATATACTGTATTGTTATGAAAAACTTCTTTTGGATGTTTGACAGCTAAGGTTTGGAAGCCAAATCTTAGAGAAACAGATGGGCTAAATGGATAGCCAATATTTTGGCCCCAGCCCTTCAAGGGTGGTGGAGACCCAGGATATAAAATAACCTCTGATTGCATCATCCTAAGATATTCAGTGAGTCCCTTGTTGTCTCATCAAGGAGATGATGAAACCACAGAGGAATGTCACCTTCAATGCAAGGCGTGCCTAAGAAGAGTCACAGGAGAAAAATCTCCCAAGCTTTCACAGAGAGCATCGTGGTGAAGCAATGATTGTGACTCTTCTAAGTGGCTGACACTGACAGAAGAGCCATGAGGTGTTATGCATGGTTCTAAGATAACTCCTGAGAAGACCTAAGTGACCTTGATAGGAAGGCCTTTTGGCAACTCTTGGAGGTGGACTAAATGTCTTTTGCATAATGGATGTATATGAGTCCTGGGGGCTAGGGGTGGAATGTCATGGTTTATGCCTGTGTCCCCCAGGCCTCATGAGTTTGCATTGTGCATTTATGATGGTTCATTGTCTAGTGTTCGGATTGATGGTGTCAGTCCTAAACCCACATTGGGTGGAGCCAGGATGTAATTCAATGGCAGGAAGAAGGTGTATCTTGCTTTATGCTGGTTCTTATGTGCTTTTTGCAGCCTCCATGAACTGTGGCCCAGCCATACCTGCCTGCCTTGGAGCCAACTGAGTGTGAACTGAAACCTGCAAAAACTGTAAGAAATAAATCTTTCCTTTCTGAAATTGGGCTTCAGGTATTTTGTCTCAACAACAAGTAAAAAGTAATTAAGACAGAATTTAGTACCTAGGAGTGGGGTCTTTTGCTGTGACTATTCTTGACCATGTTTTTTGAGAGGCTTTGGAAATGGCTTGTGGGCAGAGTTTGGAAAGGTTTGGACATGTCGCCTGGATGCGTAGAGCTGGAGCAGTGTAGGCTGTTCTATAGAGGGGATTCTGGTCAGAGCTCAGGAGACCAGAAGGCTGATAGAGGGCCTGATGGGAAGAACCAGGCTTGGGAGTTTTCTGTTGGGAAGAAGGACTGCATTGGTTGTTGGACTCCACCTGATGTGTGTTATGGCTTGGCAGAAGGTTTGTCTGCATTTTGCTACTGCCCAGAGACTTTGCTGAGACTGAGACAAAGGGCAATGGACTGATTAATCTTGGAAAAGAAATTAAAAAGCAATCAAACCTTGAGGCTGTGGCATGGCTATTGTTGGGGGCTTTTAGCCAGATTTATGTTTCATATCAAAAGCAAAGAGATCAGCAGGATAATGTACAATGCTGTGAGTTTGGCCAGAGGGAAAATTCCAGGAAGACTGTGGATTGCAAAGACAGAGTTGAGATTTTGATTCCTGAGGAGAAACAGAGAGATAAGAAAGATGGCCCCAGGGCATCATAGGAAGGTGGTCCCCACCCTGTGCAGCCTCACTGCAAAAGTGAAAGAATTTGCTCAGAGGGAAAAGCTGCAGAGTGCCATGTTCTAGAATGGCAACAGAAGCCACTTGGGGTTCCAGAATGGTGGCCCCTTTGAGAAGCTTTTCCTCACAATCATGTAAACAGAGCCCTGCAATCCAGGCAACTGAACCCTATAGCCAAAAGACAGAAAAGCGTAGGTACTGCTCCAGTCAGCAGCAAACCTTGGTGGCATCCACAAGGTGCTGATTTTAGGTGCAAGGAAAATGCACAAATTCTGAGGCAAGATGGCATCCACCTCAATTGCAAATTGCCTGGGAGGCCAAAAGGTGTGCCCCTGAGAGGGCAATTTGTGAAGACGTAAGGGTGAAACCAAAGGTGCGGTGGAGACTGCAGATGTTTGGAAAAGGCAAGAATGTGGTTGATTCAAGGGAAGCTGCAAAAACAGAGCAGAGAAGATGTAAGAGAAAAGCTGCTGTAGTCAAAATTGCTGGAAATGCCATGGGGGTGGAATTACCCAAGCCTTTTGGAGTTTGCAACCAGATTGCTTCTGATGCTGAACATGGAATTCTAGGACTTAATGTTCACCCTGCTGGACTTCTTTTGTTTCCAGTACTTTATATTCCCATTCTTGTAACTTTTGGAATGGTAATGTTTACCTTGTGCCTTTGCATTTGGGAAATGTTTAACCTTGTTTGATTTGTACAGGGGTTACAGTTAAGAGTTTGCCTTAGATCTTGGAGGAGACTTGGGAATTGGACTGTTCAGGAATACTGAAACATAGGACATTGGCAACTCTTGGAAGTGGACTAAACGCCTTTTGTATAATGGATATACATGAGTCCTGGGGGCCAGGGGTGGAATGTCATGGTATATGCCTGTGTCCCCCAGGCTTTATGAGTTTGCATTATGCATTTGTGATGGTTCATTGTGTAGTATGTGGATTGATGGTGTCAGTGCTACACCCACATAGAGGTGGAGCCAGGATGTAATATAATGCAGGAAAAAAGTGTGTCTTGGTTTTTGCTGGTTCCTGCTTGCTGTTTACAGCTGCCATGAAATGTAGCCCAGCCATGCACACATGCCTTGGAGCCAACTGAGTGTGGACTGAAACCTCCAAAAAATGAAGAAATAAACCTTTCCTTTCTCAACCTGGGCTTCACGTATTTTGTCTCAGAAACAAGTAAAAAATAACTAAGACAGTAGTTAATGCAGGTCTCATGTTAGCTTGGCCTTGGACATCCTGAAGAAAAGTCTGGTCTCTGAAGATATAGTGTAATGTAAAAGCTTGGCTGAGGGGGGAGCTAGGATCGCTAACATCCTCTGACAATTGCTGGCTATTCTGGTAAATGACTGCTGTTATGAACCGCTGGACTATGATGAGTTTAAATTGCAGTTCTCTTTAATGCTTCCCCACCTTAAGCTGGCTACCCATCCTGGGAGTCAACAAAACAAAAAAAGTGAGAGATGTTGGAAAGGGCTGAATATGAATACATGTGCAGGGCTGTGGTGTGGCCTGGGCATGATTGAATTGAGAATGAGGAGACACCATAAGGAACAAGATAGGCCACGGCTGAGGCCACCTGGAGACTTCCTGGATAGGTTTCTTAATAGGAATCATCTGTTGCTCTGTGGGTTCCTTGAACCTCTCCCAGGGGCCTGCTCAGGTTTTTACCACTGTCCACTCACTTCTTTACTTGTTCTGATTAAATATGGGCTGCCTAGTGACAGGTGGCTGGCTGGTTAGCAGAGTTATGTGTTCTAAAGAAGATTTCACTCTTCCTGTTGCCCTCAATGCACTGCCACTTTTCTGAATTTTGGTCCTTTGCTGTGCACTTTTTTGGGGCTAGATATTTAGGCATAGGCCCCAACAGAAAATTAACTTCCAGATAGAATAATTGTAAGTTTCCTGAAAATTTTGTTGCATGTAAATTTTCTTTACCTGCAGATGGAAATGTTATTATCAACAAATATATTGCTAATTTATCAACATATGTTACCTTATTAACATATTGAGGGGTATTATAGTGATTTCTCAGAAACCATGATTTACACCTCTTTTTTTTTTTTTTTTGTCTTTGTTTTTTTTTTTTTTCCTTTTTATCGGTACCGGGGATTGAACTCACAACTGCCTGCTTGCAAGGCAGGCGCTTATGCCACTGAGCTAAATCCCCAGCCTGATTATACACCTCTTTACATCATTGTGAGTATTCTGTATAACTTTTCTAAGTCTGTACTTATAAGTGAAATTGGTACATAATAAAGGAGGCCTCCATCAACTTGCTAACTACTATGTAACATGAGTCTTGGTGTTTCTAGCACTTCATTTGTTTTAGCCATGAAGTCCTCAACAGATGCCAGTTATGCCTGCTTGGCCGAGAATGGATTGCACAGGAAATTATGTGGTTTTGATCGCCAAAGAATTGATGGAGTCAAATTGAAACAGGTAAAAGCTAAAAAACTGTTAGGGTTTTCATAGATTAAAAACTCACTTACATAATTAGTTGATGAATGAGTTGATGCATTTGGAAGATTATTAAGAACATACAGCTAGCTGAATTATATTAGATATTTATTTCTTTATTTTTATACAGGTACAAAACACCTGACTTACAGAATTTAATATAAATATATTCTTTATCTCATTGTTTCCATGAGGGAAATTTGGTTTTGACTGTTTCCAAAGCATAAATATCTTGGAAAAAAGTGAAAAGGAAAAGGAAACTTTTTTATGAGGCCAAGGAGCCAGAGAACAGTTTCAGAAACTGAGAGGTAGGATCTAGGGACCTGACTTGGTTCATGGGTTCCAACACACATGGATGCAGTGTATACCTATAGAAGCGATCATAGTAATATCCTACACATTTCTGAAGCCAAAAAGGTGTTAAAAATGGATCACCAGTCTTTAGGGAATATATGACTTCTAGGAATATTAAAATCCTGAAGAGCTGAGTGCCGATTAGTGACAAAGGAACTATACTGCAAGGGGAACTTAGAGTGTGAAGTCCTCGGGTATTCCTGCCTCCTCAGAAGGAAATGCTTAATTGAATTGGGAATTTGGTTCCATTTCAGCAATAATTGTCACCCCCATGCTGGGCAATATGATCACTTTCAAAATTCAGCATTTTTATGAGTTGGAATGAGTAGCAAGCTTGTCTTGGAGAATTGATGCTTGCTTTTATTTCATCTTTACTCTGTTGCACACCATTACTATCATTTAAATGTAATGTCTTCACTTTACACAGTAACTATTCTCCTTTTGTGTGCATGTACTGGGTTTCTAGGTGGAAAATTAATAGAAATGAGTGAAAATCATGAAAGTGAAGTCTGCTGCCTCTAACACAGACTTCCGACTCTCTGTTCTGTTGTGTCCCGCCCTGGCCTGTTCTCAGAATATTTTCTGACATCAGTGGATTTTTTATTCCTGGAAGATTGAACCTGAATCCTGAAAACATTTGCAGCCCATTATGGAAAGAATCCACTGACCCTTGAAAGAAAGCAGGGGTAGCCATGAAATGGCAGGGATAAATAAGAAATTTAGAGAAGACCTAACACCACCACTTCTCAAAATTCAATGAAATCGAATGGGAAATGGTCATTCTCAATTCATTCCTGGAAGCAAGCATTACCCTGATACCAAAACCAGAGAACAATCCAAATAAGAAAGAGAATTACAGACCATTCTGCCTAGTGAACATTGAAGCAAAAATCCTCAATAAGATACTGGCAAACAGACTGCAGAATATCATCGAGAAGATTTTACACCATGATTAAGTGGAATTATTCCCTGGGATGCAGCGGTGGTTCAACATACATAAATCCATACATATCATACGCTGTATTGACAAATCCAAAAGCAAAAATCATTTGATCATTTCAATAGATGCAGAAAAAGATTTTGCCAAAGTCCATCACCTATTCATAATAAAAAACCTACAAAAATTGGGAGAGATGAACTTTATCTCAATCTGATAAAAGCCTTTTATTACAAACCAACAGTCAACCCCATACACTGTGGACAAAAACTGAAAGCTTTCACTGTAAAAGGAGGAACAAAACAAGGATGTCTACTGTCTCCACTCTTATTCAATATAGTCCTGGAAACTAGCTGGAGCAATTAGACGAGAGAAAGAAATAAAAGGAATAAAGATAGAAAAGGAAAATCTTAAACTATCATTATTTGCAGAAGACATGATACTCTACTTAGAAGACCCCAAAAATTCCACCAAAAGACTTCTAGTTTAAGAAGGAAATTCAGTAATATAGCTGGTTACAAAGGCAACACTCAACAATCAATAGACTTCATAAACAAGCATAAAAAACTCATGGAAAGAGAAATCAAGGAAACAATAACTTTTACAATAGCATCCAACAAAATGAAATACTTAGGAATCAGTCTAACAAAGGATGTAAATGACCTCTACACTGTAAACTACGGTACTCTCAACAAGGAGATTGAAGAAGATATTCTAAAATGAAGAGCTATCTCATAGTCTTGGGTAGGGAAATTCAATATAGTGAAAATAACCATACTTCCAAAGCTATTGTACAGATTTAGTGCAATCCCAATCAAAACACCAAAGCATATCTCAAAGAATTACACAAAATAAATCCTAAAATTCATCTGGAACCAGAAGAGACCTAGGGTAGCAAAGATGATGCTGGGCAACAAAGAAAAGATAGGGTTCATCAAAATCCCTGACTTGAAATTATGCTATAAAGGTATTGTGATTCAAAAAAAAGGTGTGGTACTGACAAAAAACAAAACAAACAAAACCAGACCCAAAGATCAAAGGAACAAATTAGAAGATGGGAGAAACAACCCCAGATCACTAAACCATCTTATCTTTGACAAAGGTGCCAAACAGTGTCATTGGAAAAAAAGCAGTCTCTTTAATAAATGGTGCTGGAAAAACTGGCTCTATACCTTCTGAATATTATCTTTCAACGTGTATTAAGCTAAGATCAGAATAGATGAAAGATCTTATATTAAAACAGAAACATTAAATCTGCTGCAAGATAGAGTAAGTAAAACTCTTGAAGACATTGATGTAAGCAAAGACTTTATGAGGAAAACATGGATTGAACAGCAAAAATCAAAGAGAATTAAGTGAGAATCTCACCCTACTGAAAAACGTTTTAACATCAAGAGAAATTACTAACAGAGTGAAGAGACAACCCACAACGTGGGAGAAAATGTTTGCCAACCGTTCCTCAGACAAAGTATTACTATTGAGAGCACGGAAAACTAAAAAATTTCAGTCTTCCCAGATTTAAAGACCCAGTGCAGAAAGGTGCATCTGAGGTGAAATACACAGTACTCAGATGAAGAAATAGAAACAGCAAATAAATATGTGACAAAATGTTCTGCATCACTCGTCATTTTACAATTGCAAATTAAATAACACTGATATGTCACCGTGCCCCAGAAAAAATGCCTACGGTCAAGAAATAAAGCAATAACGAATGCTGGAGGGGTTGTGGGGGAAAAAGGAACCCTTCTCCATTGTTGGTGGTAAAGAAACCACGGTGGAAATCAGTGTGGAGATTCCACACAAACTAGGTCTACAGGTCCCACTCAACTCAGCTATTCTTCTTCTGCGTATCTACCCAAAAGAATAAAAGTCATCATACCAATGTGCACCCACATTTATAGCAGCACAGTTTGTGGTAGCCAGATCTTGGATGGAATGCATGACCTCTAGCTTGCCAGGCAGGCGGTTAAGGTAAATCTCTGGACCACTTTTTTACTTTTTAACTTTCAAATAAAATGGGTTTGGGAGAAAAAACAAGGACTGAGGTAAAGACTTTCAGTGCAAATACCCATCAGACGAGCTGAGGTCAACATTCCAGAAGACAGCCAGCTCCAGGAGCCTCCACCATCTTTCATTGGGGATCCTCAGTTCCAGGGTGGGTTTTTTTTTTCTGTAATTATTCTTGGTGCGGAAGGAAGGCAGGAGAGCAGGAGCCAATCAGTGATGAAGAGGCTGGCTGTAAAAACTGTCCAATCAGGCGGGCCAAGGTAGGCGGTCTCTTCCGTGTCATGGCGTCAATTGCAAAGCCAGGGCAAAAAAGAGAGCGCTAGATGTTTGCTAGACCACTATTTTTTGCTTCTCTTCACTGTGGACTGCTTAGAAAGAACCTGGGAGACCTCCAAACTATGCAATGGTGATGTTATGGGATGGGAGCAGTTAAATGGGGTGGAATCCACTTGAGACCAGTTAGAAGTGGTTTGAAGGGGCTGGGGTTTAGCTCAGCTGCATAAGTGCCTGCCATAAAAGCAGGCAGTCATAAGTTCGATCCCCGGTACCAATAAAAAGGAAAAAGACCAAAAAAAAAAAAAAAGAAAAAAAGAAAGAAAGACAGAAAAAGAAAAGAAAAAAAAAAGTGGCGAGAAGCAGCTGTGCTGTCTAGAGCCTGTGTGCTTAGCCTCAGACCCTAAGGTCGTCTAGTGCTAGCAGTGAGTCATCCTCTGTCTCTTTTACCTCTCACTGTGGCCAGGACAGTTCTGGGTCCCTAGAACGCTGTCACCACTGTGATACATCCAGGCCACAAGGCCATTTTTAAAATCGCCTGCTGACCTTGCTCCTCCAAGACTGGGCCCAGGACGGGGCATGAGGAGACCCTGGTTCCGATGTGTTTTCAAGCTGGGTGCAGCTGTAATAAGCCAGGTCTCTGCTCTCATTCCTGTCAGCAACAGATCTGAAAGCCAGAAGTTTATAATTGTCTGTGCTGCAGGACCTCATAGCCACAACTGCTCTCCTTAAAGTTATGCATTTATGTATTTTGTGATCACCTAAATTTATACTATGTTCTCACATTTTCAACCCGATGACAGGTGTTGGCAAAGATTATGAGAATTCAGGGATGTGTAGTGATATACTTCAGTGGAGGAAGGCTTTCCAAACACCTGGTGAACTCCTGTGTATGATAAATAACAGTGCAAAGAATTTCTGAGCATTCTTTATGTGACACATGTGCTCATAATGTATGTTTGTGAGAACAGCCATAGAGGTTTGAATTTTGAGAAAAATGAAGCAGATATAAAAGTGTCATCAAGGCCAGGGTAAAGTGTGCTTGCTAAGGATAAATTCCAGAAACGGCTGCGTGTTAAATTCTCTTTGAAAAATGCCTAAATTTAGTCATTTGCATGAACATATACACGTGATTTCCTTCTGAATGGAAAGGAATATGGGTGTCATCTCTGAATGAAGAGGTGATTTAATAGCGTGGTTGATCATATACATTGTTTAAATATGGAAATGCTCTGTAATGGACTTTACTAATTCGTGTAAAGAGATGCCCTAAATTGAAATTGTGCAGGGATATCAGTAGTTAAGTCATGAAGGGTTTTCTGCTTAGGGTGGATCAGATGAGCATGGAAAGGATGTGGAAGTGACTGGCAGGACACAGTGTGCAAATAGCAGGACATACAACAGAGAGGGTCTTCACTGAAAGTCAGGTAGTTCTTAGGGTAAGCATGAAGTTAAAGTTAAATTATGATACCTTCCTTGAGGTGAATAGCACAAGCTCTGGTAAGAGTCAGTATTCCACATCCCTGTCAACCCATGAATTCTGTGTTGTTCACTTGAGATCTAGTTTTGATTATCTTGAATTATGACCCAGTATCATGAAGGTGAAATTTGAATGTTTTTTGTACCAAGGATCGAACTCATGATCTCAAGCTTGCAGGTTAGGTTTTCATGCTGCTAGCTAAATACCCAGCTCTGAAACTGTTTTCTGTATGTTATAGATGATATCAACCTTGTTCCTCAGAAAATGTTGAATATTGTGCAATTTTTCTATATTGTATGGCTATAACTTTTTAAAGCAAACCAAAGGTGTCTTATGCAGTCACTTTTCAAGTTTCACATTGTCTGTGCAGTATCTCAGTGAGGGTTTCTCTATTTCAGACAGCTCTGTAACTTATGCTAGCCCCAAACTCAAGACAGTTGTCCTGCATCAGCCTCCCAAGATATATTTCTTATTTATGAATGGAAAGTGATCATTTATTGACCCTGAGCTATAATTTGAAGCTTGCACCTGGTTTCATTGTTTATACGTTTTTTACCTACAGCAGTTTTCCATGAACATTTGAGTTATTATTTATGTACCATATTTGATGTTATTTATGTTTTATTCTGTGAAACCAAATTCAAATATCAAAATGCTGCTTAAGTATATTAAGAACAAAGGACTCAGTTACCTAATTGAGATTTGAAGAGATATCATTGGTCTTACATCAAAGTGATTGATGAGATATTTGTCTGCCTCTGTGCTTCAAGGATGCTGGTCCTGCAGGCTCTCACTATGAGCTCTGCATTAGAGACAATGCACAGCGACTCTTTTTTTTTTTTTTGTCTTTTTTTGAGACAGCGTCTCACTATGCAGTTCAGGCTGGCCTTGAGCTCACTTTGCAGCCCAGGCTGGTCTCAAACTCGCAAGGATCCTCCCACCTCAGCCTCTGGAGTGCTGGGATGACAGGCGTGAACCGCCAAACCCAGCACACAGTGACACTTGCAGTGACTCAGCAAAAGAATCAGTGCTCTTATTTGGCTGTTACATTAGCTGTGAGTTGCATTATGGCATCAAATTTGCTGTCTCAAAATATGTGTATGTACAAGCAATTAATCCCCAAGATTTGGAATTAAGATTTTAAGAAATCAGTCTCCATTCAGCTGTTATGTGGGTTTTATTTGTTTAGTTTAGTTTGTTTTATTGAGACAGGTTTTCTCTACGTACATCAGCTAGATTTGAACACTTTATGGAGTGCAGAATTGCCCTAAGCTCAAAGCATCCATCCTGCATCAGCCTCTTGAGTGCTGGGATTATAGATATGTGTGGTTTTACCCTAGAAAATATTGAGGCTTATAACTTAGCTGTGTTGTAGATTGGCATAATAGATGCCACCTTGAGCTTTGCATTTAACTTGTGCCCTGTATTTCACCCAGAAAATGGAAAAATCACTCAGGGTAGAAGACCCAGGAGAAAAGCAAAATGAGCTGTACCCAAAGAAAAAAATTAACCTGCTCAACAAAAGAAGCAGAATACAGTTGTCATCCAAAAATTATTATAAGATTCTAGCTAAATGATTTCCAACAGGATCTTTTTGTGATTCTATCTTTTAAAATATCTGTAACTTTCCAGTTCAAAGCCTCTTCTTTAGATCCTGAAATGGGGGTAGGGGTTTTTTATACAAGTGGTCCTGTTAGAGCGGTGTCACGAGGAATACTCCAAGGGCCTCACTCTCATGTAAAAACAAAAGGGGTTTTTATTATTCCGTGTACACGGGGTCCTCCAAACAGGTGGAAACTAGAACCCCTTACTGGAGCAGGGCTGTGCCTTTTAAGGCCTAAAACAACAAAGCAAGCAAGCTTTGTTACAGAAGCCAATCATAGCGGTTAGAGCAGAGCTGATGGTGAGCTGTCCTTAAGGGATTGGGTTTTTTAGTGGGGCAAGGGAGTGTCTCCCTAGAAGGGGTGGCATTTCTTAGGAATGGGCGTTTGTCTCATGACTGAGAGATCTGCCTTAGGTTAAGACTGTTTGTCTTAACCGTTTAAGAACACTAGTTCCTGTGGGGGTGGAGCTGCACATAGTTTGGAAACTCGCACCACAAGGCCTCCTGAATAGAAAAGTCTAACAGCAATTAACAACCTTAATTACCTTACTTTAGCACCACAACCGTTCTATTTGTAGAGGGCAACAATGGTTAGCATATCAATTAGGTAAGATTTTACAACTCTTTACAGAAGACAGCATTGATTAACATATCAATCTTTTACCCAGAGAAAAAGGAAGACACACATTTACAGTTACAGGTATTACTGTGATACAATACCAAGTTACAGGTATTACTATGATATAAACGAAGCTATTTTTGTGAAAAATGTACAATCTAATACAATCTGATGTAATTAACACAATTTGTGATGGGGCTTCTGGATAGGGAAGACCCAGGATGTCAGGAGCTATTACCTCAGGCCTTTGTTTTGTGGCCTCTAGGAAGTTAAAACTTAACCTAGTTGGATTTGAAGGGAGAAGGAGAGGGGAAGCAGCAGATGGAAGAGCTTTCTTGGTCTCTTCAGTCCTGAGACCAGCTAATGAAATTCCACATTTCTCAATTGGTTTGCTTGTCTTCCTATATTGTTGTTCACAAACTCAACTCAAGCTGCAGAAACCTTTACTAACACAAGCAAACAACAGGATTAAATGACATTGTCACTGAAATGAAAGAATAATAGTGAAAAGTGAGGAGAAAAAAGACAAATGCCATGTGTTATAATGCCCACCTCTTTTCCCTAGTGATGAAGAGACTGAAACAGGAGAATGGCCATGTATTCAAAGACAGGCTAACCTACATAGTGAGTAGGCTGGCCAGAACTCCTAAGTGAGACTATGTCTTTAAATCAAAAAACTAAAATGAAAAACATAAACAACCAAGGTGACAGAAAGACTACTAAAAAAATTATAGAGCTGAGTGAAAGTTGACTAATGCAAAATGGGATTTATTGAATGATGCTGCAGAAGAAGGAAGGCTATGTAGTGGCATCCAGGAGGCAGTGACAAAAACAGATTTAGGAATGGCACCTACTGTGCTACAGCACAACAATGACCTCCTTCCTCCAATACATTTGCAGTTCACTAGAATGAGGACTTTTAAAAGCTCATGGAAATCTTAAATTCATGGCAAACAAGCAGCTTGAAATCCAGGCTTTGGAACATGGCCTTTAGCAGAATTTCATATTTAAATTGAAATAAGAAAAATATAATCCTGCCCTGTTTGATGTCAAATGCACCAAGTTTTATGGCTCACAACATTGAGAAAGGAATCACAAACCAAAAGAAGTTCAAAAATTTTCTTAGAAAAAAAGAGAGAAGAATAGCCTTGAATTTTCAGGAGTGGTCTTCAGTGTTTTGTCCACAGACCTATTGTCAGGGGTCATTTATACAGGAAAGCCACAATGTGGGTACAGTGTGGGTCTCAGACTACATTCAACCTATAAACTTATGGCTGCTTAACTAATATTATTCATCAGAAGAACAAGTCAGCCAGAAAAGGTATGTGGGAAGAGCCAAGGCATTTTGTGGGAACAATAGTCCAGTTGTTCTGGTTATTGATTATGGTAATTGATGCCCATCTGAACTTCCTGGAGGAGGTGGTGGTAACTGTAGTACATTTGAAACTGTTGTTTCTCTCTTCAGGAGCATGTAGACCTGGTCACTTCATCTTCACCTTCAGGTCTGGCTTTCTTCAACTGTGCCTGTAGCAGTGATTGTTGTATTAGTTTTTTGCATTGACTCTTGAAGGTTCCAGTTCCTCTATGATTGTATATCAATTACTGTCTACATTGACATCCTTTGCTAAAATCACAATAGTATTTGAATGGATAAAGTGATGTTAATACATTTAAAATATTCATTAATACAGGCCAGGGCTTTAAGCTCAGCAGGCAGAAACGTCTGCCTGGAAAGTGCTAGGTTGTAACTTTGATCCCTGGTACCTATAAACAAAAGTAATTTAAACTGCAAGGAAAGAAAATCATTTCATTTGTGAAAATGTAAGTTTACAAAATTTATAACTAAATATGTCAAGGGCAAATTAAACATTGTTAATAGTCATATTTAGTATCTAAAGTTGTTGGTTCTGGGGATTGAGGTCAGTTATACAAGAAGCTGCCTGGAGAGCACAAGGTCATGAGTTCAATCCCTCATAAAAAAAAAAAAAAAAAAAAAACTCGCATTTGTCAGTGATGCAGTGCTATGAGTGAGCACATTTATTGAAACTGATACTTGTTAATTAATAGGCTTAATGTTTCCTTTGTGGTCTATGAAATACCTGCAGATAACATGGCAATTACAGTAAATGATGTACTGTACCCTACAGGATTGCTATTTTCTGAGTTGTTTTTATTTTTTGTTTTCCCATATACTTGAAAGTTGAAAATGTTGGCTGATGCTAGCTAGAAAAACTGTGATAATCATTTTTTTCAATTTAGTGACATATTTCCCTATATCCATTAAGAACATTTTATTTGCTACAATTACCCCAAGTCAAATTGATAAACAATTCTTAAAGTTACAGGCAGCTGAGTTAGTTAGAAATACAGGCAACCATACCATGATATAGTGGAATGAAATTCCTGAACTTCTATGTCTGGTATGAGTTTGTGTTCGCTAAAGTGCAAGAATGAATTTTAGGAACAACAGAGTTGAAGAGCAGAATATATTTATTGAGAGATAGAAAGTGAAAGTATTTTGCTCTAAATAGGATATTTTGGAATTGGGAGGTGGAACCAGGGGACTTTTACCTTGAAGTCACTTTCCTCTCCCCTATTCAACCTACCTGTGGCCAGAAAAGAATCTCAATCAGCTACTTGCATATCAGCAATGCCACCTTTATTTAAGCACCACCCAAGTCAAAAACTATATGTATGCCGCCCACATATTTCCAGAAGAAAAGGCCAGACCCCCAGTGGTCATGGGGTTCTCCCCATATTCTTAGAATAAAGGCCATTTTGACTTTGTATTCTCTTTTTTACTACACCAAAAATTCTATCTGAAAGCTTCTATCCGAGAAAAACAGGAGGGATTCTGAGCTTGTAGCAAAAGACTGTGTCTTTTCTAGAGACCTTATGGAATAAAATCATGTGATGAGATAGGTTTAAAGTGGGTTAGATTACTGAGATTACCGAAGAGTTAAATTAGCACAATAGAGAAGCAGAATATCAGAAATATAAAAGTGGCCTTTTATTTAAAGAATGTGGAGAGGAGCTCACAGCCACCAAGGGTTTGGCTATCCCCCCCAATGGCTATGGGTTTATGGGGTATATGTGAGTTTTGACTGGATGTGGTGCTTGGAGGGGACATTGATGTCATGCTAGGAGCTGATGGGAATTTTCTTTAGGCCCCTGGGAAAGCAAGAGGAAGTTGTATTCAAGGATAAAAGTGGAAGTGGCCATATGAGTAAGCATCCCTGATTTCACATTCTTCTACCTTGAACTACAACCATGAGGTCCTGTAATTGTTTGAAGGGCAAAGCTCTTTCAAGTACATCCTTTGGTTTGAATGAAGAAATCAAAACAAAGAATTTTTGCTATCTGTCTTTCTCCATGGCTGTTGGTAAACCATTCATACGAAATATTTTGAGTCAATTCCTTAATGCATTGTCAATACCATAACCAAAATTACAGATCAGTTCAGTTTCAGAAAAAGAAGCAGCACTTAAAAGCAGGGTTAAAGCCTTCAATGCAAGTATTCATGGCATGGTGAGATCAACTATGTGTGATACAAACAATTACTGATTTCTCTGACTTCAAGAAAGAGAAACGTTTATACTGATATTGTTATCCTGAAATGAATCTCCCGGTCTACTATGTCTGATATTAGGTTTTTGTCCTGTAAAGTCAAAGAATGAATTTTAGGAACAACAGAGATTAAGAGAAGGTTATACTTATTCAGAGAAAAAAAGCTGCCTGAGAGAGAGAAGGTATCCTGAGCAGGTTGCCAAACACTGTCCATTCTAGGGACCTTTATAGAGTAAAATCATGTGGTGAAGTGAGTTTAAGGTGGGGAAAACTAGGAACTCACAATGCAGATGGGCATAAGATGGGACAGAGTTATGGTAGCCAATAAGATTATAAGTTCAGGTAAAGTTGATTTAATTGGGAACAAAGGGGGAAGGGAGTCACATAGAAAGCAGGCATTCTTAGGCAGCTGTGTCTCTTCCCTTAGGGGTTTGGGAGGGTGACTCCTGAGTTCCTCAGGATGATAGGAACTATTTAGAATGTCAATCTTTAGGATAAGGATACATTTCTTTAAATGGTGACTCCTGACTTCCTCAGAGTGCTAGGGAACTATTTAGAATATCAATCCTTAGGATATGGATGAATTTGCTTATCATTTGTCTTGAGCCTTGGCCCATAGCATGAGGTGTCAGTCTACGCCATAGTTGCAAGGTATCTGGTCTCCTGCATGGGCTCCTTGGGGGACCTAGCCATGTCTCAAGCCAATAGTATTTAAATGACTCAGGACCTTGTTAACAGTACTGTTTAGAAAATTGAGTACAGATGTCTTGTGCTCTGGGTGAATGTTCTGGGGATGACAGTGTGCAATGTATATACCATTGTTGCCCCCTGATTGACATGTTTTGGAATTTAATTTTAGTTGATTTGTTCTTTTTTCCTTGAAATCAAATGGATTTGAAAATTAAAAGCCTGAGGAAAGCACTTCAGTACAAACACTCCTCTGTCGAGCTGAGATCACCACTGTAGAAGAATGGCAGCTCCAGAAGTCTCTGCAATACAGTCTATTATTTGGGATCCTCTCTCGCAGAGAGGGGCTCCTTTCTCTGTTTATTCTTGACTCAGAAGGAGGGCAGTAGAGCAGGAGTCAATCAGTGATGAAGGGGCAGGCTATATGAACTGTCCAATCAGGTGGGCCACTGCGGGCTGTGACTTCTGTCTGTTCTGGTGTCTCAGCATGATTCACCTATTCTGAGTATAATAGTGGTAGCAAAATGCTTGCTGGATCTCATTTAGTACTTTTGGTGTCCTGTGGCCTGCTTGGCAAAGAACCTGAGAGATCCTGTAGCCATGGAATGGTGAGGTTGTGGATAGGCGCCCAGAAATAGCGTGGATTGTGCAAAATCAGTTACAAGTGTTTAGGAGTAGGTCCAGTGTCTGGAGCCTCAGGTATTCAGTTAGCTCCAGCTCCTGAGGTCCTCCAGCTTTGGCCATGGGTCATTCACTATTCCTTTTGCCTCTTGCTGTTGGCAAGGGTAATTTGGGGTCCCCAGAACCCTGGCTTCACTATGACAGCAGCAGACTCAAGTATCATCTTTAAAATTCACTGCTAGCCTGTAAGTCCACCATCTTAGTCATTGGGCGGAGCTTGGGAAGACCCTGACTATGATGCTTTTGTAGCTTGTAGAGCAGTAATGATCTAGGTCTATGCTCTCTTTCTGCAGAGTAACAGATCTGGAATGTCCAGAGTTTATTAATGTATGTAATGCAGGGCCTCATAGCCACAATGGCTCAACTTAAACTTGGGCTTTTTTGTATTTATAGTGATCTCCTAAATTTATAGTATGTTCTCCTATTTCCATCCTCATGACAGGTAGTGACAAAGGTCTGAGAATTCAGAGATATGTAGTACTGTGCCTCAGCAGAGAAAGGCTTCCCAAACAACTGGTGAACTCCTGTGTATTATACAGATCAGTGCAAAATAATTTCTGAACATACTTAATTATTTAGATGGTACCCTTGCTCACAGACTAGGTTTGTGAGAACAGCCATAGAGTTTTGAAGTCTGAGAAAAATGAAGTAAATATGAAAGTGTTATCAAGGACGGGGTAAAAATTTGTGAAGGACAGATTCCAGAAAGGGCTACTTGTTAAATTCTCATCGAAAAATGCCAAAATTTACACATTTGCATGGTCATATACACGTGATACCCTTCTGAATGGAAAGGAATAGGGGTGTCACCTCTGAATTAAGAGCTGATTTAGTACCTTGGTTAATAGACAGTTTAAATATGGAAATTCTCTACAGTGGACTTATCTAAGTGGTGCAAATGAGAAGCCCTAAATAGAAATTTTGCAATGATATCGATAGTTAGGCATGAAGGGTTTTCTGCTTAGGATGGATCAGAGGAGTGTGGAAAAGATGTGGAAGTGGCTGACAGGATGCAGGCAGCAAATAGCAGGACATACAACAGAGAGCGTCTTCACTGAAAGTCAGGTAGTTCTTAGAGTAAGTGTGAAGTTAAGTTGGGTTCTGATTGCTTCATTGAGGTGATCAACACCAGCTCTGGCAACAATCAGTATTCCACATCCCTGTCAACCCATAATTTTTGTGTTCCATACGTGAGATCTAATTTGATTATCTCTAATTATGCCCCATTGTCATGAAGCTGAAATTTTCAATTTTTTTGTACCAAGGATCAAACGCATGACCTATGCTTTCCAGGCAGGTGTTCATGACACTGAGCTAAATACGCAACTATGAAAATATTTTCTGTGTAGTATGGACGATATCCACATTGTTTCTGAGAAAGTGTTGAATATTGTTGGAATTTTTCTGTATTGTGTGGCTATAATTTTTTTAAAACTAACCAAAGGTGTGTTATGCAGTCTCTTTTTAAGTTTCACTTTGTCTGTTCGGTGTCTCAATCAGGGTTTTCTATTTTCAACAGCTCTGTAAGTTAGGAAAGCCCCAAATTCAAGGAAGAAATCCTTCACCAGCCTCCCAAGATATATTTCTTATATTTGAATTGAAAGTGATCACTTGGTGACAGTGATGTTTAATTTACAGCTTGGGCCTGGTTTCATTTTATATACATATTTTTAAAATACAGCTGTTTTCCACTAACACTTGAGTTATTATTTATATACCATATTTGATGTTATTTATGTTTTGTTCTATGAAACCAAATTCATGTTTCAAAATGCTGCTTAAGTATATTAAGAACAAAGTGCTCATTGGCCTAAATGAGATTTGAACAGACATCATCTGTAGTCTATCAAAGTGATTACTGAGATTTTTTATTTAATTTTGAAATTGGTAAAATAGAACAGAACAAGGCAGCTTAAGGTCAACTAAGATCACACAGTGAAATTGGTACACAATGTCACAACAGGTTACTGGGATAACAGTAATATGTATCACAGTATATTTTGTTATCTTTATCATAGTTGTTCTTTAATCACATATATCAAAATGAGATGAAATGCAGAACATTATAGAACTTATCAAAACAGAATATTGAATTGAGCAGTACCATTAATCAGAATAGAGTGAAACAATAATAAAAACGTTTTCCTTCAAGGAGATAGTAGAAGGAAGTCCCCCTTATTTGCTATGGTCTACTTTCCAGGAGATGCTCAGATTTCTGGTTCCCATTTGCTAATGTGGGGTGACAGGAGAAGAGGGGTAGGGAAGTGGGATGTTTGATTCTAGGTGGTGCATCAGTAGGTTCAGTGTTGCTTACTAGGGAGACAGGCTGGTTGTTTGGTTTCACAGCGCCCTAAGTTCCAACATAGAACGGATCTTAGGAGCTGCTGCTGGTTATCCCCCTGGAAGGGCTGCAGTTTTCCAGACTGCCACCACTGACTAGGGAGGGGAGGTGCTTGCTTGGCTTACAAGGCAATTGATGAGACATTTATCTGCCTCTGTGCTTTGTGGTTGCTGGTCCTGCAGGCTTCTCACTGTGAGCTCTGCTTTAGAGAAAGAGCACAGGGAATCTTGCCATGACTCAGCACAAGAATCAGTGCTCCTATTTGGCTGTTATATTAGCAGTGAGTTGCAATCTAGTATCAAATTTGCTGTCTTCAAAAATGTATATAGACACAAAATTAAAGACCAAGACATAGATTTAAATTTGAACAAATCAGTCTTCATTCAGCTGTTTTGTTTGGCTTTATTTGTTGAGTTTAGTTTTGTTTTATTGAGACAAGCTTTCTGTATGTATATCAGCTGGATTTGAACACCCTATAGAGCCTAGAATTGCCCTGACCTCACTGATGCCTTCCTGTCTCGCCTTTTGAGTTCTGGGATTATAGATATGCACCACCACACTTTGCTTTTGATTCAGATTTGTAGGAGAGAATTTAAGATATCGCAAACCTGGGGTCTCAACCTTCCTTTGAGAAATATATGTATGATACTTTAGGAGGCGGTGATCTTTGAGGATGTGGTTGTGAACTTCAGCAATGAGGAGTGGAGTTTGCTGAGTCCATCCCAAAAGAACCTCTACAGAGATGTGATGGGTGAAATCTTTAGGAACATGGCTGCAATAGGTAAGGATGAAATCTTTTTTGGCACTCATGCTGTCAGAATATTGTTTGTTGCTCATTAGTGCTGTTTTGTTAAAAAGAATATGAAAATATTTTTAAAAATAGCTCAGACCTGGACACATTATATCATAAATCTAAACAAAATCTATTAATTTGTATGTATTACTCAACTGAGTCCTGGTATTTCTATGTCTACAATTCAGGAGGACTTGGGGATATGCAGGAAGCTGAAAAAGAATGCAAAATTTACTGGAGATACTTAAGGTAATTCACACTCACAAGGAGAGGAATGTTCTTGAGTAATTAGTGAGTCAGCAGAAAAATGACCACCAAAGAAATGAGGCACCATTCAATTTAATGTCAGTAATATTCTCCAAAGATGTATAAGCTAGTGTATATATGAGGGAATTAAATCATGAAAATGTATGACATTGCATATAGATCTGTACGAAAGGCATGTACTTTGAGTTATGACATTCTGCCTTCAGTTTTTCTACCCATATATACATGTGAATACAACACATTCATTATCTAACAATTGCTAAGATTGCAATAGAATGTGAAATAAAACTGAGTGCTCATGTTTCCAAGCCATGCTCTAGACAATCGGCGATTCTGACTAATATTCTTAGTAGGCTGGTGGAATGTTAGTGCACTCATTTTGAATATCAGTATGCAGTTGTCTCTAGAAATTGATCCCCTCATACTTGTCCTGGATATTTTTAAAATCTCAAAATCTGCATAAAATACTGATACATGCTTATTCATATACAAAGCAGATCAAGTTATGACAGATCAGGCCTTGAAGCTTATCTATCTATCACTGGATTTGTGGAGAAGAAAAATTTTAATAGACTCTCTATGATCTTACATTCTTGTAAACCCAGCACACTAGGGTTTGCAAATCTGTTTGCAGAATGGCAATTTCAAGTTCAAACTTCACAGCTTAATGATCTATGAAAATCTGTTAAAATAGATTTTTAAAAAGCTATAGATTTATGCTAATATCTGTTGCTCATTCCCATCCCAGAATGGAAAAAATGTGTTATATAATGTCAAAAAATAAATAATATAATGTCATTTGCCATAAGAATTAGATGGGTCTTTCACCCATCAATTCAGTGAAATAACTCAGCTATAAAACCTAAAAGGTCACTGGCTTTCTTTTAGAGGAGAAACCAAAATACAAAATGTGGAAAGAAATGAAACAGAGTTGTTAGAGAAAAGTAAGACTGACCAGATGGAAAAGGGAACTACAAGTTAAGGACAGAAGGAAGATTGTGATGGGGAAACATATGAGAATAATCTGCAGGTGATACATATATGTACCCATTCCCAAAGTGAAGGTAAAGATTACGCATTTCAAAGTACCAACTTTTAAGATTTCCAAATGTGTACCAGTCTTTTGGGAATGGTTGTTTTCAACATATCTTACAAGGCCATTCTGTTGCTTCTTGGTCAGAATTCCTTAGCAGGCATTAAAAACAGAACTTGATATTAATGCAGTCATTAAACGGAGACCAATTTCACTGTGAATTTTTCTTTTTTTAAATTTAATATAAGGAAAGATTAAATAAGACAAAATAAGTAGAAATAATACTGCATTCAAAGTGAAAAAAACAGTAACAAATAGCAAGATGATGATTACGAATGCTGATCATAGAAATAGTCATGAAATACAAAAGTGAAACATATCAAGTGGGGATTCAAACAATGAGACTGCAAACAGTTTTGTTCAACTTTCGAAAAAAGCTTAGTAATATGGTTATAAATCCTATATGTGATTTTTTCTTTCCAGAAATGACAAGCTAGGGAAATCTTATGGACATACATCTTGGAAGCAGTGTAAAGAAGTATTTCTTTGTAATGCAGAAGGTAATGTGAATGTGAAAGAAACAGAAACACACCACGATGTTCAGATCCATGAAAAATATTGCAGTGGAGAGAAACCCTATGTATGTAAGCAATGTGGGAAAGCTTTTACCAGACCTGGACGTTATAAGGCACATGAAAGAATTCACACTGGAGAGAAACCGTATGTATGTAAGCAATGTGGGAAAGCTTTTACCAGACCTGAATGTTGTAAGCAACATGAAAGAATTCACACTGGAGGTAAACCATATGTATGTAAGCAATGTGGGAAAGCTTTTAACATACGTGCAAATTATAAGGTTCATGAAAGAATTCACACTGGAGAGAAACCATATGTATGTAAGCAATGTGGGAAAGCTTTTAAAACACAGGGAGATTGTAAGAATCATGAAAGAATTCACACTGGAGAGAAACCCTATGTATGTAAGGAATGTGGGAAAATTTTTACCAGACCTGGATGTTGTAAGAAACATGAAAGAATTCACACTGGAGAGAAACCCTATGTATGTAAGCAATGTGGGAAAGCTTTTACCAGACCTGGATTTTGTAAGGAACATGAAAGAATTCACACTGGAGAGAAACCATATGTATGTAAGCAATGTGGGAAAGCTTTTAACACATGGGGATACTGTAAGCAACATGAAAGAATTCACACTGGAGAGAAACCCTACGTATGTAAGCAATGTGGGAAAGCTTTTAACACACGTGCAAATTGTAAGGTTCATGAAAGAATTCACACTGGAGAGAAACCCTATGTATGTAAGCAATGTGGGAAAGCTTTTACCAGACCTGATCGTTGTAAGGAACATGAAAGAATTCACACTGGAGAGAAACCCTACGTATGTAAGCAGTGTGGGAAAGCTTTTACCAGACCTGATCATTGTAAGGAACATGAAAGAATTCACACTGGAGAGAAACTATATGCATGTAAGCAATGTGGGAAAGCTTTTAACACACGTGCAAGTTATAAGGTTCATGAAAGAATTCACACTGGAGAGAAACCATATGTATGTAAGCAATGTGGGAAAGCTTTTACCAGACCTGGACATTGTAAGGAACATGAAAGAATTCACACTGGAGAGAAACCATATGTATGTAAGCAATGTGGGAAAGCTTTTAACACACGTGCAAATTGTAAGGTTCATGAAAGAATTCACACTGGAGAGAAACCCTATGTATGTAAGCAATGTGGGAAAGCTTTTAAAACACAGGGAGATTGTAAGAAACATGAAAGTTTACATTCAATATAAAACCAGTGTATATAGGCATCATGAGAATGGTTTCAGCACAGGTATATATTGCATAATGCATGAAAATCTTCACACTGGGCAGAAAACTTACATATGTTAGGAATGTGGGAAAGGTTTCTGCAGAAATGCTCATTGTCCAATACATTATAAAATTTGCTTGGTTGAGAAACCCTGTGTGTATGTGAAGAATGTGGAAAGCTTTCACCACACATGGATTTTGTAAAATACATCTATGACTTCACACTGGTGAGAAAGCCTATGTGTATAACAATGTGGCAAAGCTTTTACTGCATATAGTCATTGCAAAACACATGAAAAAATTCACACTGGGAAGAACCACTGGCTATATAAGCAAGTGGAGACACTTTCAGCAGCCAGATTGTAAGGGAAATACATGAAAAAAACTCACACAAGAGATAAACCCTTTGTGTTATGGGAATACTCTCAGCATACTTGATCATTGTTACATATCTGAAAGAGCTCACTAGGCAGAGATGATACGTGGATTACCAATGTGAGAAATATAGCAATCCATGTTTCTTGTTAAATACATAGAAAAAGCATCACTGTTCAGACAGTTTAGATCTAAGTTTACTTTAAAAATCCCAAGGAGACCTGAAGAAATAATCTATACAGAAGTTAGATGTCAATATTTCTTCACAAATATTCCAGAAATGACAAATCTGTGGTGGGGCTCTCCTTAGGTGCACATGTTGTATGGTTTTCAGTTAATCACTTGTACCTCTCTAGATTTATTAATCTAGATGTTTTTGTGCTTCAACATGGCATCTTGTAATTAAACATGCTAAACTGAAATGGGCTTTTCACTTTCAAGTATGGATAGTGCCTCCATACTTAATATTTTGTCTTTAGAAGTTAAATTTTGTATTTTCTGAATTGTAATGTTGTTTATTTAAAGAAAAAAAGTGTAGAAATAATACAGAATTTCAGAAAAATAAACAATAAGAAATCACTAGTTGATTAGTATTATATTGTCATCTTAGAAGTAGTTGTTCAAGTTACAAATTTAAAGCATACAAAGTGATATTCAAATAATGACACTGTCATGGTTCACCTCAATGATCCACCAAAAAGTTATTAATATGCCTATCTGTCCTACACACTTTTTTTTCTTAAAGAGGGTAAGATTAAACATAGCAAAACAGAGCAAAACAGTTCATAAGGAAACAAGTCAAGGAAACACAGATTTCAAAGCAAGTCCACTGGAAATGTTCACTGTCTATTTTACTGTCTCTAGTTTTTTTCCAAATAGTTGTTCCCATCCTCACACACATTGAATATATACTGAATATTATAGAACTAATCAAATAATTACAGGATGATGCAAGCTTTTTTGATCTTCAAGACTGATTTGGGGGAAGTCGATAATGACTACCATAATGTCTGTCATGGTCTTTGTAGTAGCTGTCTTTATCTTTATGTATGCTGAAATGGAACATAAGAGACTAGACTAATACCACTCTGAACAGTGAATAATAGTATCCTGAGAAGGAGAAAGGTGAGGAATTGCCTAAAAAAAGAAGGCAGAGGACATAGTTAAAAGTGTATCAGGATTGAAAAGCTACAGTAACCTTGTTGCTCTGTATAGTTTGGTTATATTTTGTTCTGGTCTGTCTACTCATATTAGATTTGAGGGCACAGAGAGATAACCCAAAAATAGCAGGTTATACCATGGTAATTATCCTTAATTTCCTATTAACTAAAACTGAATCCCTATATTACTTACATTGTCTTCTATGACTGATCTTCTTTGAAGCTGGATTGTTTCAATGTTATTTGGCCTTGACTGATTTTATTCACATTTGATATGCTTACTGGTATCAAGTTCAAGAGCAGAGGCAACTACTCTGAAGATGACAAGGTGTAAAAGATATCCATTGGTGGGCTGGGGATTTAGCTCAGTGGCTTAAGGCACCTGCCTGGCAAGTGTGAGGTCATGAGTTTGATATCCAGAGCCAAAAAAATAAATAAATAAAAGATATCCATTCCAGGTTTGATTATTTGTTTAATTAAAGAGAAGAAAGGAAATAAAAAACAAAGCAGTAAAAGGGTACAAGTAATACAGAATTTCAAGAAAAAATACAGTAAGAAATCACTAGTTAATAGGTTACATATTGTCATTGCTAGGGTTATTTCCAAAAGATGAAAAATATTAACAAAGATGAGAAATATAAAATAAAAAGTGGCCTTTATTCTGAGAACATGGAGAGAGATGACAGGCACCCCCACCGCTGGCGTCCAGTGATCTCTCCGGTGGACACGTGGCATGGGGGCCTGTAAATAGGCTTGGTTTGGGGTGGAACCTAAGGCGGGCATTAGGGATACACAGGTAGTCCATTGGTCTTAGGTTTGGTGCCCTATGTAAATTTCCATGGGTGGGAAGATGGCATCACAGGTAACTTCCTAGGGGCAGGGGAGATGGGGCTTCCTGCTTCCGGTTGTGGCTTTCCTGGCTACAGTGTCCTATCTGGGCCAAAACCCTTTCAGTCATCTTAGAAACAGTTGTCCAAATTATAAAATTAAAGCATATAAAGTGGACATTCATACAGTGAGATTGCAGAAGGTTCTGTTCAGTGATCCAACAAAAGCTCAGTAATATGATTTTCCATCCTACACACTCAAGCATGCAGTTATATCCCTTAGACCACCTTCCTTTCCTCTCTTTTTTACAATAACAGTTACACGTTTTGAGTTTTTTTACTCCCACAGTTCTTATTACATTTTTTTGAAGAGAATAAATCCTAACATGACTAAATAAAACAGAGACACTTAGAAAAGAAGGATGGGCATAGTACATGATGCAAAAATAGAATATCAGATGATCAAAAATGGTTACCATGGTGCCTCTTGCTATTTTTAAAAAGAGTTGCTATATCATCAGGTATAATAGAATTGATCAAAACCATACAGAACAAGACCAAAAAAAACCTACACTGGAAACCTTGCAAGACTTCAAAAGAAGATAATAGTCAAACTATAATGGGCCATCATAATAAATCTTATGGCCTTCAAAGTGGTTGTCTATACACTCAAACTTGATATTATCAAACAAAATAGAATATAGTAAAATCAGACAGAACAAGATGTGGAGAGCAATACTGGGGTTCAAATCAGGTTAATAGGAAAACTAATAGTTACTATAATATATCCCGCTATTTTTAAATTTAGTTTTCCCTTAATTGAAAAAAATAAAAGAAGTTTAATTTAAAAAAAGGGTGGAGATTGAGATAAAAGAGGATATTGTAATAGAACAACACTGGTCAGAATGGAACAATTTAAGCATAATTGTGTTTCACTCCCAGATAATCTAACATAATAGTAGTCACCATAGTGCCTCATTCCTTGAATTATTTGAGTATAACTTCATATACAATAGCATCAAACATATCAAGACAGTGTGAAGCCATTCAACAGAATGAAAGAATTACAGGGTATTTAGAACCAGTTAACAGAAAACGAACAATGGTTTCTATATTATCTCCTCGCCTATAAAATTTTTCTTTATACTATCACATATAGTAAAACATAGTAAGATACAACATGTTAAAACCAGTGGAAACAGTTTGTTAGAGAGGGACCATTCTTGCACCACTGAGATTGAGTCCAGTGTTGATCATGTTGGTTACTTTTGAATATGCTGGTGAGATAACATTGCAAACATTTAGCTGAACACTTTTGTTTAGGTTTGGTAGGAATATTAGCCAACAGAGTGTTTTCATTTATATTATTTTTAACACATTATTGTCTGGCTTCATTCTCAGGATAACTTTAACTTTGTCACTTAAAAGAAGTTGGTGGTGGGTTTTTCTTCAACTTCATCAAAGAACTGAAAAAAAAATCAGTATTTATTCTTTATTATATACTGGATAACATTCACCAGTGCACTTTTTGTATCCCAGCTTTGTTGTTGTTATTAAGCAGCTGTGATTTTTACCCATTGCCTGTGCTCCTTATTGCTCTGTTCATCAGACTGTTTCCTTCTGATGCATGTGGCTGGGGACATCAATGGACACCACATATCCATTAAGGGTCACATCTCATTTTACTTACGAATGCTTCCATTTATATTGTATCTTCAAACTATCTCTATAATATATAATTTTGTGAGTAACTCCTTTCAGTTACTCAGTTTTTAATGCACACTCTTGCAGGGTTTGGTTAATGCTGGAGGAAACTGGAGCTGGTGAGGGCCTGGTCTCTTATTTAAGGCTTCATACCCTGACCTGCCTGCAGTGTCCCCATCTCCTGACCTGCTCCCTGTAAACACCTGTCATGCTCCATATCTACAGTGAGTCCACATGTGGCATTTCAGATCTGCACCTGGGTGGAAAACATTCAGTCAAGTTGGGCTCTGTAACAGACTGACCTCATACAGAGCTCCCCTGAGTGAGAGAGGGGGCCTCAGGCATGTAGGGAAGAGCTCTGGAACCATTCCAGCTCTCTCCTGTGCAGCGTACAGTGTGTGATGCTTTCCTGAGAACTTACTGATGGATGAGGAGGCCTGCACCAGGCCGTTTTAAGCCATGGTGTCCTACACCTCTGCCTGGACCATCTGTCTGACTTTAGATCTCCACATAGATCTGAGCAGACTCAGTCTTCCTCTACCAGGCTCTAACTCTATGCTGAGGTTTCAGGTGAAAAATCTGAGATCCTCAAATTAATCTTACATATATTTAACCTGGAAATTCCACTTCTAACAGTCATTATAAAAATGAGATTGACAGACACTGCATTCTCTTCTTAATCAGTTAAGATGTAAACTGTTAGAAACCATGAATGTTCCACAGCACAGCTGCTGTGTTAATTATAAATTACAGCCACTGAAAATGCTGAAAGAGGGCCATGTCCTAGGCCATGTCCCTGATCTTTCCTGAGATTGAAGAGAGCTTGTGTCCTGGCTCTCCACCCAGCAGTGAAGAGACACAGGCCTGCACAGCAGGTGAGGACAGGAGAGAGGAGCTGGTCAATGGCAGACCTCTCATCCTGGGAGGGATGCCATTTTGGTTGTTCTATTTTATTTTCCATTCCATTATTTATAGTGTTCCACTCAATATTACTTCTCTTCTGTTCAATTCACTTAAGAATAAATAGTTGGTATTTTCTTGAATAGGTGAGTGGATTTGGATGACTTAATATTCTTTTATATGTAATGTAGGATATGCATATAGAAGAACATTAAAGCTTCACTTTATAATTATATAAAATAAGGAGTCTTTTTTCAGAAAGGCAACACATCATTCATGACTAACTTTTAAACCCCCAACACATGAAGCCATGCAAATCCCGCTGTGGTGGGTGTCCTGCCCTCCCTACCTGAGAAGTCACTATGCTCATCTGTGTCTGGTAGAGGACACCCAGAATCTTCTTCAGAGTCCTTTTTTCCAGCAAGGAGGACTTGAATCTTCCTGTGCTGAGGTCAAGCAGGGAGTGTGCAGCATGCTGAGGAGCCCAGCACCTCCTGAATTACATACACTTCCAACACTGCATCCATGGTGCAGCCCTGCAGGCCTAATAAGGCAGAGACATGAGGGTGCACCAAATACTCTGCCACCTCAGCCCCAGATGCCTCAACTTCTAGGTCCTGGCCTCAGCCTCCACCAGGCTCCAGGCTCTGCTATGGATTAGACATTCATAGTGGGCCAGACACACCATCAGTGCCTTGGGGCAAAGTCCATTTTCCACAGTGACCCTTCAATTCTGCAAATTTTGATCCTTTCCTTTCTAAATGAGGCTGAGGCATTGGAGACAAAACCCCACACATTGGCATTATTTTTGTTTTTCTTTCTTTTCCTCCTCCTCCTCCTCCTCCTCCTCCTCCTCCACCTCCTCCTCCTTCTATTTCTTCTTCTTCTTCTTCTTCTTCTTCTTCTTCTTCTTCTTCTTCTTCTTCTTCTTCTTCTTCTTCTTCTTCCTCTTCGTCTTCATCTTTGTCTTCTTGGTTTCTTTGATGCTTCAAATAGTTACTTAGAGGTGTGTTTTGCCAAAAAACTTTCCTTGTCTTTTCACACCCCAGTTAACTGAAGTTTTTACAGATTTCTGCTGCAGTTCACACCCTATGTGTTTGAACACTCAGAATCCATTCTGCAGCTTAGTAGAATGAGTGAAGCAAAGCAGAAACTGAACTTGGGGATGTTACTGTGCCTTCCAACTCTCCAACTCATATCTTTTTTCCTTAAGAATATGGGCTTCAGTAGCAGCTGAGTCTGCCACAGACAAAATGAGTTTCCTACATGTATATCACAGAATCTCAATTCCTCTCAAGCACATTGTATCAGGTTTCTTATGCCCAAACTTGAAGAATTATTTCCAGTACATGAGAGGCTGCCACTGGTCCTGAAATCATGATGGAACTTTTTAAACACATAGTCTGATCTACACATAGTCTGGGTACAGAAGCTAAGAGAGGCAGAGATGGCTGTCACAGATACAAACACCTCAAAATTGTCAACCAACAGCAGTAACAAGCGGGAACCAAGTTGCTGAGCTTTCATAATTGGGTGATGGAATCATGTGGTGCATTGTGCCCTGGGTTTACTGAGGCACTTCAGTAAATCTAGGTTGCTGCCTTGATCCCCCTTCCTTCAGTGCAATACAAACAGAAAGTCATGCACATGCATCATTTATTTGCAATTTTTCTATTGCAGTTTCAAAACCTGTATTCTTGAGAGTCTACATCTCTGCCATAGCAGACCCACCAACGGGCATTACCATCATGTCTTGTAAAGGATCAGTTTATTTGTACAAAACGCAGAGTGGTGTTCTCAGACTTGATTTTCCAGACTTGTGCATTTTCAGTCATTTCTTGAAGGGAAGCTAAACGATTTAGTTTGAGTACACTTCAAGTGTGTTGCTGTGCTTCTGTGTGACATCCTTGCTGCCAGACCTGATGAAGGCAATGAGTGGGATCTGCTGGAGGTTTAGCTCCAGAGGGACAAACTTTGCACAGCTGTGTCAGGCAGGGCTGCCCCTCACCTGACTGGCCACCCAGGTATCCAAATGCCCTTTCCCAGTGCTGTCCCTGGCTTTGGGAGGCACTGGATTGCTGTGGAGATGCCCAGTGCACTGGCTGGCCAAGGGAAAACATTGTCATGCCATGAGTTTTTCATCCTTAACCCTGAAGCTCTGTGACCCTGGGGCCAGGGCAAGGTTCCCCCCAGCTGCAGTGAACAGCATCATCCAGACAACTCTCCTGTGCACACTCTACGTGGAGGCTAGCAAGGGTCCCAGTTCATTCCTGCTTCAAAGAGTAACGTGAATCAAACTCTTGAATATTTGTGCAACATTCTGTGTGGGAGAAAACTCTATTCTTCATCCTAGGAGTTTTAGGGAAGGCTGTTTAGAGCTTGGGTGGGAGCTATGAGATTGGGCTGTGCTCTGCCCCCCATGTCCTTCCCATTGTTGTTCAGCATTTGCCTTAAAATGTGTCAGTGGTTGGGGAAACAGCACATTTCAGGGATGTGTGCCTGCATGTGTCAGGTTTAGGAGGCTCAGTGTTTTGTGTGCTTGTTGGCCCTGGTGATTCCCTTTGGAATTAGAAGAATTTATCATTTCCCTCTCAAAATGGACTCATGAGACCTCTTTCATACTTGTAATGAAAACCATGTATCTGACTACTGGTTGTAAAGAAAGGTTTTCTGTTGTGATTTTTGCATTATTGTCATTTTTCAAATGCAATGAATCAGCCGTTTGTAGCTCCCTTTATATCACTGAAATCATGGAAAACTCTTTCTGACATGAAAAGATGAGTACATACACAATGGTCTCTACATTTTCCCTATAGACTTTGTCTATCTGTGGTTTTCTCTTCTGTCACAGCAATAGCCTCCAGTGTCCTCCAGGAATGTTTGGTCAAACAGAATCTGATGCACTGATATGAAAAACTCAGGGTAGTAAATCACAGTGAGAGAAATGTCAGCGGTGGGTGGGGACTAGCAGGAGAGAACAGGGGTATGGATGGGTCCAACATTGAGCAGAAAACTGAAACTAGACAGATGTGAAGATTGTACCAATTGACAATGTGCTAACCTGTGACTCAACTGAAAATGTGGAAACTAATGAAATCTTAACTTAAAATTAAATTATCTTAGAATTTAATGCTTCAAAGAACCATAGATTTATGAGTAGAAATGAAAACTGAGAGAAATAGAAGAGGTAAAGGGAAGGCAAAGTGAAGGGTGGGTACTTTGCAAGACTTGAGCCCTAAGTGGAGCTCAGGACATGTGCCATGGAGCCAGCGACAGACCTGCCTTGGAATTCCACCAGACTGGGTATCTGACCTTGATTTTCAGGTTGATCCCAGAGCTGGTGAGGTCATTGGAGGTGAGGCTGGCACAAGATGTATAAGTAGACCTTGAGCTCAGTCCGGTACCAGCCCTGCCTTAGAAAAATCCCCAACTGTCGGGGCTGGGGATTTAGCTCAGTGGCATAAGTGCCTGCCTTCCAAGCGCGTGGTCATGAGTTTGATCCCTGGTACCGGTAAAAAAAAAAAAAAATAATAAAGCTCAAACAAAATCCCCAACTGTCCTTGCTCCTTGCAAGCCCCAAAGCCTCCCAGGGTCTGTCAAGGACAGCTTTGTGCACAAATGCACCCCAGGAAAGCTTCCTATTTTGCCTCACCCCACCCACTTCTGCATGCCTCTGTGTTGCAGGAGGCCCCAAGTCTGAGAGTCTTTCTCCATCTAAAGTGCCCCATGTCCTCCTCAGAAACCAACAGACCCAGGCCAATTCCTTCTTACGGTAGTTCTCATTTTCAGTGAGCTGGGCTTGGCCCAACTCAATCAGATTAGGTTGGGCTGGTTGTCCCACCTTCCTCAGCAGCACCTGCCAGAAGACAAGAAGGGAAACTCTGATCCTGAGGAGCACAGGTGTAAGCAGCACTACAGGTCTGGCTTTCCTCCCAAACTGCCCTCCCAGGTTATCCTGTGTGCTAACCATAATCAGCCCCTACTTGCTCACAGAGTTCCCTGGACAGTGCTGTGACCACCTGTCCTCCACTCTTCAGGAAGCCTGAAATGCAACTCTCTTTTCCACCCTTGTGGCATATTGCCTCTGTGAGAAAGGAGTGGAGTCTGCAGTGTTACTTTAATCATGGGTGCTCAACAGGGTGCTGCTCTATAACTATCTGAAAAGTGAGTGGAAAGTGGGAGTGCTTCCTGTCTGCCTTTCCTCCACCTTCAGTTCATATATGAATGCATCACCCCATTCTGTGTCCCTTCATGGGACTCCCCTTCCCCTATTTTACGTCCATGTGTACAGAGGCCAAGAAGTAGGGACCCTCACTGTAATGTGGGTAGTACCTGGTCTGCTCTCCAGGGTGACTGTGTGGCCTTCATAATATGGAAGCACAAGAGACCAGTGTTTGCATCTGCTCTGGTCATTGCATCATGGTCAATGCCTGGTACATTGATGCTTTAAGGCACCCACCAGCTCCCACCATGATGTCTGTGTGGAGCTGGGTCATCTGGCATCACCCAGATATTCTTGCTCTGGATACCATGGAAGCATATGTAATCACTTCCCAGTGTCCTTCAGAGTGAAGACAACAGCTCCAACCATGTGTTGGATCCTTGGCAAGAGGCAAAGCTTTCCCACTGGAAAGGAAAAACCACAATGAAGCCAGGGTCCCCGGTCTGAGCAGACCTAGTTTTAGACCCAACTCCTCTTTCCTACTTCCCTTGTCAACTTAGACAAGATAGCATTCCTCTCAGTTCCTTTGCAGTGTGTCCACCAGAACTATGGCATCTGCTTCCTAGGGATATCATCAGAGGTGAGCGATGACACTTTTAAACCGTATGGGCTGGTGTCCTGTGTACACAGTATACAGAATTAGAGGTGAATTCCATGAAGGGGTGGAAGGGAGGTGAACACAGTGCACACAGGCCTGGTTCCTGCTGTATGGTGGTGGAAATTACACTCTCCTCCTGGACATGTTTCCCTGGTGGCATCATGAGGGGGCAGAAGTTCATCAGATCAGCCATCATTATGTTCCCTAAGCATCTCAATTTCTTCTATGTATTGGTGATGTGGCCTCAAGTCAGAACTTCACACAGGCTAAGCAAACACTATGGATGTAGATGCACCCCCAAATCTACCAGCACTGTGCCTACATTCACACCTGTGTGAGTCACCACACCCATGGCAAGGGTGCTCAAATGCTGACAGCTCACCTTCTGATGGCCACCTCCTGAGTAGCCCATTCCTTGAGTGTGGTGAATTCACACGTAGTGAATTTTGTACTGGTTTGATTTAGCCAGACTGAAATTGAGCCCAGGTCCTCACGCATGGTAGGCAAGTGCTGTATCTTGAGCTCTCTCCCCAATTAATTACTTGCTCTTAATAACACAACATGGCAGATGTAATGGGATGTGACCATCAAGGTTCACATATAAAATGACTGTGACCAACCTCCTGCTCTCTCCCTCTTCTGTTCTTCCTTCCTTCCACTCTGTTTCATTCTGTCTTCCTCTCTAAATCTCTATCTCTGCATTCTCCCTGAGGAGGGGTTGACTCTTTGCAGAGAAAAAGGTTAATAGACAGAGGAGACATCAGACCTCCTTCCTAACTGAGTTCCTGCCTGTTAGCAAGAGAGAGAGCCTGAGAACAGATTCTGCCACAGCAGTGTTTCCACTGAGCCTGCAGCCTGGTCAGGAGAAACTATGGTGGATCCCCCAGCAGCACCTCCTGAATTCCTGACCATAGAACCTGAGAGAACTGAAGTTTACCTGTCGTACCTAAGTTTGCAGCCATGCAATCATCAGTGGTCACTGATGAGCTATAGCAGATGTGAGGTTCTGCCCCCACCCCTGTCCCTCGCCCACTCCTGCCCACCCTTATTCTCACCAGGCCTTCTGTTCTCACTTCTCATTTCTTTCTTGACTAAAAAAAATTGACTTTGAATCTCTAAATGGTTGGTCCTCTATCTTCTGCCACACAGACTCAACTCTGTATAGCATTAGGGCCTGCGTGTCTCAGGTTCAGGCATCAGTTCCATCTCAGTGAGGCTGTTCAGATGCCCCCATGTAGTGACCTTGACCTCTGTGTGCCCTTGCATTATTGGGATATAGCCCTGGGTCTTCTCTTCCAGTACAATCTGCAGTGATTTATCCCTCTCCTCCATCCTTCCAGCTTCTGGGTGGCCAGTGACATATTGTCCTGTTCTGTGTTGGTGCCAGCCTAGTTCAGCCCAGGAATAAGGTGAGAATTTGAGGCATGTAGATTGAAAGAATCAGATACCTTTTCCTCTGAGCTATCTAGTGGGTGCCCATGGCATCACTGTGTTTTCATGTGTGTATGTGTGTGTGTGTGTGTATGTGTGCATGTGTGTGTATCCCTTGGGATGCTGCTTGAAATCAGTCCCATATGTTTAGGCTCAGGTCCCAGGAGCTTCAGGGCTGCTTTTCTGATGCCTTTGGGAGTGGGATGGGTCCTGTGCTAGGAGGTTTGACTGTTTTGGACTTCTCCCCCATCCTCTTCACTCTGCCCATGTCCTGTGCCTTGGGCCTGGCATTGTCCCTCTCTGGGCACTGGTTCTGAAATGTCCATTGGGAATGGAATAACACACATAGTCCTTTACTGTAGAGATTCTAGCATGCTTGTGTGTGAGACACTAGAGGGACACATGGGGTTCTCTTCACCTGGGCACTGTCCCTATCTACACATGCCTGTAATTTGATACCATCCTTACTAAGGCCATCATCTTTGGGTTACCTCACATTGTCATTGTCACATGCAGTCCATTGGGCAGGGCAAGGCCTGGACTTTCAACTCACAACTCACTGTCACTGATGCCGTGCCCCAAGCCTATGACACATTATAGACCTCCTTGGTTCAAAGACCATGGGAAAACTTTCTATCATCCATTGAATTCAGGACCTACACCTTAGCTCATACTGGGGCACTGACGTGCTCAGCTATTTCTTTGTGCAAAACCTATTGGCTGCTGAATCAGTGACCTAACATCTCCTGCTGCCCAGCCCCCAGTGGCAGGACAGTGCAGCCAGGACTTGGGGAAATAACTTCATCCTGGAGCATTTATAGCTTGGAGCAAGCAATCAGCTGGCCTCTGTGAAGGCTGCAGGGGTTTACACCATGACACAGCAGATCTGTGATTGAAGACCCTAACCCTCCTTGACCATTGTGTTTCTTTTGTTATATACACAGCCCATTCTTAATTGGGCTGTGTTCATGTGTCTTGTTCATTGATTGAACTACTGGGTAAGAACTAAATCTTATAGGTTGTGACATGCTGAGCCAGATTTTATGTAAATTTACTCTGTCCAGAGAAGGGGACATAGGCATCCATATTCATGACATTGCATGGAGATAAACCACAGGGGAATTCAATGGACATGCTGCCTGTGACACTGCACTTTCTATACTGGGTTATAGACTTGTCTTGGAACACACAGAGCCTCACATTTTAATGGTTGTATAACAACTACCAAACTTTACTTTTGTGATTTTTTTTCAAGTTAAGCACTCATAAATTAAAATTAAAAATTTGTCATTGGAAATATCTACAGAATAAACATGGATGTGATACTCCCATGGTGCTGCTCTGTAGCAAAAGAAAGTGTGTTAGCCTCTTTCATATGAAATGGATATGAAATGACATACATGTAATTAAACATGGAGCAGCTTTGATGTGTATATGTCTATAAAGCCAGGAACATAATTAACAAAACAAAGAATCCTAAGAATTACAAAAAATTCCTGTATTCTTTTTCTATGCCCTGCCAAGAGTCCATGACTACATGCATGAGAAATTGATGCAATCTGTCTGAATTTTCCCTTCTCAAACAAGGCGAGATTAAACAGTTACTTACAGCAGGGTAAGGCAGAGGGGAAACATAACTGCAGTGATGCAGAAAAGGTAGGAAACATAAATTAGAAGGACATAGGATGAGTGTTGGCCAGGATCTAGTAGGAAGGAAAATAGAAGAAAATATATTTGTGTAGTGAGTTGATGAAAATGTTCTGGAAGAGGACACTGGTGAAGGTTTCACAGTATGGAGAATGCACTAAATGGTACCAAACTCATCAACTGAAACAAAAATAAACCCTTAAATTTCATTTACAATAATTCTATCACTCACATCCCAGAATAGAATAATAATATATAGAATGATATGTAAATCTGGAAGAGAGGGGAAAGGCAGATGTGGATCAAGAGCTGCCTGCAGGTAGAGGTCAAGAGATGACTCCTGCTGGGAAGCCACCAGGAGATCCAGCTCTGCAGCTGGTGGAGAAAGGAAACATGTGCCTGCTCTTGCTGTGGGGTCAGAGCTGGTGATGGAGCTGCAAGTGGAGCTGGCATGAGCTCTGCGGGTGCAAATTCAGCATGCACTGGAATTGCCTCTGCAGTTGCAGGGGAAGGAAACATCACTGACTTTCCAGGGACTTCTCAGGGCCAAACCTTCCCACTGCTGGTCAGAGGTAGCTGTGTGCATGAATACAGCCCAATGAAAGCCTCCCAGACTGCATCCCCACACTGACTGCTGAGCATTAGATTTACCATGAGGTAGACATCGATCTACTGCCAAGAATTTGAACTGTTTCAATTTTTTTGACCTCTTAACTGTGATGAATGTAGATATGCTACTCAATATACACTCTTAGGATTTGGAGAGCATAGTATAAAGAGAATTTGATGGTTCTTTTTATTTTAGTACTAACTTTATATATAGTAGTAGGATTTGAGCAAAGGATTACTGTTTTTTGGAAAGACTTTCTTGTCTTATTTTAATGTAACTCAAGTAGATATTAATAAGGTCCACATAAAACATACTATTGTTAAGTCTGTAAAAGGATAAAATACAGAAGAATAATGAGAGAATAACATTGGCTACTATATTATGCACAATGATTTCTTAATGATCTATATTTTCATACATTTGTAAAATTTGTTAATCTTTTTACAAATTTTAAGGCATCATCTCACTAAGATTGTGAGTTTCCCAGGTGAGGCTTAAACCTTTCCTTTTTCTAGCTCCCTCCCTCTCCCAGAGTGCTAGGATTGCAAAAGTACATTATCTTGAGTTGTTAATCAGCAGTAATTTTGAGCATTCATAGAATGAAATATTTGGCTTTGATCTTTTGAAACTTTGCAGAAAGAGTGGATCTAGTTAAGCTATATAACAACCTCCTAAATGGCAGTTTTTTCAAAGTAAGTAAGATTGAAAATCCCATTAACACTGTTTGTAGATTCTCTGTTTTCTAACTGTGGTCATCATGTGCTTCAGAATATCACTGCAAATGCCTTCTGCACTAGGACTGAGGCTTGGTGTCCTTGAAACACATTCTCGGTTTTTTGTTTTGTTTTGTTTTTTTTTATCCCTCATGGATTTTGATGATTGTTTGAAGTCAAACCACAAGAAAAGTGTGAAAGCTAATGCCACTTGGGGCACACTGCCCTCCAGAAGGCCAGGACAGTGTAAAATATTATTTTTCCTACCATTGGATTTTCCAAGTTTTCTGTTTTGCATTCAGTTTCTATGTATTGAATACTGAGATTTGCACTTAGCTCCATGGCCTTCCACATTTAAAATTCTTTTTATTTTCATCCAGGTTCTGGATAAGTGGCTATATTGCTTAGGCTGTCCTTAAATTTTTGATGTTGCTGCCTCAGCCTTCCAGACTGCTGGCATTACATGACACTCCACCAGACCTGATTTCATCATAGTGTTGTTAAAAACTCATTGGCTGAGCATGGAATGTTGAAAATGCCTGCAATGCCTGCACTCAGAAGGCTGAGGCAGCAGGATTCCGGGAGTTCCAGACAAGCCTGTAACACACTCTGAGTTTAGCTTAGGCCAGAGCTACACAGGAAGAACTTGACCACAAACTGAAAAAGAAAAAGAAAGAAAACTAAAGGAAAGGGAAATGAAGGAAAGTGGCGGTGTGTGTGGGGGGGAAGGGAAGGAAAAAGGAGAAACAAAACAAAATTCCAGGTGACCGTATGAGTTTCTCTCTACTGGGCTGGCCTTTTTAATCTGTGGTCCAGTTCTTGCAGTATAGGACCCTTTTGACTGTTGTCACTTTATTATATACCAGAAAACTATGTATATTTTTGCCTCTATCTTTAATGTTTTTTCCATGGCAATAGGATGACTCCTTGTTTTCCCTGTGCATTTTCATTTTGTTTTTTCTATTTCTAAGAAAATGGCTCTGATATTTTGACAGGAATGGCATTTAAACACCTGGTTGCTCTGGGTAGCATGTACATTATAACAACATGAATTCTTCCGATCCACCATCACAATCTGCCTTTTCTTCTCTTAGTGCCACTTCACTCATTGCTTCAGTTTCTACAATTTTCTGAGAACAGGTGTGTTTGGTTTAATTTTACATAAGCATTAATTCTTTTGAATGAATTATGAAATGAATTGTGTTCCTTGTATTTGGGGCTGCAGTTTGTTTGAAGCACATCGATATGAATTGATTATGACATGTGGATTTTGTACCTTGAAATTGAAGTTATTTGTCCATTTGTTCTAAAAGATTTTCAGTGGAGTTTTAAGTTTCTTATATGAAATGTACCCTCAGGAAACAGAGGCACCTCTTAATTCTTCCTTTCTGATTTGGTAAACTTTTGGATTCTTATTGTTGACTAATTCTAGGACTAGGACTTCAAGTAGTGTGTTGAAAGAGTCCAAAGCCTGGTCTTGTTCCTGACCTGAGAAGCTAATCTTGCAGCTTGTCAGCCTCTGATCATGATGTCAGTGATGGGCTTGTCATGTCTGTTCTTTGCTCTGCTGAGATTCATTCTTCCTACACATAGTGTGTGAATGGTTCTTATCATGAAAGGATGGTGAACTTTTGAATTTCTCAAAGTAACTTTTCCAAATCCCTTGAGGGGTTAGCTGTGCCTCATGTTGTGAATGTGGCAAGTGACACTGAATGATTTGTGCAAGTGGAACCATTGTAGCACCGCTGAGGGTGAACCCAATGTTTATTGTGGTGTTTAAATTTTGTATGTGCTGGCGAATTTAGCTGATGAGCATTTACTTGAATATTTTTGTGTATGTTCATTAAGAACACTGGCCATTAGAGTATTACCATTTTTTGAATGCATTATATTCTGGCTTTGTGATCAGGGTGACTTCGTCATCTAAAAGGAATTGGTGTTTGTTCCCTTCCCTTGAAAAACATGAAAAATTATAAGTACTTATTCTTTTTCAAAATTTTATTTTGAAGGTAGGAAAATACAACAGAGCAAACATAACAAAGCAAATTGAGACAATGCACTGAAATTGGTACAGAAATTCACAGCAGGGTCCATGATAACAGTAATAGGTACCATAGTATATCTCATTATCTTCACAATTGGTTTCCATTCAATTAGTTATAGTGAAATCCAAACAAACACAGAACATTTTAAAACCAGTCAAAAGATAATATTGAATAGAGCAAAACAATTAATCAGAACACAGCAAAGATTAAAGGCATCATTGGTTTTGAAACACAAGATAGAAAGAAATCCCCCATATTTTCTATATTGCACACAGTCATCTTCCCAAGAGATGCTCAGAATTCTGCCTCTCCTTGCTAACCAAGGGTGGCTAAATGAGATGTATGGCTCTCAGTCCATGCACCAGTAGGCTCACGGGAGATGCTGAATGGTTCTCCTCCTGGCTTGCACCAGGGGTGCTTACCATGAAGGCAGGAGGATTGTTTTCTCATTCAGCTGCCTAAGTCCCAACATGGCCAAATCCAGTATTTATTCTTTACTATACACTTCATACAATTCAGCAGGGCATTTATCATATTCTGGCATGTGTTATTGTTATTAAGCAGTTATGGTTGTTGACTCATTGCCCATGTTTGCTAATGCTATGTCAAATGGTGTGTATTCTTCTGAGGATGTGGGTCAGGGACACCATAGGAGATCATGTACTGATTAAGGGTCACATCACATTTTACTTAGGGATGTAGCAATTTACTTTTGTATCTTCAAACTTGCCCTACAGTATATATTTTTGTGAGTAATCTGTTAAGTTATTTAGTTTTTTAAAGCACATTGTTGCAGGTGCAGTTACTCCTGGAGGACACTGGGGCAGGTTAGGGCCAGGTCTCTTTTTTCAGGCTTTGTACCCTTGCCTGCCTGCAGTGTCACCACCTCCTGACCTGCTTCCTGTAAACACCTGTCCTGCTCCACAGCTGTGGTGAATCCACATGTGGCAGTTGAGATCTTACCTGGATGGAAGACATTCAGTCAAAGTAGGCTCTGAAACATGCTGATCTTCTTGTACAGAGTTCCCCTGAGTGAGCCATGGGGCCTCAGGACTGCAGGGAGGAGCTCTGGCAGCAGGGCCACAACAGCCCTCTCTTATCCAGCATGCTGTGTATGCTGATTGCTGAGAAGCTGACTGATAGATCCGGAGTCCTGGACCTGAGCCTTTCTTGCACATGGTACACTACTAGGTGCCGTGGTGTCCTCCACATTTGCATGGTCCATCTTCCCCTGACTTCAGATCTTCACAGAGATCTGAGCAGCCCCAGGCTTCCCCTTCCAGGCTCCAACTCTATGGTGAGTTTTAGTGTGAATTTTATGATTAGGAAATTCAATTTATATACATTTAACCTAGAAATTCCACTTCTATGGCCTCATTATAAAAAATAAGATTGAGAGACGTGCATGATCTCTTCTTATTCAGTTATGAGTGTGGATAGTTAGAAACCGTGCATGTACCACAGCAGAGCTGCTGAGCCAATTCTAAAATTATAGTCACAGAAAATGCTGAAAGAAGGCCTTATCCTAGGCCATGTCCTGGATCCTACCTGAGATGATAGAAGAGTTCAAAGCCTGGCCCTCTCTCCAGCCAGGCATGAAGAGACTCAGGCATGAATAGCAGGTGAGGACCGAAGAGAGGAGCTCCTGGAGAGCACAGCACTGATCCTGGGGGGAAGCTTTCTTTGTCGTTTTCCCCATTTTTCCATTCCTTTGCATTATTTATAGTGTTCTATTCAATATTCCTTTTATTCAAATCAGTTAATATTTGATTGTTGCTAATTTCTTGAATAGGTATGTGAAAATGAGTGATTTAATTTCATTATATATACTGAAAGTTATGCACAATACAGACACTTCAAACATCACTGCAAATATAAAATAAGGAGGCTTGGTATTCAGCAAGCCAACACATCGCTCATGACTAACTTTTAAAAATTCCAACACATAAAGCCATGAAGATCCTGATGTGGTGGGTGTCCCTGCCCTTCCTACCATAAAAGCCACCGTGCTGACTTGTGTCTGCTACAGCCATAGGACAGCAAGAGATTTTCTTCAGTGTCTATTTTTCCAGCAAGGAAGTCCTGAATCTTCCTGCTTTCAGGAAGCACAGGGAGTGTGCAGCTTGCACAGGAGCCTAGCACTGCCTGCCTTACACCTTTTTCCTCCACCTAATTCTGTGCTGCAGCCCAGCAGGCAAGGGAAGGGAGAGCAGTCAGGATGCAGCAAAAACTCTTATTCCTCAGCCCCAGGGGCCTCAGTTCCTGGGTCCTGGTCTCAGCCTCTACCAGGATTCAGGTGCTGTCCTGAATTCATCTGGCTTAGTGGGCAGGTCACCCACTCTGCACCTCTGGTGATGAAGACTACGAAGACCACTGTCTTCAGTGACCCTTCTACACTGCAAATTTTGCTCCTATCTTTGAGACTGAGGCAGTGCCATTGGAATAAAACACAATATTGTCATCACATTTCTCTTTGTTGTTATTTTTTTGTTTATTTAAGCATATATTTAGCACTGCATTTTGCCAAAAAACATTTCTTTGTCTTTTCACTCCCCAGTTAACAGAAGTTTTTACAGATTTCTACTGTAGTTCAAACCCTATGTGCTTGAATGCTGAGAATACACTCTCAAGCTTGGTAGAATGAGGGAAGCAAAGAAGAAACTGAACTTGGGGCCACTGCTGTGCCTTCCAGCATTTTGTACAGCAAACCCTGGCTCATGCCTGTTTACCCATAACATATGGGCTTCAACACCAACTGAATCTGCCACTGACAAATGAGTTTCCTACATTTACTTCAAACAATCTCATTTCCCCTCAACTTGCTAAGTACATGGTCTAAGGATTCTTACACCCAAACTTCAAAAATTATTTCCAGTAAACGAGAGCCTGCTGCCCATCCTGAAATCATGGTGGGGTTGTATGTAAAGACATAGTCTGATCCACAACCAGGCAATCATGACCTAAGAGGGCAGAGATGGCTTGTGCAGATAGAAAAACCTTGAAATTGTCAACCCACAACAGCATCAAGCAGGGAGCAGAACTGCTGAACCCTCACATTTGGGTGATGGAATCATCTGGTGTGTTTTGCCTTGGGTTTAATGAGGTGGCTCAGTAAATCTAGATTGCTGTAGTACAGTACCAAAGGGAAGTCATGTCCATGTAGCATTTATTTGGAGTTATTCTTTTGCAATTGTGAAACCTGCATGCATGTGGTTTCACCCCTCTGCCATTGCAGACTCACCCACATGCATTATTGCCATGACTTTTAAAGGATCAGTTTATTTACACAATATGCAGAATGCTTTTCTCAGCCTTGTTTTTCTCAGACTTGTGCATTTTCAATCATTTCTTCAAAAGGAAGCTAAACGATTTACTCTGAGCAAACTTCAATTTTGTTTCCATGCTCTTGTGTGATGTCCTTGTTGACAGACCTGAAGAGGAAGTGATGTGGACCTCCTGGGGGTTCAGCTCCAGAGGGATACTCTGCTCAGGGTGTCAGTCAGGGCTGCCTCTCACCTGCCTGGCCACTCTGGCATCCAAATGCCTTTGCTCGGTGTTGTCCCTGGTGTTGGGAAGCACTGGTTTGCAGTGTAGACTCCTAGCGCACTGGTTAGCCCATGAAAAACCTTGCTGTGCTATTAGTTTTTCACCCCTAGACTTGCACCTCTATGGCCCTGGCCAGAGTTCCCTCCAACAATCATGCATGGCATTCTCCAAACAGCTCTCCTGTGCATGCCCTACGTGAAGGCTAGGGAGGGTCCCAGTTCCTTCCTGTTTCAAACAGTACTGTGAGTTAAATTCTTGAAAATAATTCTTCAAAATTTGTGTAGCATTCTCTGTTGGACAAACCTCTCTTCTTAGTCCTGTGAGGTCTAAGAATGGCTCTGTATATAGCTATGGTGGGAGCTATGGGACAGGACTCTGCTCTGTCCCCCATGTTCTCTCCAGTGCTGTTCAGCTCCTGCCTGAAAATGTGCCAATGGATGGGGACACAGCACATCTCAGTGATTTGTGCCTGTGCTTATCTACTTTGGGAGGCAGAATGTTTTCTGCACCTGTTGGCTACAGGTGGTGATTTCCCTTTGAATTACAAGACTTTCTCACTTCTCTCACAAAATGAACTGGTGAGACCTCTTTTACTCCTATAATTCAAACCCCAGGAAGCTGAAGCACTTTCATCACCAATTACAACACTAAACATTGAACCAATTACAGATGTTAGGTTTAGCTGCCTCTGTGACTTCATGAGGCTTTGGTGGGGACACCCAGATACAAACAATAACACCTTCAAAAGTAAATCCTCTGAAGTTGCCCATGCTTTGGACTAGAAGATAATTCCTTGCCTTAGTCCAGGGTTTATCTTATTTTATTTTATTAATTTATTTTTTTAAGACTCTCACTGTGTAGTTCAGGCTGGGCTTCAATTCACTATGTAAATTAGACTGGTGTACAACTTTCAACAATTCTCCTGCCTCAGCTTTCTAAGTGCCAGGATTAAACATATGTACCATCACACCCAGCTATTGTTTGTTAAGCTGTATTTATTGATTTACTTGAGATTACTCAATTTAATTACCTTTGTTATACTTAAGCATACAAAAATGCTAATAAATGTAATAAAATTCCAGCCCAATGTAAACAACTTAGCAATTTAGCAAGGCCCTATCTGGGAATAAATTATGATAAAAGGACCAAGGCACTAGATTCAATCTTCAGCACAGCAAAATTAAATAAATCTATAAATAAACAGACCTCATATAAAATAATCTATAAATAAACAATACTGCTTAGAAATAAATCTGTAAAAAACAAAATTGCTTTTCAATAAATCTATAAGTAAATAAAGCTTTTGTGATAGCTCAGATGAGAAGTGTTTTAAAAGCAATTTTATTTCATTATAATTTACATACAATGAACTAACAGGTTTAAATACAAAATTGGATGAAACTTGACATGGGCCAGGGATATAGCTCATTGGCAAAGTGCTCCCTGGCAAGCACAGGGTCCTGAATTTGGTTCCTGGTACCAAAAATAAACAAAACTGAAACTAAAAACAAACCAAAAATCCTCTAGGAATCTTGTCATACATGAGCCCCTTGAAAATCATCACCAAAGTGGTGATGTATATGTGACTTTCACATTTTCCTTATGGCTCCTTATAATTGCTTCCTTCCATCCTAAGCAATGTGTCTCCTTTTTGTCTCTAGGAAACACTTTGTATTTTCTAGAGGTGACAGGTCTTTAATCACACAGCATGTGGAAGGTTTCTGTTTTTGTTTTGGGAGAAGTTTGTAGGGTTTATTTAATCCTCATAACCACGTTAGGTTTCCCAAGTGCTGCTCCTTGTCAGTGGCTGAGCCATCACATCCCTCTGTGTGGATGAACCACAGATCCTCATGTGTCCATCAGCTGAGGCTCTTTTTGGTGTTTTCAGTTTTGAGCTCACAAATAAATTTGCTGTAGTAATTCTTGTGTTTATATAGCTGTAGCACTGATTTGCAGGGGGAAGATACTCAGTGTGCAGTTGAATATTTCAGGTCTGGCTTGTTTAATTCAGAAATTGTTTAACTGTCTTTCCAGAAGTTGTTCAAAGCAGAGTAAAGATATCTGGCTCTTCCTGTGAGTATTTTTAAACCCTGTTCTTTTTTAAACTCTTGTTCATTTATTTTTCAGTTGATTTTATAAAATTTACCTAAGGAAAGTTTATTTCTATTACATAAAATTCAGCATTTTTTGAATTTGGAGAGAATTTTAAAGGTGGAAAAAACTCCAAAATACTACATATATATGCACATATGTAAATCACCTATAATTTTAACATCACAAAACTTCTGCTATGTGATGATTGACTTCATTGTCAATTGATGGGCTTAACAGCTGTCCAAGGGATTAGTAAAGTGTACTTCTGGGCTCATCTGTAGGGGTCATGGAGGAATGACGTTAGGTTCTTCATCTGGTCTCTGGCTTCTTCCTCCCTGGTGCTGCCCCTCTACTCTGCTTCCTGGCCACCATGGACTGCTTAGAGCACTATATAAGAATGTAAATATGAGATAGCAAACTGTAAGAATTATACAACAAAAACAGTGGTTCTCTGCTCTGCTCCAGACTGACTACCACTGTTGCTGATGTCTTGAACATGTACATTCTATAACCTTGGGACCTTACGCCAGAAAATCTTTCTTGAGATCCCAAAGCAGGCCAACAAATGTTCACACAGTGCCCAAGAACAGTCCATGTTACCTTCAGCCAATTCTTCTGCATCTTCAAGGAGAACATGGCCCTTTTGTGTTCTCCCCATGACTCTGCAAAAGGCCATTCTAATCCTACTTTATAAATCCATTATGTGTCACACTCACACACACACACACACACACACACACACACAAATTAAAGCTGACTCTCTAGTGAACCCTGACACAAACTGCCTCTAGCTACCTGTGCAACCTCCCATGAACAACTTCATGCCTCACTCATATGAAAAATCCAAAGCAGAACTGTATCAGTGCTGTGCCAAGTATGGGTTAGTTAACGGAGGTGTTGGTGTTAGGACCACTGGGTTAAAATTCTGTCCACACGTTTGTCATTGGAAAAGGTATTAAATATTGGTGTCTCAGCTCACACAGCTATGAAAATGAAAATAATTCCTAACCCCTACTCTCTTAAGAATTAACATATGTAAAGCACCTCAGAGAGGCCCTGATCTTACACCTGTGTTACATATGCTTGTTAGTGTGGTATATTAACATGTAAACATATTTTTAAGTTATGAAGACATCAGACGACGGATACCGAAAGCACTCATTTCTCTGTAATAAAAGAAGGGCAACAACATAAATAACAATGGCATCTGAGCACTTCCTGTATGGTAGGAACCATGGGAAGAGCTCTGCAGGGTTTTCACTGGATCTTCACAACAGTGCCAAGAGATGAGTATTGTCATTCATCACAGTTTGTTTTTTTAATAGAAAAAACCACACAATATTTCAAAGCAAAATAATATGAGAATAAGAATAGTTTAAATTGAGGCTCCCAGAAGAGAAGCAGTGTGCCTAAGGTGTCAGGCCTGGAAAGATTTGAGTCCAGACATCTATAAATTCCAAGCCTCAGACTCAGTCCACTCCTCTGCTTCCTCTCACAGCAGGCCTGGGGCTCAGTCTCCAGGAAGCTCAACCTGCAGACACACCCAGCATCAGAGAAACCCTAACCCCCACTGCCATGCCCACTGCCTCATTCTTGCCTCCTAGAGGGCTCTGCACCTCCTGGGTCCCAGCTTCTGGCCCCGCCAATCACATCGCTTGGCCCCACCCCCTGGCAGCCAGCGAAGATTGCACTCCACCTGGCCCAACCTGGGCGGCCCGTGCCCAGGGATGGTCCCTAGCCACTGGCCTCCACATCCCACTCAGTCCCGCCCCGCCCCCGGCCTCGCTTCCCAGGGGATGCACGGAGTGGCCATTTTGCCGCTAGCGACCCCTTCTGGAGACCTGAGCACTCTTCCTTCCTTCCTTGGCCTAGGCTGTGGCTGGGCTGGGACTGGGGTCTGAGCCAGGTAGGTGGGTGGCAGCCGGTGTTGAGTGGCAGCGCGGCACGGTGGGCCCAATGTTAGCGGCGCAGGTGCCCTTGGTCGGGTTTCCAGGGAGGCGGCGGGCGCGCCACTGGGGCGACCTAGCCTCAGGTCTTCAGGGCCCTCTCTCCTTTCCTTCCTCCTCTCTGTCTGGGTCCGCATGGCCAGGCCTGTCACGTGGCACAGGATCCTTGCCCCCCCCAGGTACTGTTGAGAGCCCAGCCCTGGTGTGGGACCTGTGGGCAGGGCGGCTCAGGGTCTCACATGGCATCTGCTCTCAGTGAGCCTGGCCCTCCTGAGCTACGGACATTTACCCCAATAGGACGATTTTATTCCACTTGGAGCTCCTCCCTGCAGACTGAGAGAAGACCTAGATGTTATACTAAAATAGCAGTTATTATTCTACCTGCACATGCTTTGTCTCCAGTCCATTCCATTGATAAGGGCTTTCTGCTCGTTTTAATATTGGTGCCTCTTGGGTGTTTAAGCTTTGTGAGGAGTCTGAATGTGGCATGGGGCTTTGAGGGATGAGGAAGTGTGATCAGCAGTTTAAAAATTTAAATCCACACAAAAAAATAATTCACCCACATTGTTGAACCTGCTGCAGAATACCCATCTTGTCCCTATTCGGCTGTCTCTAACCATACTCCCCAGTTCTGCTCACATCATTTATGCATTTGCGTAGTGTTCAATATTTATATTATATGCATAGGTAGAGTTTTACTTAGTTATCCTGTTACTGACCATGTACACAAGTCTAGTTAATCTTAGAAAAACTGCATTGAGCATATATCTTTTTTTCTTGGGATAAATTCCAGACATTGGAAATAGTAAATCAAAGTTCTGTGTTCTTTCCCTAGTACTTGATATGAATTGCTTCGTAGACAAGGCATGTTAACAATAGACATCTTGCAAAATTTAGGTATTTGCCCAATTATCTGGAGAAATTTGGAGTTCAGCAAGGTGTTGAGTCATTTTCTGTAACAGCTGAGAGGCCACATAATCTACTGTTGGATTTTATTTTTAACTGATGTACCATGTTCATCCTTTTGTTTTGTTTGATTCTACTCTGTTTTATTTCATTTGGTTTTAACCTCATTACAATAAAAAAAACACACTTTCTTGCAAGGCGTGTTGGTCCATGCCTATATCCCAGCATACAGGAGGGTTAGACACGAGGATCACAGGGAGTTGAAGGCGAGCCTGAAATACTTGTTGAGTCAAGGTCAGCCTGCAGTACATAGCAATACCTTGTCTCAAAGGAAAATAAAACAAACAAGCAATTTTTCCTCTTTTTGAATTTAATGTAGCACAGGTAGATATTAATAAAGTATGAAAACAATTTTATAAATAGATTAAATTTTTTGATAACAGAATTGTGGTTAATACACTGTGTTCAGTGATCCCAGGGATTCCTGTATGAGCTATATGCCCATGCATTTTAAAATTTTTTTTTTAATTTTTGAGATCGGCTCTAAATAATTTACTCAGCTCTCCAAGTTGGGTTTAAACTTGTGGTCCTCCTTCCTTCCCCTCCCAGACTACTGGGAGTACAGGTATAGGATATCCTCCTTTGATAAATCACAATAATTATGAATGTTTGTGGGGTAACGTGTGCTTTTGATCTATGGCTCCTTTGTAGAAAGAATCAATCTAGTTAATGTGTCTACCACCTTACTAACCTACAAATACTATCACAGTTACTACAACTGCAAATCCCATTGCTTAACAGATTTGAAAGCTATCCTTATTAACTGTGGTTACCATGCAGTTTAGAAATCTTTGAAAATTTCTTCTCCATTGTTAATGAGACTTTGTATTCATGGATGAAAATCCTCCTTTCCCCATTCTTCATGGAACTGATCATTTTTTAAAATCAAAGTGCCCAAGAAAGAAGTGGAGGATCCAGCTGCTTGGGGCACACTGCTCTCCAGAAAGACCAGGTGATGGTGTTCTGCAGCCCTTCAGCTTGCTCCCATTTTTTTTCCCTTAACTCAATTCTGGGAGTTGAATGCAGGCCCATGCACTGAACTACAGTAAATTCTGTTTTTAAATTTCTTTTTTTATTTTGAATCAGACTTTACATAAGTAAGTACACTGCTGAGACACCATTCTTGGGCATAGATACTTACATGTCTGTGGGTGGACACACATTGATGTAAGAGACATTTCATTTTCAAAACCAAGATCCTCCATGCACACATTCTTCTCTCATCAGTGTATTACTTCGTGATCAGATTCCTTTTCCTCTTTCCTTGTGGGCCCAGAGAGACTGAGCTCAGCATCCCCACAGCTTTCCCTGGTTCTTGTGACCCACGCTGATGCCTTGAACTCTCTATGTGGAGTGTAGCAAGGCTCCCAGTTTCCTCCTGCTTCAAACAGTGTTGGGAACCATAGTCTTGAACTGAAAGCTTGAAAAGTTATGCGGATCTCTGTGTGGGATAAATCTCTATTCTGAGCACTGCAAGATCCGAGGACACCTGTGTAGAGCTGTGATGGGAGCTACTGGACAGGGCTCTTCTCTGCACACCATGTTCTCCCTAGTGATGTTCAGCACTTGCCTTAAAACCTGCCATCAGATGGGGACATAGCAAATGGCAGGGATGTGTGCTTGCATGAATCACCTTTGGGAAGCTCAGCATTTTCTACATTTTTTTACATGTGATGATTCTCTTTTGAATTACAAGAATTTTTCATCTCTCACAGAATGGACTCATGACACCTCTTTGTCATCTCTAATACAAATTATTTATCTGTCTGCTGCTTGTAAGCAAAGATTTCTTATTTTGGATTCTACATTATTCTTGTTTCTGTTTTTCAAGTGAAAGGAATCAGATATTTCTCTCTCCCTTGTATCATGGAAATCATGCAAAAGTTTTTCCAACATGGACAGATGAGTAAATACACAATAGTCTTTACATCTTACCTGTAAACTTTGGTCTACCTGGGATTTTGTCTGCTTTGAAAGAGCAATAGCAGCCAGTCTCCTCTAGGGATATTTGGCCAAACATAATCTGATGCGTGAATATTAAAGACCCACAGTACTAAATTAGAGGGTGAAAAAGTCAGAGTGGGTGGGGAGTAGCAGGAGAGTACAAGGATATGGAAGGGTCCCAATCTAAGCAGAGAGTTGGAACTCAATGGATGTGGAAATTGTACAAATTAGTGATGTGATGAAATGCTACTGAATTGAATATGTTGAAATGCATGATATCTTACCTTTTAATTTAAATTACCTTAGAATTTGATTTTGAGAATAATTATAGACATAGGAATAAAAATCAAAACTGAAAGAAATACAAGAGGAGGGGTTTCAAGGGAATGGGAAGGGAAAAGCAGGTGCTTTGCAGGACTTGGCCCTAAGTAGAGTTCAAAACACCTGTCATGGTGCGAGTAAAAGTGCCAGTTATGGAATTCCTTAAGACAGGGTGCCTGGCCTAGTTTTCACTTTGATCCCAGAGCTGGTGAGGTCACTGGAGGTGCGGATGACCAAAGCTCTGCAGTTGACTCTTGAGGTTAGTCAGGTACCAGCCCTGCATCAGCAGAAGGAGAACAATCACCCACTGTCCTTGCTCCTAGCAGGCCCCAGAACTTCCCAGTGCCTGTCACAGACAACTCTGTGCACAAATCCACCCCAGCAAAGTTTCTCATTCAGCTTCGACCAACTCATTTCTCATGCCTAAGGGTTGCAGGAGGTCCCAAGACTGGCAGTCTTTCTCCTTGTCAAGTGCTCCATGCACTCCCCAGAGGCCCACAGGCCAAAGCCAAAATCTTCTGATTGCAGTGCTCAGTTTAAGTGAGCTCCAGTGGTCCAATTCAGCTGGAACATCTTGTAGAATTCAACACCAGCCTTCTGCTCCAGTTGCAGAGAGCCCAGCCCAGCCTTCTCTCTGCCTTGAATGGGACAGTGCTGGTCCAAGAAGCCTTCCCCTGCTGATAGCAGTCCCTAAAACTGCTGTGACCACCTGTCCTCCGTTCTTTAGGAAAGCATGAAATCCATCTTCCTTTCCAACCCTCGTGGTGGTGTCTCTGTGAGAAAGAGAATGGTGTCTGCAGTGTTACTCTACTTGTGCTTACTCTACAGGGTTGGTGCACTGTAAATATCTGTGAAGTGAGTGGGCAGAGGGAGTGTGTTCTGCCTGCCATTCCTTCCTCTTCAGTTCATATAGTGATGCATCATTCCATTCTGTGTGCCTTCTGGGAACATGCTTTCCCCTATTATGTGTTCACATATACAGAGGCCAGGAATTTAGGCACATTCACAGTAATGAGGGTAGTACCTGATCTGTTCTTTAGAGGGACTTGTGTCCTGGATAACATGGAATCACAAGAGAACACTGGCTACATTTGCTCTGGTCATTGCATCATGGTCACAGGCTAGTAAATTTTTGGTTAAAGACACTTACCATCTACTTTTATGATGTCCGTGTGAACTTGTATCCTATGTTATTGCCCCAGAGATTCCTGCTGTGGATACCTTGGAAGCCTGTGGAACGACTCTCCAGTGTCCTTCAAAATGGAGAGAACAGCTTCACCCAAGTGACAGATCCATGGTAGCAGGCAAGGCTTCCCTAAGGCTAAGAAAAACTAGCAGTGCTGTCAGGGTCATAGCTCTGAGGAGAAAGATCTGGGTTTAGAACCAAATCCTCCTCCTGACTTCCTATGTAAACTTAGAAAAGACACCATGCCTCAGGTCTTTCACAGAGTCCCCCATGCACTGCAGATGTCATTCTGGCACCTACTTCCTAGGGACATTATCACCACCCTGAGATGACAATTGTAATGCCTGTTGGCTAGTGTCTTCTGTACATAGTGTACAGAATTAAAGGTTAAATCCAGGAACGGGTGTGATGAACATGGAATACAGTGCTGCCTGGTAGTAGAAATGACACTCACCTCCTGGACATATTACCTGGTGGCATCATGAGGGGGGAGAAGTTCTTCATTTCAATCATCTTTATGTTCCCTAAGCATCACAATTTCTTCTGTGTACTGGTGCTTTGGCCTCGAGTCAGGACCTCACACAGGCTATGCAAGCACTATGGATGGAGTTGCACTCACGAATCTTCTGGCATTGCTTCTACATTCACACCTGTGTGAATTAGCACTACCATGACCTGACTCCTACTCAATAGCTGACAGATGACCTTCTGATGCCAAAAGCTGAGCAGCCCATTCCCTACATTATGGGCCTCACTTACTGAATTATTTTGATTATTATTATTATTAGTGTTGTTATTTTGCATTAGCAGTGCTGAAATTGAGCCCAGAGCTTCATGCATGGTAAGGAAGTACTCTACACTGAGCTCTCTCCCCAGCTCCTGACTCACTCTTAAATAACTGAATGTGGCAGACATCATGTGATGCGAATACTAAGGTTCAAGTATTAAAATAACTGTGACCCATCTTCTGTTCTTACCCTCTTATGTTCTCTCTTACATTTTAGTGCTTATTTTTCTCCCTCTCTGCATCTCTGGCTGTGTGGAATCCCATGCTATCTCTGAAGCTTTCAAGAGGGGAGGCTGATGAGCTTTGAGTGAGAAAAGGGAAAACAGTCCAAAAGGCATCAGACTTTTGCCTTGGGTCCTGCCTGTCAGCAAGGAACAGAGCCTGAGAGCAAATTCTTCCCTAGTGCCATCTCCCCTGAGCCTGTCTTCACAGAGATATGATGATAACAGACCCAGCAAAGCCTCCTGGATTCCTGATACAAAGCAACTCTGAGAGAACAGAGTTTATCTCTTATATGAAGTGACCTGTCTTCTATCACATGTGTCTTGTCATATTTTCAAAATGTATCTAATGACTGGAAAGAATTTGACCTCTCTGCCTTCTTTCACCAATCATAATCATTAAAGATTATGTACAGAGAGATTACTGTACAGTGTTTTCCTATGGATTTTCTTTAGTAGGTTCTCACTTCATGGTTTGCTGTGGTTTGTTTATTCATTCAAATGTTCTTAGACATTCACATTGCAGTTTTCAGTTGTTGGAAACAAAGTTCACATGAATATCATATGAAATTCTCTTCATAACATAGAGAGGATTGTATGCACAGAATCCTAAGATAGTCAGATGAGTTAATCTGAAATTAACTGTCAAAATAATATCTGAAGTGAATGTACCACAAGCAAGAGAGAAGAAATTTCCTTTGTGCACTTCCTCACCAATGCCAGTGTGTTTTGCCCCAAAAAAGAAAGTCTGCTTTTGTGCTCTTCAAAACATAAACAGGGTTTCTCTTGTGGAATGAATATTCTCTTACCTCATAATTGACAATGATAGGATGCATGTAGAAACTGGGAAGCATTCATGTGATTTCCAAGGGCACGTTGAAGGCCTTAGAAGTGATAGACTTGTGAATCCCATGGAGGAATTGGAATCACAGCTGGCTCCTGTTGATGTCACACTGCATGACCCAAGGAGTACTGACTTCTCCTGACGTTAAGGCCCCATGACTAGGACAGTCCCTGTGAGAGTTCCTTCATATTGCATGACAGGCCTACTATGAAGATGGAGGTGGAGGAGCCACTAGCCCAAGGAGAGGGACTCAGGGGACTGCTCCTCTCTACCAATAATTCCTGTGTACAATCTAGACAGCTTTGAAATATGGCAGTGGCCGAAAGAGTTAAAGCAAAATGTGAATGAAACAGTCCCACCATGGGTGTTATACCTATTGGAAAATGACAAAAAGAAAATGCAAAATGCAATCTCAAACATCTAGTCCATCAGGAGCAAAATCAACCTACATTGAAATATAGGACTTTAAAAGTCATAAATCAGAAACCTCAAAAGATAGCAAATGAAGTAAAGAAACAAATCCATGAAGCTATAGAGGAAATCAAATTAGAAATAATGTCTTATGTAAAGAAATAACAACTATAGTAAACTAGTTTCTCAACATAGCTAGAGAAGAAATAGATAAAACAAAAATACAGGAGCATGGTAAATTGAAACTATGAGTGAACAATGTAGAAAACAAGCAGAATCTATGAAACATATGCAAAGAGATAGTCAAGAAACAAAAAATATATTGAAAGCTGGCAAAACCATTTAAATGAAGCTGAGGATAGAATTTCATAATTTGAGGATAGTATTGCAGGGAGTGATCATGAATGTGTAGAACATATAAAAATAACAAAGCATCATGAAATGACAATCCAGCATCTTCAACATGATGCCAAGAGAAACAATGTAAGACTAGTAGACATCACTGAAAATGCAGGAGTCAATGCAAATGACATAACTAAGCTATTCACATAAATAATAACAGAAAAATTTCCAAACATGAGGAAAATTCTGATATACAAGTAAGAGATGCACAAAGTGCCAGTCACAACAAACATAAGTCTATGCTCAAACATATAATAATTAAAATCCTAGACATACAGCATAAAAACAGAATACTAAAACTGTTAGAGAAAAGATACAACTCACCTGTCAAGGAAAGACTATGATTACTATTAAGGCAAACTTTTCAGCACAAACCTTCAGGTTAAGATGAGCTTGGAGTGAACAATTTCAAGCCCTAAAAGAAAACAACTTTCAACCTAGACTGATGTACCTAGAAAAAAAAATGTACTTCAAATTTAATGGAGAAAGAAGATACTTTGATGACAAAGAACAACTGAAGAAATTCATGTCCACCAAACCAATCCCATAAGGATTACTGAAAGACATGCTAGATAGAGATACAAATGACCACAATCTCCAGAACAACAGAAAAAAAATGACGAGGCTCAGCAAGAAATTGAAAATGGGAGAAAAGCAGAAAATCATCGACAGGAATTCAACATGGCAAAGTCAAGTTCTTACATATCAGTGATATCTAAAAAGGTAAATGGGCACAACTCACCTGTAAAAAGAAACAGGTTGACAGAGTGGTTCAAGAAACAGGAGCCAGCAATATGCTGTATACAAGAAACACATCATACTAAAAAAAAAAAAAAACTTCATAGATAAAAGACAAAGGATGAAAAACATTTTTCCATGAAACAGGAACCCAGAAAAAAGCAGGATAGCTATTATGTTTGCAGGAAATGTGAACTTTAAACCTAAAATGTTTAAAGGAGATAAATAAGGCCACTACATACATGTAAGTGAGAAATTATAAGAGGAAGAATTACAAATATATATGCATCAATTAAAGGAGCACCCAGCTATATCAGACAAATACTAATGGGCATGCAAAAACAAACACAAGTATATAATTGCAATAGGAGACCTTAACACCCCACTGTTAGAGATAGATCAACCAGACAAAAAATCAGCAAAGAAATAACAGCATTGAATAATACCTGTGAGCAAATGGACTTGATGGATGTTTACAGAGTGTTCCACTCAACCACATCGTAATTTATATTAGAATATACATTCTTCTTAGCTGCACATGGGGCCTTCTCCAAAATACATCATATATTAACCCATACAGCATGCTTAACTAAATGCCAAAGGAACAAAATTATCCCATGCATAATATCAGATCATATCTTAATAAAATTGGAAATCAACAGCAAAAAAGTGCAAAGCCTTCATATACATGGAAATTAAATAACAACTTTCTGAATAAGCAGTGGGTTACTGATGAAATTAAAGGGCAAACAAAACAGTACTTACAATACAATGAAAACACAGATACAACATACTGTAACCTATGGAACGCAATAAAAGCAGTCCTCAGAGGGAACTATATAGCAATAAATATTCACATAAAGAAAATGGAATGAACAGAAATAAATAACCTAGTCCTACATCTCAAGTTTCTGGAAAATGAGCAAGTCCAACCCAACACTGATAGAAGAGAGGAAATTGTAAAGATTAGAGCAGAAATTAATGCAATTGAAACTAAAAAGTGTTACAAAGAAGTAAGGAATCTGATGGGGTTTTTTGAGAGAATAAACAAAACTGACAACTCCCTGACCAGCCTTATCAAGAAAAAGAAATAAAAAACTGAAATCCACCCAATAATAACTGAAAAGAGGGAAATGATTACAGATTCCATAGAAATTCAAAAGATCATGAATACCTACTCAGAAAATCTCTATTCACTTAGGGTGGAAAACACAGAGGAAATGGACAGATTTCTAACAACATGAACTAACGAAGCTCAATGAAGAAGATAAAACAATTTTGAATAACCCAGCATCAGCTATGGAAATTGAAAAAGATTTAAAAATTTACCAAAAAACAAAAGCCCAAGTTCTGGTGGATTCATGGCTGAATTCAATACAAAGGTTAGAGTAGACCTAGCCCCAATAATACTTAAACTCTTCAATGAATTGAAAGAGAAGCAATACTCCCTAACTTCATTCTTGGAGGCAAGTATCGCTCTGATACCAAAATCAGAAAAAGACACAACTAATAAGGAGAACTATAGGCCAATCTCACAAATGAACATTCATGCAGAGATTCTCAATAAAATATTGGCAAATAGAATGCAGCAAACCATCAAGAAGATTATACACCATGACCAAGTGGGAATACAGGAATGGTTCAAAATATGCTAATCAATAAATGAAATACTCCACATCAACAGAGCCAAAAATAAAAATCACATGATCATCTCAAAAGAGGCAGAAAAAGGCTGTTGATAAAGTCCAAAACCTGTGCATGATGAAAAGCCTACGGAAAGTTGAAATAGATGGTATCTACCTTAATCTCATAAGGACCATTGATGAGAAACCTACAGCCAACGTTATACTAAATGGAGAAAATTGAGAGCCTTCACACTAAAATGAGGAAGAAGACAAAGATGTCCACTATCACAACTCCTATTCAATATAGTTCTGCAAATATTATTCAGAGCAATCAGAAAACAGGGTTAAATAAAATGAATAAAAATAAGAAGTTAAATTATCATTACTTGCAGATGACATGATACTCTACATAAAAGACCCAAAAACTCCATTAAAAGACTAATAAAGGTAATAAACAAATTCAGCAGCATAGCTGGACATAAAATGAACACTCAAAAAATCAATATCATTCCTGTACACAAATGCCATGAGAGAGAAAATATGGGAAATACCGCCTTTCATAATAGCACCTAAAATAATGAAATATTTAGTAATCTACCCAGCCAAGAATATAAAAGGGTTATGTGCTGAATATTATACTATGCTAAAAGAAGTGATTGAGGAGGATATTAGAAAATGGAAGGATATTCCTTGATTGTGGTTAAGAACAACCAACACTGTGAAAATGGCCATCCTCCCAAAACTGTTACACAGATTCAATTCAATCCCAATCAAAATAACATTAACATACCTTGTAGATCTAGAGAAAATATTCCTACAATTCATCTGGAAACAGAAGAAACCTAGAATAGCAAAAGCGATTTTGGATAACAAAGGCAATACAGGAGGCATCTCAATTCCTGACTTAAAACTATAGTACAGAGCCACAGTAATAAAAAGAAACATATTTCTGGCAGAGACCTGAGGATCAATGGAATAAATTAGAAGATGAAAACACTACCACAGAGACACTCAGCCACCTTACATTTGACAAATGAGCTATATATGTTCCCTAGAAAAAAAGATAGCCTCTATAATAAATGGTGTTGGAAAAATTGGCTTGCCACATCCTGAACACTGAAACTACACTCATGTTTATCACCATACACTAAACTAAAGTCCAAATGGATCAAGGATCTAAATATTAAAAAAGAAACACTAAATCAACTGGAGAACAAGGTAGGTAGAAATCTTGGGGATATTGGGGTTGGCAGAGAATTTGTGAATAAAATGCAAACCACATAGGAAATACTTCAAAGAATCAACAACTGGAATCTCATATTATTAAAACATTTTTGCACTTCAAAATAAATCAACAACAAAGTGAAAAGAAAACACACAAAATGGAAAGAATTTTAGCAAACAGCCACTCAGACAAAGGACTTATATCCAGAACATATAAAGAACTGAAAATCATCAAGCCCCCATGATTCAAAGACCATCTCCACAAATGGGCATCAAAAATAAACACACAGTTCTCAGACGAAGATATACAAATGGCAAATAAATATATGAAAAAATGTTAACCATTAATAATCCTTTGAGAAATACACATTAAGACAGCGTTGAGATATCCTCTCACTCCAGAAAGAATGGCTGCCACCAAGAAATCAACTGATAAAAAATGTTGGTGAGGCTGCGGGGGGAAAAGTAACATCAAGAATTACTCCTGTGTTCCTGGGGTAAATTCCACTTGGTCATGGTGTATAATCTTCTTGATGATTTGGTGGGGGTGCAGACTGGTGCAACCACTGTGGAAATCAGTATTGACATTCCTTATGAAACTAGGATTGGAAGTTCTATTCAATCCACTTATTTCTTTTCTGGATATTTTCACAGAAAAACTGAAAATGTCATCACAGTGATATATGTGCACCCATGTTCATAGCAGCACAATATGTGATAGCTAATTCTGGAAAACAACCAAAATGTTCATCAGCTGCAGAGTGGATGAAAAGTGTATTTTTATACAATGGAATACTACTCAGATATAGAAAAGGATGGTCTTGAGTTCTTTATAGGTAAATGGAGGCAACTTGGGAATATTCTCATAAGTGAAATAACACTTACAGTAGTAAATATCACATTGTGTCTATGGTGTAAAATATACTAAAAATGACAAATTAATATGATCCAAAATGTATAATTGATATTGTAAAGTAGAAAGGAAAGTGCTCTAAAGGATGTAACGGTTTGTATAGTGTGTAAGATAGATGTCCATATTATTAAATTTCTGTTAATCATTGATAAGAAGGGTTTGCACTGTAAATACTTGAGTGTTTAGCCACTTTTTACACTTTGGTTTTGTAACTTTAGCAATTATTTTTAAGATGACAAGATGTAATGTATCAACTAGCGATTTGATGATGTTAATTTTTTTGAGATCTGTATGCTACTTTTTATTGTTTCTTTTAATTTTATTTTCATTCTTTAAATAAAAATTTTTTTAAAGAAATGGATGTGCAGTTCTCTGCTCTCTAGGCCTTGCAGCAAGACCTGCACATGCAGTAGAGAGAATCCTTGGGATACACTTCAGTCTGGGTGGCGATAAGCTGCACTGCGATGGGATTAGTGGTATTATGCTTTACATTTACTGTGGTTGTGCATGAGTCCACCATATGGGTCACTTACAATAAGCATATTTCCCTGATCTTTGAGTTGGTGGAATGTGGGAAACCACTTCCCATTGTTTCAACCCCAAAGGGTTTGAGGACCTGTATGGACCTGACCCAACTGCATAGCATATGCACAGCATGGACACAAGTCTATAAGCATGACTTAGCATAGACAGCCATGGATGTGCTAAGGCTTGTGGCAGTATGCAAGACTGTAATGCCTAATAATGAGTGATATAAAGAGGCTGGATAATAAAGATGCTTGCTTACTGCTGTTGCTAATGTTGGCTCTGTGTGGTTTATTCTCCTTTTACCCACTAAAATATCCATTCATCACCCTATCTCTGAGAAAATCTCATACCACAGACACTGGGAAATTTAATACCCCACAAAACTAAAGCCTCTGTCCCCTGTTCCAGGCACACATAACATCCTAAAGCCCAAATCTCTGTTGGGGTACAGCTTTAAAAAAGAGACCAAATTTCATTCCTGCACTTTCAAGATCACTTCCTAAGCCCTGTGATGAACATCTGCCTCACTTCCATCCATCCTCTATATGCACAGAGAATTAAAGTTCTAAAATGTTCTGACCTTGACCTGGAACACAGCTCCCCAAGCATCAGATGCACAGCCTTCAAGTACACTGGCCAGACAATGGGCTCAGATGAGTCAGTCACCAGGCTGAGGGACAAGGACAGTGTTATCTGTTGACCCCACTGTCACACAGTGGAGCTACTTACCAGAATATCTTAGGCTCCCTTGATTCCTGAATTCATGGGGACTCACTTTTCCTGTGGTTCCTAGTGTGTTGAAAGGAGACACAGCATTAATGTGTGGTAGGGAGAACCCATGCCCATCACAACCAGTACTGATATCAGCTCCTCATGTACTCTGCAAGGCACCTGTACTTATCATGTCACATGTAAAATTATGTTGATAAAATGTATGTTGAATGCCCTGCTAGCCATCTCCACCCAGCCCGCTTGGCAGCAGCTCAGCCTTTGAACTTCCCTTGGGCAGGCAGGGGAGGAAAGTAGAGGAAGACAAGGAGCTTTCTCTGCCAAGACAGAAAATAGAGAAGGACAAGGGGCACCTCCAGCTGTCAGTGTTACACCCACTTCTGAGCCTGTATTCTGAGGCTAGAGAGGAGACAGCTATTTTGATCACTTTGCTAGAAATCAGGAGTCCTAGCAGAGCTACAAATGCTGTACTTGGGAACCCAACTGAGGGCTCCTAAGTAGATTTGGCTACATTTTGTTTTCACTTTCTGTTCAATGACTTAGTTGTCACCAGCTGTTGGCAGTGTGGATTCACTTGTATTCCCAAGTGATCTGCTTCTGGGGATCTTGGGGAGTCAGCACACAGTGAGATCTCTATGTGTCTCTGTTAGGTTTTGCACAGAGCAAAATATAAAAGTGTAGTTCCCATGCTATTAAGGTTGGCCCCAAAATTCCATTAGTGAGGTCTTAGTTTGAGGACATCTGATGCTTTGATTGTCAGGTTTGCATGGGAATGAAGGATTCAGTGCTGGCCACGTGGAGTGTGTCCTTCCTGCATGAGATTTTTCATCAGTTGTGCTTTTATTCCCACATATCATAAGTGGATTTTCTTGCTGTGTGTTTTGCTTATAAATTATCATATTTTTATTAGTACCTATTTACAGGGTGTACTGATTATGTTTTTGGTAGGTCCATGGCACATGTGATGCATAGAATGTAAATTAGGCCCTACCTTGTGTACAATGGTGCAGTCCATCAACTTGTAACTGTTTTCAATGTTGTGGGCATTGAGAACTAGCTCAGACAAGAAATTGCCAGCACAAAGCACTGCTTTGTCTGGATTGTCCTTTCTTTATGATCATTGCAGTGGGTATAATGCAATATTTGGAAGCTTAATCCAGCCCTAACCATAACTCTAACCTGAACCCTAAATCTAACTAACCCTAAAGAGTCACTACCACCATCCTCTGGGCAAAGAATACTTGATGGCATTGATGTGGGAAATGTAACATAAGTTAATTATAAGGACATAAGAGCACTGTTGGCTGGGGTGGAGCAGGAGCAGAAAGTGAAAAAAAAAAGCATTGTGTAAAAATTTGAAGAACATTCTCCAATTGGACAGTGGGGAAATCCACACAACATTGAGAATACACTGAATGCCAGCAAGCTGATTACTTTAAACTTCATTAAAATGTTAAATTTTATTTATTTTGTTCTGTCACTAACAAATCTCTGAGAAATAAGGGTAGCAATGAATACAATGATAAATAAAACTGGAAGAGAGGGGAATGGCAGGCATGGGTCAAGAGCTGCCCACACGTAGAACTCAAGAGGTGACTCCTGCTGTGAAGCACCCAGCAGGTCAAGCTCTGCAGCTGATGGACAATGGGATCCAGGTGCTGGCTCTTGCTGTGGGGCAAGAGCTGGTGAGGGAGCTGCAGGTGGAGCTGGCATAAGGTCAGGAGGTGCAACTTATGCCTGGACTGAAACTGGCCTGTTTATTTTCAGGAATCCGGTGATTTCAGGAAGAGTTCCAAGGCATATCCTCTCCCCAAAAGCCCACAAACTCTGGAGCTCAGGCTTGGGACATTCAGGATGCTCTAGCTGTTCCTGAAGAAGCTTAGCCTGAGGATCTACATGGAAGTACAGTTCCAATGAAGGGTCAAGCAAAGAAGATGTGGACCTGGGGCAAAAGGAAGCCAGCTGAGTGAGAGGCCTGATATACCTGTGCAACTCATTTGTAGGGAGGGGTGCATAGGCCTTTTTCCCAGTATGTAAAGCATCCAGCCACAGCCTCTCCCACCCACAGTGGGGCACTTTGAGCCCAAGGAGCCCTTAGTTGCTGAAGAAGTCTCTGTGTGAGGGAGACCATGCATATTTGTATCACACTTGTATTTTCTAACACATTGTCTCCCTGCCCCTCCCCAGTGCAGTCAGCTTGGTGAAGGCAGTGACTGGAATATGCCATGTCTTTGCACTCAATGGATCAGGGCTGCTTCTCCATAAATATCTGAGAAGTGAGAGGTCAGTTGGTATCTGTCTTGCCTCTCTGCAGTCTCTAGCTTAGGCAGTGGTCCTTTGCTGTAACCACTTATGCATGGTCTGTACCCACACCGAGGGAGGCCTGGGGCCCAGAAAAAAATAGCTTTTAGGTGAGCAATATCTGTTCTGCTGAAAATGGTGACTCTGTGGCGTCCAAAGAACATTGTAACTCAAAAGGGCAAGAGTTGCATCTGCTCTGCTTACAAGGTCATGGCCAATACCCAGAAACATGTCTGCACACAGTGTGTCTTCATGTGTATTTGTAACATGATTACACCTATTTGCTCTTCCATGATATCTGACAGTCATGGATTCTTTGCTGTACTCAGGGTTTCCTGCATTGCACAAACCCTGAGGCTCATATATTGACTCTCCAATCTCCTTTCCAAAGAATAGAACAGCTTCCCCCAAGTGTTGGTCAGTAAAGGGGATGGAAGATCATTCATGAAAATCAGCCCAGGCTCTACTGTAGGTCTTCATGGGGCTCAGGCCACAGCTAACCACTTTGCATGGAGCCCCCATTTCATTCTGAGTGACCCTGAGTTCTCAATCCACTCAGCACCTCTGGATCAGCATTTTAAACTGAGGTTGAGTGATCAACTTGCACATGGCCAGGACCTGAATCTGTAGGTGGCCAAGTCTCGCTGGGCTGCTAAGTTAAGAAGTCACCTTCTCAGCTTTGGTGCCTGCGGGGCTGAGATGTCAGCCATGGAGGAAGCCAAAGAGGAATGGCCAGAGATGGGGCAGCTGTCCAGGAGAAGTCCAGAGTCTCCTTCAGGCTGTGAGGTCCATCTGCCTGCACCTGGCTTGCTGTACAGAACTCTTCCAGGCTCTCTGATGGCTGACTTCCGATCTGTGATGAGACAGTGGGGAGACATGGAATTGGTGTTGTGCACATGACTTCTCAGAAGAGTTGGAGCTGAAGCAAAGCCCACACTCCAAATGGTCCACAGAGGCGTGTGCTACAGGGCTCATTAAGGAATACTACCATGCTCACATCACCTCAATAGAGGAGAGGCTGAATAGAAATCTATGCATTAACAAAACCTATGAGTCTTAAGACAGCCTCCAATTTTAGAGATGAGTAATGGAGGATCATTCTGGATGTCCAGATCCATTAATGAGTCCCCACAGAATGTTCCCCAGTTTCCTGATAGAATGTCCAAAGGAAGGAATTAAGCTACTCTTCCATAGCCATGGAAGGTGAGAAGCTGTGTTCACTGCTCTTTTCTTGTGCTCATTTAGCCCTGAGGCTCCTATGAAAGGAAATGCGGTGCCTGAAAAATTCCTGTAAGACAAGTGCCAGAGAAATAGACAGAATGGACTGACATTTGAGGTGAGTACATCTTTGCTGAGTTGATGATGTGTAAGAGCTGGAGATAGGGTGGAGAGACACACAGCTAATGGTCCATGGACACCAGGCCTAGGGCTGAAAATGAGATACAAGGGCAGAATTCAATCATGCCAAGAAATGAAGTGACTTTGTGTTTGTGTTCCATTTCCCCTTCTCCCACCAATGTATGTACAATGACCTTGCCTGTGACAAGGTAGAAGCTGAGTAAAGAGTATATGTTATTTGAGCACTTGGAATCTAGATTCCTTGAGAGCAGGACCACTGGCACAGTGTTTGACAAGTCCTGAGGTTAAAGGGTTAATCTGATCCTAAATTCCTCTCAGTACTCTATGGGTCTCTATACAGTCCCTTCTGCTGACACACCCTGCACCAGGGCAGATACCTATTGTTATTGTGGGTACCCTGTCTGGAGCAGGGACATGACAAACAGGGCCAAGGGGCCAGCTCCATGCCAATGTTCTGTGTACAGCTCTGTTGGGGCAGAGCCTAGAAGCCTGGAGAAAGCCTGGGGTTCTGAGAAACCACAGGATTCACTTTGTTAAACAACATAAACTTATGTTCTTCAAAGATAAAAAGCACTGTCCCAGAAAGGTGTGAAAGTTAAAGCTCTTGGGGCACACTGCCCTCCAGAAGGCCAGGCCAGTGTAAACATTATTTTCCCTGGGTTTATTTTGGTTTTTGGATATTGATTTTTGTTTCTATTTTTTGCTCTGTTCATCGGTGTGTCTGTCCCTGATGTCTGTGGGTCAGTGATACCAAAGGAAACCACACACCCATTAAGGGTCATATTTCATTTTACTCAGGGAGGCAGCCATTCTCTTTCGTATCCTCAAACTAAGCCTACAGTGTGTATTCTTGTAACTACTTTCAGTTATTTAGTCTTTTAAGCAAAATATTCTCATCATGCTGCTTCTACTGAAGGAAACTGTAGCTGTCATGAGCCTGTCTCTTATTTCAGGCTCCATACCTTGACCAGCCTGCAGTGTCCCCATTTTCTGAACTGCTCCCTGTAAATAACTGTCCTACTCCACAGCTGTGGTGAGTCCACATGCAGCAGTTGAGATCTGCACCTGAGTGGAGGACATTCAGTCAAAGTGGGCTCTGTACAGAATGACCTTCTTGAACAGAGGTGCCCTGAGTGAGATAGGGGCCTCAGGCCTGCAGGGAGGAGCTCTGGCAGCAGGACCATTCCAGCCATTTCCTGTCCATCCTGAAAGCTGTGCTGCTTTGCTGAGAAGCTGACTCATGGATCAGCAGGATTGAATCTGGGCCTTTCTTGCCATGGTTCCTGCTAGGTGGCATGGTGTCCAGCACCTCTGCCTGGTCCATCTTCCCCACCTTCAGATCTCAATAGAGATCTGCACAGCTTTGGGCTTCCCCTTCCAGGCTGCAACTCTATGCATAAACGTCAGGTGTGAAATCTGTGAGTATGAAACTCAACCTTTATACACTTAACCTGTAAATTCAACATCTAAGGCTTCATTATGAAGAATGAGGTTGATGACACCCATATTCTCATCTTATTCAGCTTGGCTATGAATAGTTAGAAACCACTGAATGTACCACAGCAGAGCTGCTGCATCAATTATAAAATTACAGTCACTGAAAATGCGGCAAGAAGGCCATATCTCAGGCCATGTCCCCGGTGTTACCTGAGATGACAGAGAGTTTATGGCCTGGCCCTCTCTCTACCCAGCAGTGAAGACACAGAGGCCCATGCAGCAGGTGAGGACAGGAGAGAGGGGCTCATCAATGGCAGACCATGATCCTGGGAGGATGCCTATGTCTTTCTTGTCCATTTTCTTATTCCATTGTATTAATTATAGTGCTCTATTAAATATTACTTCTATTCTGTTTGGTTAACAACAAATAGTGGCTAATTTCTTAAATAGGTAAGTGAAAATGGATGATTTAATTACATTATATGTAATGAAATGCACAGTACATACTTTGAATATCTATCTATCTATCTATCTATCATCTATCTATCTATCTGTGTGTGTGTGTGTGTGTGTGTGTGTGTGGGTGTGGGTGTGGGTGTGTGTGTAAAGGAGTCTTGATATTCAGAAATGCAACACTCTGTTTATCACTATCTCTAACACATGAGGTCATGCAGAGCCCTTCCATGGTGCAGTGGCACTAGAAGCCAACCTAGAAGCCACCGTGCGCATCTGTGCATGCTACTGCCAGAGGACAGCAAGAGATTTGGGTCAGTGTTTATCTTTCGGAAGTCCTGAATCTTCCTGCTGCCAGGCAGCTCAGGGAGTGAGCAGCATGCAGAGGAGCCCAGCACTGCCTGCATTACACCCCTTTCCCCACCGTATCCATGCTGCAGCCCTGCCAGGGTGCACCCAAGACTCTGCCTCCTCAGCCCCAGGGTCCTCAGTTCCTGGGTCCTGGCCTCAGCATCCACCAGCCTTCAGGTGCTGCCATGTGTTCAGTTGGCATAGTGGATGGGGCACACTCTCAGCCCCACATACACAAAGATCACTGACTACATTGACCTTTCCAGTCTGCAAATTTTACTCCTCTACTTTCTGACTAAGGCTTTGGCATTGGAACAATACACAAAATTGACATTACCTTTTCTTTTTGAGCTTTTTTGTGGTTTCTTTATTTATTTCAACATATATTTAGAATTGCATTTTGGAAAAAATATTTATTTGTCTTTTCATGCCCCAGTTAACTGAAGTTCTTACAAATTTTTACTGTAATTCAAACCCATGTGATTAAATGCTCAATCTGCAGCTTCATAGCATGGGGGAAACAAAGCAGAAACTGAATTTGGGGATATTTCTTTGCCTTCTAGCACCTTGAAAAGAAAACCTTGATTCATGTGTTTTTACCTCCAAAATATAGGCTTCAGTACCAACAGAATCTGCCACTAACAAAATGAGTTTGCTACATTTAGTTCAAACAATCTCATTTCCCCTCAACTGGATAAGCACATTGTCTAAGATTTCTTATGCCCAAACTTGAAAAATAAGTTCCAGTAGACAAGAGGCTGCTATCCATCCTGAAATCATGATGGGATTTTATGCAAACACATAGTCCAGCCCACACCCTGGCAGCCATGGGCTGAGAGAGGGGCAGATGGCTTTTGTAGATAGAAACACCTAGAAATAGTCAACCAGCAGCTGCAACAAGCAGGCGGCAGAGCTGCTGAGCCTTCACTGTTGGGTGATGGAATGGTGTGGTTGGTTTTACCCTGGGTTTATTGATGTGGCTTGGTAAATCCAGGTTGTTGCAGGGATTATCCTTCCAAAGGAAAATCATGTACATGTATCATTTATTTGCCATTTTTCTTTTGCATTTATGATTTTATGCCTCTGCCATTGCAGACCCATTCACGGACATTATTCCCATGTCTTGTCAAGGGTCAGTTTATTTACACAACATGCAGAGCACTTTTCTCAGCCTTGTTTCTCCAGACCTGTGTATTTTCAATCATTTCTTCAAAGGAAGCTAAACAATTTTGTTTGAGAAAACTTCAACTGTGTTGCTGTGCTTCTGTGTGACTTCCTTGCTGCCAGACCTGAAAAAGGCAGTGAGTTGGACCTGCTGAAGGGTTATCCCCAGAAGGACATGCTTTGCACAGCTGTGTCAGGAAGGGCTGCGCATTAGTTAACTGGCCACCCTGACATCCAAATGTCCTTGCCCCAAGCTGGTCTTGGTTTTGGGAAGCACTGGATTGCAGTAGAGACTCCCTGTGCACTGGCTGACCCTTGGAAAGCCTTGTGCTTCCATGAGATTGTTACCTCCAGACCTCACCTCCTGTGTCCCTGGGACCAGGGCAGACTTCTTTCCAGAAGCCAGGCACAGCATCCTAAAGGTAGCTCTTCTGTGCACCCTCCACATGGAGGCTAGGGGGGGTCCAGTTCCTTGCTGCTTCAAACAGTACTGTGAATCAAACGCTTGAACAGAAATCTTGAAAAGTTGTGCAAGTTTCTCTCGGGGAGAAATCTCTGTTCTTAGCCCTGCATGCTCCAGGGGCACCTGTGTGTAGCTGTGATGGGAGCTGAGTGTCAAGGCTCTGCTGTGCATCCCGTAATCTCCCCAATGCTGTTCAGCACCTGCCTTAAAACCAGCCATTGAATGGTGACACAGCACATCTCAGGGATGTGTCCCCTGCATGCATCAGCTTTGGGAGACTAAGCATTTTCTGTACTTGATGGCCATGTGTGGTGATTGCCTTTGAGTTACAAGAATTTGTCACTTCTCTCACAAAGTGGACTCTTGAGATATCTTTCACACCTGTAATAACAATCATCTATCTGACTATTGATTGTACGGAAAGATTTCCTGCTCTGGTCTCTACATTAGTCTTATTTCTATTTTTCAAATGCGATGTATCAGAACTTTCAATCTCCCTTCTGTCACTGAAATCATGGGAAAGCTTTTCCAACCTGAAAAGGTAAGTATATACACAATGGTCTCTACATTTTCCCTGTAGATTTTGTCTGTCTAGGATTTTCTCTTATATCAAAGAGCAATAGCAGCCAGTCTCCTCCAATAATGTTTGGCCAAACAGAATCTGATGCACTGATATGAAAGATTCAGAGTAGCAAATCACATCAAGAGAAATGTTAGAAGCACATGAGAACTAGCAGGAGAGAACAGGGCTGTGGATGGGTCTAAAACTGAGCATAAAGCTGAAACTCAACATATGTGAATATTGTATAAATTGGCGATGTGCTTATGGGCTACTGAGTTTAACATGATGAAACTAATGAAATCTTAACTGTTAATTTAAATTAGCTTAGAATGTAATGTTTAGAAGATTACAGACATAAGAATAGAAATGAAAACTGAAAGAAATACAAGGGGTACAAGGGAGGGAAGGGAAAGCAAGTACTTTGCAGGACTTGTCCCTAAGTAGAGCTCAGAACATCTAACATGGAGCCAACAACAGGCCCAGCTCTGAAATTCATGAAGATCTGGTACTGAACTGGGCATAGCTTTCACAGTGATCCCAGAGCTGGTGAGGTCACTGGAGGTGGAGATGGCACAAGCTCTTCAAGTAGGACTTGAGCTCAGTCAGGTACCAGCCCTGCCTCAGAGGAGGGAGAAAAATCACCAAATGACTTTGCTCCTTGCAGGCCCCAAAGCCTCCAAGGGCTCCTCAGAGACAACTCTGTGCACAAATCCACCCCAGGAAAGTTAACAGTCTGCCTCACCCCACTCACTTGTGCATGCCTCAGTGTTGCAGAAGGCCCCAAGTCTGAAAGCCTTTCTCTGTGTAATGTGCCATGTGCCCTTCCCAGACAGTGATAGACTGAGGCCAAACCTTGCTCACCATAGTTCTCAGCTTCAGTGAGCTCAGGTTGTTCCAAATATCCCAGATTATTGTGGACTGGGTGTCCCAACTTGGTAAGCAGCACCTCCCAGGAGACAGTAAGAGAAGCACTGGCCCTAGGGAGGACAGGTGTAAGCAGCAGTACAGGTCTGGCCTCCCTCCCAGCCTGCCCTCCCAAGGCATCCTGTGGCATTTCACATCAGCCTCTTGCTCCAACTACAGAGAGTCCAGCTTCAGCTACTGTGCCCTGAATGGGGCAGTGCTGATTCAGGCAGCCCTCATTTGCTAAGGGAAGTCCCTGGCCAGTGCTGTGACCACCTGTCCTCCATAATTCAGGAATCCTGAAATGCATCTCCCTTTCCTGACCTCATGACATGTTGCCTCTGTGAGAAAGGGAGTGGTGTTACTCTTTACTGTTACTCTACTCATGGGTACTCTAAAGGATGCTGCTCTATAACTATCTGAGAAATGAGTGGACAGAGGGAGTGCTTCATGTTTGCCTTTCCACCATCTTCAGTTCATATACTGATGCAACATCCCATTCTGTGTGCCTTCTGGGGATTCCCCTTCCCCTATTTTTTGTCTACATGTACAGAGGCCAGGAACTTAGGCACATTCACCATAATGTGGATAGTACCTGGTCTGCTGTCCAGGGTGACTGTGTGGCCTGAATAACTTGAAGTCACAAGAGAGCTGTGGTTATTTCTGCACTGGTCATTGCATCATGGTCAGTGGCTGCTATAGTGATGATTAAAGGCAACAATCAGCTCCTTCCATGATGTCTGTGTGGACCTGAGTCCTCTGGTATCCCCCAGAGATTCCTGCTCTGGGTACCATGGAAGCCCATGGAATGACTCTCCATTGTCTTCACAATAAACAGGACAGCTGCATCCAAGTGAAGGGTCCTTAGCAGGAGGCAAAACTTGCCCATGGGGAAGGAAAAACAGCAGTTCAGCCAGGGTCCCTGCTCTGAGGAGAAAGACCTGGCTTTAGACCTCACCTTTCACTCTGATTTCCTCTATAAGCCTAGACAAAATACCATTCCTCTCAGGGCATTCCAAGGCTCTTCCCTGCACTACAGAGGTCATCCTGACATCTGCTTGCTAGGGACATTATCAGGGGTATTAGATGATCTTCGTAAAACCTGTGCACTGGTGTCACATAAACAAAGTGTACAGAGTTAGAGGTGAAATGCAGGAAGGGCTGGGATGGAGATGAGTAAAGTGCACACAGGCCTGGCTCCTGCTGTGTGGTGGTGGATATGACACTCACCTCCTGGACATATTTCCCTGGAGGCATCATGAAGGGGTGGAAGTTCTTCAGTTCAGCCATCTTTATGTTCCCTAAGCATCACAATTTCTTTTATGCATTATTGCTGTGGTCTTGAGTCAGGACCTCACACAGGCTAAGGAGGCACTATGGATGGAGCTGCACCCCCAAATATACTGGCATTGTTTCTAAATTCACACATATGTGAGTCACCACAGCCATGACCTGGGCACCTGCTCAATAGCTGACCGCTCACCTTCTGATGGCCACATCCTGAGTAAAGCATTCCTTGTTCCTTTAAGTATGGATCTCAGTTTTTATTACTGTTGTTAATTAGCATTAGCAGGGCTGAAAGTGAGCCCAGGGACTCATTCATGGTAAGTAGTCTACCCCACTCCAAGGTCTCTCCCCAACCCCTCACTCATGCTTCACCAACAGATATAGCAGATGTCATGTGATGTGACTTCTAAAGTCACCATATAAATAACTGTGGTATAGCATGCAAGCTTCTGGGGAGGGGATGGGCAATGGAATTCAGCAATGTGCCCAGATGCTGGGTGAGCCAGGAGCAACAGACCCTCAGCAGTCAGTAATGGTATGCAGTCTGGGAGGCTTTCCTGGGCTGTGTTGGTGCACACGGCTGCCTCTGACAGACTGTGGTTGAGTTTTTCCCTGAGAAGTCCATGGACAGTTGGTGATCTTTTCTCCTCCTGAAACTACAGGTCCAGTCTCAGCTCATGCTGAAGTTGCACCTGCAGAGCTCCTGCCAGGTCCACCTGCAGCTAACTCACCAGCTCTGAACCAGAACCTGGATACCCTTGTCCACCAGCTGCAGAGCTGGACATCCTGGTGGCTCCCAAGCAGGGCTCATCTCATGAGCTCTACCTGCGGGCGACTCTTGACCCACACCTGCCATTCCCCTCTTCCAGATGTACTTATTATTGTATTCACTGCTACCCTTATTTCCCAGAGATACATTAGTGATGGAAACAGTATAAATAAAGTTTAAGATTTTGGTCTTGTTTATAAAAATCACCTTGGTTTCATTGTGTGCATTCTCAATGTTTTGCAAGTTTCACTAATGTCCAGTCCACCACAGTTTCCTCAATTTTGTACAAAAAGCAGTGTTATTTTCTTTCTTCTTCCCAGCCACCACTGATCTTATGTCCTCTGAATTTACCTCTGCTACATTTTCCACATCACTGTAATCAAGTTTCTCTTGGACCAGGTGATGCTGGAAGTGACTTTTTAATCTTACTTTATTTTAAAGAGGAAAGCATGTTACATAAATATCCTTGATTCATCTTTCAAATATTCAGTTAATTAACCATGTTTTTTTCTTGGACCAGAAATACATATTATAGTTAAATATGCAATAAAATATCACTGAATAATAAAAGAAATGACATTGTGGCTATTGTTCCATCTAGGAACTGTGACCTCCCTCCCAGGACTTTCTCCTATCTCACCTTAGGGTCAGCCTGAGTGTTTAAGCCTGTGGATGGGGAGTGTGTGCAGAGAACAGCTCCTCAGGGATTGCATGTAGGACACAGGGACACAGTCTTGTCATCCTCTATGCCATAAGAAACAGCCACCTTTTTAAATGTCATTTTTTGAGTTAGCATCCTAGCAGTGGAGTTTCTAGGTCTCAGTCATAGGAGTTGGTATAGGACCTGTTCCTGTCCATGGTTCTGAATATACAAAGTGTCTGGGCACAGAGCTCCGTGGCAACCTTTGACTCAGCTGGACAAGCTCCTGTGTCCCCTTAGGCACAGTGCATCCCTATGACATTCCAGCAGACCACTGAAGAGCATGACACTTGCCCGGCTCTGCTTCTTACAGATGAAGGAACATTTTTTACATCTTAATTGAGTTTCTGTTACAAAATACTAGATCTCTGAACATACTAGACACTGGGGAAATTTGGTTCAATATTGCCTCATGGAAGTTGTAGAATCCTTTTGATTCAGCTTCTTTACAAGTGTGTAAATTTCCTATTTTTACAGGAGAGTGCACCTACGGTATTCTCACAGAGCTACATCCCCTGCCCTTTTTATTTTTTGATTTTTAAATTTGACACTGGGTCTCACTGTACAGCTAAATTGCTGAGTCTGAGCTTCAGTGTGTGATCCTCTTGCTCTAGTCCAGTAGAGTATGCAGATTACAGAGACTCTATACCTCAACTGATTTCACTAGGCATTTTTAATAAACTAACTCCAAATCTACTGATATGGTCTGGCTGACCACCTTTAGAACATGGATGGTTGGTGTTTCTCTCCAGGCTGTGCCTAGGGGTCATTTTATGAGATGTTAGTAACTTTCTGTGCTTGTGTCAGTTGAGTGACCTTCTTTCAGGACCACCTAACATGCATTTATGATGTAGGCTCTGCATTGATCTTCCTCACACACTGGACCCTGAGAGTCAGACACCCCACATGCTTTGCCACCTTTCATCAAGGTGAGCTGGGAAGGTGAGGCACAGTAAACCCATCACAGTGAGCCCTGCCCTGTTCCATTCCCAAATAGCATGCAAGAGGGGAAGTGGCTGCAGACTGCTCCCTGTGCTGAGTCTGTGCCCATTAAAACTGCAGAAACCATCTCATCAATGTCCATGAGAGCCTGAACTCATGACCTCGACCAGGCTGTCCCAGGTTCCTACATGACCCCACACAAACACTCACACCAGGCCAAATGGTGCTAAGCTCGCAAACTGTGCATCACTACCTAGTGCATTGGCCGTAAAGAAAGGACAACCCAGATGGACCAGGGGCTTTTGCTGGCAATGGCTGTGGCAGAAAATAGGTGGTCAGTGCAAGCAAATTTGATAATAGTCACTGGCTCATAGTTTGTACTATATTGCACCATTTAGGGCCTAATTTCTTTTCAGCACATTTAATGTACCATGTGCCCATTATCAATGTAGTCAGTATATAGTATAAACAGCAAAAAAATATATAATAAACTATGAACAAGTACACAGAAAGGAAATCTACATCTGAGATGTCAGGAGAAAAAGAGCAACTAATGAAAAATCTCACACAGGAAGCAGACCCTCTGCATGGCTGGCAAGAAGTCCTTCAAGCAGAAGCAAGCCTGAGAACAAAGTCCCAGCTTTCCTCGGGCTATATCCATGCTAATGGAATTTCTGGGACTAATCTTCCTATCATAGGAGCATGCACTTTTATACTTTGCTCTAGGCACAATCTAACAGAGACACATAGAGATCTCACTGTGTGCTGGCTACCCAAGATCCCCAGAAGCAGCTTACTCTTGGGGAGACAAGTGAAACCTCACTGCCAAAACACAGGCAAATTTTCTGGAGGAGCACTCAGTCTGGCTCCCAAGCCCTGCCTCTGTAGCTCTGCTCAGACCTCTGATTTCTAGCAAAGTGATCAAAACTGCTGTCTCTTCTCTGTAACTGCTGTCTCCAGGAGAAAGCCCCTGGTCCTCCTCCACCTCCCTCCCTAGTTCTCTACTAATGAGCTTCTATGGCTGAACTTTGCCATCTGTGAATTTAGCTCTTCTCCTTTCTGACTCAGACTGTGGCATAGGAACAAAACAGAGCACTATCATTAGTTTTGTTTTTCTTTCTTTTTTCTTTGTGTTTTGTTGTTTATATAAGCATATATTTAGAACTATGTCTTGAAAAACATATTTACTTCTCTTTTTACTCCCCAGATAACTGAGGTTTTACAGATTTCTGCTGCAATTCAAACCCTATGTGCTTGAATGCTGGGAATGCACTCCACAGCTTGGTAGAACGAGGGAAGCAAAGCGGGAACTGAACATGGGAACATTTCTGTGCCTTCCAGCATCTTGTACAGCAACCCCTGATTCATGTCTTTTTATGCCCAAAATACAGGCTCTAGTAGCAACTGAATCTGCCACTGACAAAATCAGTTTCCTGCATTTATTTCAAACAACCTCATTTCCCTTCAACAAACTAAGCACATTGTATAAGGTTTCTTACGCCCAAACTTGAAAAATAATTTCCACCAGACAAGAGGCTGCCACCCATCCTGAAATCATGATGTGATTCTAAGTAAATACATAGTCTGATCCATACTGTGAGAGCCACAAGCTGAGAGAGGCAGAGATGGCTTGTGCAGATAAAATCACCTCAAAATTGTCAAACAGCAGCAGCCACAAGCAGGGATGAGAGCCGCTGAACCCTCCCATTTGGGTGATGGAATCCTGTGGTGGGTTTTGTCCTGGGTTTACAGAGGCAGCTCCATAAATCTAGGTTGTTGCCTGGATATCCCTTCCTGCAGTATAATACAAACAGCAAGTTGTATACATGCAGCATTTATTTGGAATCTTTCTTTTGCAGGTATAAAACCTGCATGCGCATGATTTCATGCATTATAGACCCACCCACGGACACTGTTTCCATGTCCTGTAAAGGGTCAGTTTATTTATACAACATGCAGAGCACAGTTCTCAACCTTGTTTTTCCCAGACTTGGGCATTTTTGATCCTTTCTTCCAGGGAAGCTAAATTATTTATTTTGAGCAAAGCTTCAAGTGTGTTGCCATGCTCCTGTGTGACATCCTTGCTGCCAGACCTGAAGAAGGCAGTGAGTCAGACCCGCTGGAGGTTTAGCCCCAGAGGGACATGGTTTGCTCACCTGTGTCAGGTAGGGCTGCCCATCACCTAAGTGGTCACCCTGGCCTCCAGGTGTCCTTGCCTGATTCTGTCCCAAGTGTTGGGGAGCACTGAATTGAAGTGGAGACTCCCAGTGCCCCGCCTGTTCCTAGGAAAGACTTTCTATGGCACTAGTTTGCCCTTCCTGGGCCTGCACCTCTGTGGCCCTGAGGCCAGGGCAGGTTCCCTCCAGCAGCCATCCATCCACAGCATCTCCAGACAGCTTTACTACTTCCACATCACCCCATAATCTTGCTTCAGAGAAGGCTGGCACAGTTCTAGGTCACCCAGTACACTTCTTTGTACAGTTGCTAAGGATATGCCTAGAGCCACCAGGGCATGGCTCCACCAGTGATAGAAGCCTGGAGTTCTGTCTCTTTGCAGGAGGAGAAGAGAGATAATCTTTCTTCTTGTGTCAACTCCGTTACCTCAGTGACTGTGTATTCAGCTTAAGTCCTAACTGTATCTATAGTGAAGGCTTTTTCATGAGGGGATACAACAGCATGAGCTTTCATATCTGTGAAGCAGCTGAGTGGTACAGGATGTCCCGCCTTTCCTACAGAACTAGCAAATGTATCCTCAGCTAATATGTAAATTCTTTTAATAAATTTTACATGGCTGTATTATATGTATCTATGGTGGATCCTTTTTTCAGAAACTCTTCTCACCTGATAGTTGTTTGATTTTCTGAGTTGTTTTTATCTGTGGATGAAAAGCAGAGACCTAGTGGCCCTGGTCCGGATCCTGTGACCCTCTCTCCCACAGCTGAGCCCTGGTCCTCTTCCAACCCAGCCTGGTACTCTGTGCTGCCTCCCTGCCCTCCCCCCACATCCTGGGAAGATGGATAAGAAAAGGGAAAACAGATAGAGGAGACATCAGGTTTTTGTCCTGAGTCCTGCCTTTAAGCAAGGGACAGAGCCTGAGAATAGATTCTGCCACAGTGGCATCTCCACTGATTCTGCACATTCATTAACTGAGTTGTTAGTGTAACAGTCACAGCAAAGCCTCTTGGATCCTGATACATAGCAATTCTGGGAGAACAGAGTTGATGACTTGTATCAGATAAGTAAGTACTGACCTGCCTTCTATCTCACATGTGTGTTGATGTATTTTGCAAATGTATGTAATGACTGGATACCATTTGGCCTCTCTGGCTTCTGTCACCAAGCATAATCATTCTTAGATTATGTTTTTCTGTGCACAGGATTGTATGCACAGAATCCTAAGATAGTCAGATGTGTTACTCTTAAATTAACTACCAAAATTATTTGTGAAGTGAATGTACCCCTAGCAAGGTAGAAGGAGTCTCCTTCCTGCACTTCTTCACCAATACCAGTGTGTTATGACCTAAAAGATAAAGTGTGCTATTCAGTGCTCTTCAAAAGATAATCACTGATATCTCCTTGTGGGATGAACATTCACTCACCTGATTACTAATAATAATAAGAGACATGTGGAGACTGGAAGCGTCCATCTGACTCACAAGGACATGTTGAAGGGAAAAAGAGGGAAGGGAGGCAGGACACATACACCAGCACCTCCCCTCACCAGGACAGGTGATCTTCATGGGTGCATCATCAGTAGCCCATCAGCAGTAGCCAGGGAAACAGTCTTGAAAATAAAGAAAGATGGCCTGTATTAGTAAGGGTTCTCCTGAGAGACAGAGCCCATAGCTTCCAATAGACATAGACACAGAGAGATGTAGATAGAGACTTAGATGATATAGATAAATATAAATATAGACAAAAATGATATAGATGGTATTGGTGATGTAGATATAGATATAGGTGTAGATACACATATAAACTGAGGCAGGAGGATCATAGCAAGTCTAAGGCCAGCCTCGGCTATACAGTGAGTTGAAAGGCAGCCTGAACCCTGTCCCAGAGAAAAGAAAAAAAAATGATTCCTGGGACAGCCTTTCCTGACCCCTTCCTCAAGTTATAATCAAGTGTAAAATCTTGGCCTGTCAGCCTGACAGTCTTGGCTTGACCTTGCCCGCTGCTCTCCTGCAGTGTGTCAGTAGACTTAATTTTTCTGAGTGTTTTGACCATGGGTGGATTCTTTGCACCACCTGTGGCTTGTTACCTCCTATGCCTCACTCAGCACTTTGTGGCCTCAAAGGGAAGGACTTTGTTTTTAAAGGTGACCAATACTCACCTGCGTGCAGGGGCCATATATTCCCCTCCGTTCTTCCACTAATGGGCACTAAAGTGCCTCCCTGTCATGGCTGTGGAACTTGAAATCATTCTTGTCACACTTGTGTGTGCAGAATGCTCCCCACAATTTTTTTGTGTGTGTGTCTTCTGGTTTTGCTCCGTGTTTTGTTTAGACTCTGTGGGCAAGTTCATTAACCACTTCCTTGAAGGTGTCTCGGCTCCATGCCTTAGAAACCCTGTTTCCATGCTGAAAGGACAGAATGAAAATTACCTGCAAGTGTTTTGTAGGTGTCTTTCACGATTCACAGCTGCATTCTTGGAACCTTTCAGAGTTTTTCAAGTCCCAAGGGCTTGTCGCTGCTCTGGAGGCTACACAGCAGCCAGCTTCTCCAGGCAGTTTCCTGAGTCCCTTTCTGAGCTTAATCCCCTTTCTTGCAGCTGTCCCTAGAAATGGTCACAGACACACCTGGGAAACTTGTCTAAATCCCCTTCTTCAGCTTGGTTGCACCATGCAGGCCCGTGTTGGTCAGGGGCTCTGATGCAGACACCTCTGGGTGGCATCCAAGGTGATCCACCGCTCAGGGATGAGAAACTCAAAGCAATCTGGACAGAGAGATGAGCTGGAAGCCCAGGCCCCTGCAGATCCCTAGACAGCAGGAAGAGGGGCTAGGTCCTCAGGTTCAAGCTGGTTGCTTAGCGCCGCCTGGCGCGTGCCTTGGTGCTGTCCTGGAAGATTACCAGATTGGCTGGACAGGGAGCTGCAGAATTTGGAGGTCAGAATTGAGGTTTAGCAGCAGGTTACAGTTCCTGAGAATTTCAGCAACCATATCGTTATGCAATCGTATAATTGGTGCTGTTCAACACTCTTAACATTGTCACCGTTATTTGGAGTGGGGACACATCCAGTTACCTGTGTCTTCTGTGAGGCCAGATCTCTGTTTCCTAGAGATGCGGTCTTGGGATGGGAGCTGGTGTCCGCACAACAAGCACACTGACCTGGCCCCACACAGGATATGAAAAAACCCAGATAACTGAAAGTCTGACCGCAGGCCACACAAGGATTGCCTTCCTTTGACACCTTGTTCTTGACCCCCACAAATCACTCTAGAAAATACTTCTGGCAGTTTCTAAAATACGAGCTGCATTTAGGCTGAGTCTGATCTAATGTGCATCTATAAAATTTTTAAGTGCTACTGGAGATTGAACCTAAGGCTTTGCACTGGGGTCCACACCAGCCCTGTTTTAATTTTCAGAGTTCCAAGAGGATCTCGCTGAGCCACTGTCTCCCCAGGCTGGGCTCATACTTGCGATCCTTCAGCCTCAGCCTCCCAAAATTCTCAGATCACAGTGTATTCCACAGGAAATGACTTTGGCCATTTTCCAAAAGTTTATAAAATTCATTTCAGAATGTATTCATTTGCAATGGTGGGAATAGGACCCAGGACCTTACACGTGTGAGGGATGCTCTCTAGGTCTGAAATACATCCCCAGCTCTAGATCTAATCGTTGGTCTCATCTTTTCTTTTAACTCTGTGTGGTTTCTTCACATTTGGGCTCTTTTCTTTCTTAATATAGATATTCCTATGGCTCTGTTCCATTATCTATCGGTGCACAGAGGTTCAAAAATGTGTTATTTTCACTTTTCCTGTGTAACAAATGACCTCAAGTATGGCAGGAATCATTTAAGTTTCCTCTCTACTGGTAGCATGTCGACTTTGTTATGTTCTGAGGCCTTTTAAAATTTTTTCTTCTTCCTTTCGTTCTTTGTCTATCTCCCAGTCACTCCATCTGTCTGTCTCTTTTTGTCTCTCTGTTTCTGTCTCTCTATCTCAGTCTTGCTGTCTCTGAATTTAGAGGTCAGACCATATGCCCCTCATTTAGGAATTTGTTTTTGAGTGCTGAATTTCACAGCTGTTGCCCCCAGAGTTACGTAATGTTATGATTAAACAGGATGTGTCCCCAAAGTCTCATGTATTGGGGGATTTATCCCCACTGCAGCAGAGGGCAGAGGTGGGGCCTAGAGAGCTGATAGAATCATGAGAGCGCTCATCTCCTGCAGGGGCTGATCCACAGAGGACATAGCAGAATGGGCTGTTGGGAAGGGAACCTGGCTGGAAGGAGGAAGTCACTGGGCTGTGAGTGTGAAGGTGCATCTCTGCTTGGACTTTTTCCCTTTCTATCTTCATCCATGCTGCGCTGGGTGAATAGTTTTTCCCCTACTACAGCCTTCTCTAAAGATGTTTCTACCTTGGAGCAAGATGGTCATGGTCTGAAATATGTGGAACCTTTTCTCCTTTAGTTGTGTGTGTCAGGTATTTTAACAGAGCAAGAGAAAAGTAACCAATTCATGCAACTTCAAAGAACCATAGATGTTTACTTCTTCAGGATGTTAGCACTCCAGTCATCTTTCTCCTGAAAATTCCCAGTGTACTGATCCTACAATAGCTCTAGGAAGTCCTGCAGGAGACATAGATACCATAACCAAAATTACAGATCAGTTTACTTTCAGAAAACAGAAGCCGCCCTTAAATGCAGGCATAAAGGCCTTCAATGAGAGTATCCCTGAAGAGGTGAGATCAACATTATAGAACACAAACTTCTACTCATTTATCTGAATTCACTAAAGAGAAAAATTTATATTGGTATTGCTACAGGGGAAAGAAACTCCTCATCTACTATGTCTGGTATGAGTTTGTGCTCTCTAAAATTAAAGCATAACTTTTAGGAACAACAGAATTTAAGAGTAGAACATATTTATTGGGAGAAAGAAAGCTATCTGAGTGAGAGAAAGCATCCTGAGTGGGTTGCCAAAGACTGTCTTTTCTAGGGACTTTTATAGAGTAAAATCATTTGGTGAGATGGATTTAAGGTGGGAATACTCAGAACTCACAATGCAGGTGTGCACAAAAAGTGTGTGGTCGTAAGTTCGATCCCTGGTACTGAGAAAAATGAGGAAGACAAAAAAATATGGGAGCCAATAAGATTAATAGTTTGAGTATGTTGATTAAATTGGGATCAAATGGGGAAGGGAGTCACATAGAAAGCAGGCATTCTTAAGCAGTAGTGACCCTTCACTTAGTGGGTTCAGAAGGTGACTCATTACTTCACCAAGATGATGGGAATTATTTAGAATATCAGGCTTAGGATAGGGATACATTTATTTGAATGGTGACTGCTGACTTCCTCAGAGTGCTAGGGAAGTATTTTGAATCAATCCTTACAATATGAATACATTTGCTTAATCTTTTATCCTGAAGTCTGACTCCTAGTAGCAAGTGACTGTCTTCCCCATTGTTGCAAGGTATCTGGACTTCTGCTTGGGCTCATTGGAGGACCTAGCCCTGTCTTGCTGCCAACATTATTTGACAAACTCAGCTCAGTATTGTTTGGAAAATTGAATACAAACGTCTTGTGCTCTGGGTGAATGATCTGGGGATGAGAGTGTGCAATGTATTTACCATTTTTGTCCCCTGATTGACATGTTTTGAAATTTAGATTTACTTTTTCTTTTTATCCTTGAAATCAAATGGATTTGGAAATAGAAAGCCTGAGGTAAATCTCTTTGGTACAAGCACTCCTCTGTGGATATCAGCACTGAAGAAGACAGCCAGCTCCAGAACTGTGCACTAAAGTCAATTATTTGGGATCCACACTTGCAGGGAAGGGTTCCTTTCCCTGTTTATTGTTGACTCAGAAGGAGGGCAGTAGAACAAGACTCAATAACTGATGAAGAGGTGGGATATATGAAATGTCCAACCAGGTGGGCCACGACAGGTGGTCTCTTAGGTCTTTCCTGTATCAGGGCATTATTGACCTGTTGTGGGCACAGTACTGTACATTGAAAGCACTCATTCAGTGATTTCAAGGTCATGTGGTCATGACATTAGGAAAGAACCTTGGAGATCTTTGAGCCACAGAATGGTAATGTTGTGGGTAGGAGCACAGTAATAGGTTGCAAATGGGCTAAACCAGTTACAAGTGGTTAGAAGCAATTCCAGTGTCTCGATCCTCAGCTATTTAGTTAGCTTCAGCTCCTGAGGTCCTCCAGCATTGGTTGTGGGTCATCCATTGTGCATTTTGCCTCTTTCTGGTGGCAAGAATGACTCTGTCTTCACTTTGACAGCAGCAGATTCCAGTATCATCTTTGAAATTCTCTGCTGCCCTGGCACCTCCACAAGCTCAGCCAGGAAGGAGCTTGGGGACACCCTGACTCTGATGCATTTTGTAGCTGATACAAAGGTACTGAGGAAGGTCTCTGCCCTCATTGCTGTGAGAAGCAGACCTGCAGGGTCTGATGTTCATAAATGTCTGTGATACAGGGCCTTATAGCCACAACTGTTCTCCTTAAACTTGTGATTTGTTGTATTTAGAGTGATCTCCTAAATTTATAGTATGTTCTTTTATTTCCACCCTAATGATAGGTGTTGGCAAAGGTACTGAGTATTTGAAGATGTGTAGTGATGTGCCTCAGTGGAGGAAGGCTTCTCAAACACCTGAGAACTCCTGTGCATCTCAGAGAACAATGCAAAAGAATTTTGAACATAATTATTTAGGTGACACCTCTGCTCACAGACTGTTTGTGAGAACAGCCATGGATTTTTGAATTCTGAGGAAAATGAAGCATATATGAAAGTGTTATCAAGGGCAGGGTAAAGTGTGCTTGGTAAGGACAAATTCAAGAATCATCTGCCTGTTAAACTCTCATTGACAAATGCCAGAATTTATGCATTTGCATGGACCCATACACATGATATCCTTCTGAATGGAAAGGAATAGGGGTGTCATCTCTGAATTAACAGCTGATTGAACAGCTTGGCTGATAATATACATTGTTTATCTATAGAAATTTTCTGCAATGGACTTTACTAAGTGGAGTAAAATAGAATCCCTAAATAGAAGTTGTGCTGCAGGGATATCCATTGTTAGGCATGAAGGGTTTTCTGTGTAGTGTGGATCAGAGGAGAATGGAAAGATTGTGCAAGTGATTGGCATGATACTAGGTGCCAACAGCAGGATTTACAAGTGAGAAGATCTTCACTGAAAATCAAGTAGTTCTTAGGGTAAGCATGAAGTTAAATTTGGCTTCTGATTTCTTACTTGAGATGAATAACACCAACTCTGTCAATATTCAGTATTCCACATACCTGTTAACCCATGAATTATGTGTCCCATACTTGAGATCTAATTTTGATTTTCTCTAATTATGTGGCAGTGTCATAATGCAGGAATTTGAATCTTTTTTTTTTTTTTTTTTTGTACCAGGGATTGATCTCATTAGCTCATGTTTGCCAGACAGGTGTTTAAGGCCACTGAGAGTAATACCCAAATATGAGTGTGTTTTCTGTATATTATGGAAAGTATCAACATTCTTCCTCAGAATGTCTTGAATGTTCTTGGCATGTTACTATACTGTATGGATATAAGTTTTAAAACAAACCAATGGTGTTTTATGCAGTCAATTTTCAAGTTTCATTTTTGTGGGTTTTTTCAGTCAAGGTTTTTCTCTCTATTTCAGACAGCTCTGTAACTGAGGCTGGCCTCTAACTCAAGGCAGTTCTCTTGCATCAGCCTCCCAAGATATATTTCTTATTTCTGAGTGAAAGATGATCACTTCGTGACACTGAGCTATAATTTGCAACTTGTGCCTTGTTTCATTGTTTATACATTGTTTACACAGTTTTCCATTGTCATTTGTGTAATTATTTATGTACCATATTTGATGTTATTTATGTTTTGTTATATGAAACTAAATTCAAATTTCAAAATGCTGCTTAAGTATATTAAGAACAAAGAACTCAGTGACCTAAATGAGATTTGAAGAGATATCATCTGTAGTCTATCAAAGTGATCCATGAGACATTTGTCTACCCCTTTGCTTTGTGGATGCTGGTCCTGCAGGATCCCACTGTGATCTCTGCTTTAGAGACAGTAGGGACACAGGGACCATTGCAGTGACTCAGCACAAAAATCAGTGCTCCCATTTGGCTGTGAGTTGCAATCTAGCATCCAAATTGCTTTTTTCAAAAAATGTGTCTATACATAAAATTAATCACCAAGACATGGAATTAAGCTTTAAAAAATTCAGTCTCCATTCAGCTGTGATGTTTGGTTCTACTTAGTTTAGTTTAGTTTTGTTTTATTGAGACAGAATTTCACTATGTATGTCACTGGATTTGAAACCTGTATGGTGCCTACAATTTCCTTGACTTCACAACAGTCCTCCTGTCTCAGCCTCTTGAGTCCTGGGATTATAAATATGCACCAACTCTGCTTTTGATTCAGATTTTTATGAGAGAAATTAAGATATCCCAGGCCATGAGTCTCAATCTTCCTTTGAGAAATATATGTATGAATTTTTTGGATCATACATTTATCACTTGGCCACTCAGCAGTTATCCCCTAACATCACTTGGGAAGCACATTTGTTTATTTACTGACTATAGTGAGCATCACCGGGGCAGTTGTCATTTTAACCAGTTGATTGAACACATTACAATAGTCACTTTTATATTTGTTGTTATTTTCAAAAAACTAACAAATATATGCAATTTTTAATTATCTTTTATTTAAATAATTGCACTGGTAAGGACTTACGTATAAATCCTTAGGCTAAGTGTGATTCCTTTAGTCCCAGCATAGACAGAGGATGAGATGGAACAATCATGGCTTTGAGGCTGACTTTGGAAGGCAATTTTGCTGAATGATTTAGCAGAATGTGTGGTAGTTGTTTTTATATCTGCATTTGAAGTTTAAGGAAACAGGTAAGTTTAGGTCAAGAATATAAATGTTGAATAGGATAGCTGAATCATGAAAATCATGATTTCTATTTTTCTGGCCCAGGAAATGTGCGTTTCATGTTAATTTGTGTGGCAGTCTTAAATATGCCTGTATTAGAGTAAAACATAGTGAAACATGAATGAGGCAGATATTCTAAGTTCTGAAAGTAGAGGCATTATCCAAACTTTTATACTCAATGCTATTGCTGGTGCTTTTTATAGAAAAAAGATAGGCAACAAAACACAAAAAATGATTATATAATAATTTAATACTTGTACACAAATGAAGAAGCCAAAAAACAAAAAGTCAAACAAAAAAGGATGAAGAAACAATCTACAGGATAGTAGAAGATTGCATGTTACTCCCTGACAGCTAACATGTAAATCCAATAGAAATATGAAATGAATACACACTTTTCAGAACAGGTACAAATTGTCAAGAAATACCTGAAGAACTATTGAGCATATATGCACGATAGAGAAATGCAGATCAGTACACCATCTCATTGCAGAGACAAATCACCGCAAGAGGAAAAAAACACTCATGAGATGGGGGAAAAGAAACTATTTAACCTTGTTGGTGGAAATGGAGGCAAGTACTTCAAACACTACTGAAGTCAGTGTTCAAAGTATTCAAATGATTAAACATAGTAAATCCACTAAGTGCTGTGCTTCCTTTAATGGGTCTCATACTCAAAGTTCTAAGTACCCATTGCAGTGATTCATGCATATTCTTGTTTACTGCAGCAATAGTCACTTTTCTGTGGAGAGCAGCAGCAAGCACTGCTCCATCACCACCAAATGCCAATGATGAACAACAAATACTCATCAGTGTACTCTGTTTAGTAAATGATATGGTATTTTATTATGAAATGGGCTCTAAGTTAGGTTTTCATATTGTGATAAGCATGATATGAGCATGATAGTCATGCTAATGTAACAAGGCCATCACTATTACACTCTTGTGTTAATTATATTTGAACTGTTTTTCTTTTGGTGGCAACATCTTGCTATGAAGTTCAGGTTGGATTTTAGATCACTTTATAACCCAGAGTGGTCTCAAACAATTCTTCTGAATCAGCCTCTCAAGAACTTGGTTACACACCATGCCATCAGGCCCGTTTAGATTTGGTATGTTAACTTCATATTCAGTATTTATTTTTATTTCAACTGTTTTGGTTGTTAAAGTATTTCCACATTTTACCCCCAGCATCTATAACCACTGTGACCTTATTGAGGTGGTGATGTGCATACCACCATCCTCATGACATCCTCTAATGTGTCCAGTGCTGTCAGTGTACTGCAGTGAGACTTATGTGTACAAATGTATATAACTGTTTGTTTTTCTGCTTTCCTTCAAAAAGATTTTACAATTGCCTTATATAATCAATAACCTTGTCTACAGTTTGATGCACATGCCCACAGTTAAGTAGAGTGCAGCACACACACACAGGAAAGAGACCACATAGTTCCCTTGAGAGGTTTGTCAAGGCACATGAGAAGACAACTCTGTGGAGGTATGTGTTCCTGATTATTACATTTGAATTTGCCTCAGGTTTTCTCACTGTTGTTTGTGGGAGGTGTACCAGATGACTTCTTTAAGATATGGAGTTATAAAGCATTCTTTTTTTTTTTTTTTTGTACAGAGGATCAAACTCATGACATTGATCTTGCTAAGCAGATGCTTAAGCCACTGAGATCAATCCTCGGCACTTACAAAGTCTGTTTTGGAATTTAAGTATCTGAAGAACTGCGTTGGTGGTGTGGCCCACTTATTAATGTCAACTTGGATCACCCAGTGAACTGAGGCACCATTGTTTTGGGCATAGAGCATCCATTGAAGGATTGTTGCAAACACCATCAAAGGAGAAATGGAGGGGAAGGTGCTGGGCTGTTGATTCTCATGGAGAAGCTGGTATCACAGTTTTCCAGATATGAACACAGACATCATCATCATCATCATCATCATCATCATCATCATCATCATCATCATCAGAGGAGTAGCTCAGGACCTCATTAGTACTGTGCATGGCTACTGTTTTCTTTTACAGATCTTTGGCCCTCATCCTGAGCTTTTTGTCTTGGCTCCAGTATTTATCACTCAGCCTGGTGGCACACATGTTGTGCCCAAGTGCACAGACTGTGTAGGTTCCAACAATGAACTTTGACTCTTCCTCATACCCAACTTTGATAGAGACTTGTATGAGACACTGGGAGTGCCTCTAGGTCTCCAAGTAAACTTGTGTTGGTCCTTGCCATGGGATCTAACTGTTCAGCAGGACTTAAGAAGTATATTGTCATAGGATTCAGATTGTCAGGAGGATTCTTTAGGTATCTAGTATGTGGACAGATCTACACCTCCCTAAATCTGACTTTTGGGGAGTGAATATTTTAATATAATCTTATCAATTAAATATCTTTCCTTGCAAACCCTGACTACAATAGATGGGAAAGGGTAAGAGGTGCCATTTGTCAGACATGACAAAGTTCTTTAGTTAGCTAATGTTCCATGACACTTCTCTCATGTGGAGAAGCCCAGCTATATCAATAGCTTGGCTTTGAAGACTGTTGATACATTATCTACAGATATTAAGGCATTACATTCTGTGTTGCATGATCAAGAAGCACATGGGTTAGGAACCTCCATGGTGCTTCCTGTCACCTAAACCTAGCCTTGTAGCCTATGCTGTCTGGCATCTGTGTACCTGAATTGCCAACAAAGGAGGCAATCACAGATGCAGTCATTTTATATTGACAAATAATTTGCAAGTCTATGCATGTTATTTCCAGCTGTTGCATCTTTAACTTTCATGACAAAGAACATCTAAAGAAATTTATGACCATCAAGCCAACCCTGCAAAGAATACTGAAAGACGGCTTAGGTACTCATAGAGTAAAACTACTAAGCAAGGCAGACATTTAACCAGTGTGGAAAGATAACATGTCAACAGTAAACTAATATATAACAGTTATAAAACTTAATGTGAATGAGCTCAATTCACGAATTAAAAGAAACAGATTGGTAGAATGGATCAAGAAACGATGTCCAATCACATGCTGTCTACAAGAAACCCATCTAACACAAAATAAAACTCACAAACTAAAAGTCAAAGGATGGAAAACAATACATCATGCAACATGAAGTAAAAAAAAAAAAAAACAAGGGTAGCTATTTTGTTTGCATACAATGTGAAATTCAAACCAGGAATGATTCTAAGACATAAAGAATGTCACTACATACTGTTTAGAAGAAAACTTCAAGAGGAAGAGATAACTATCTCAAATATATATGCACCAAATTCCAGAACACAAAGTTATCCAAATCAAGTATATATTGAAATGAAAAATCAAATAAGCAATAACACAATTCTATCAGGAGAAATTAACACACCATGGACACCAAGAGACAGATCAACCAGACAAAAATCAGCAAAGAAATAACAGAACTGAATCACACCTGTAAACTAATGGATCTGACGGACATACACAGAGTGCTCCACACAACAAAATCAGAATATATATTCTCCTCAGCATTACGTGGGATATTCTCTAAAGCCCATATACTAGGCCACAGAACATTTTTAAATAAATGCAAAATGGTTTAAATTATCTCATGCATGTTATAAGATCATAGAACCATGAATCCAATAACTAATGATAAAAGAAACTGCAAAAATCACACAAACACATGGAAATTAAATGACACAGTCTTGAGCAATCTGAGGGTCACAAGGGAAATTAAAGAACAAATTAAATGATACCAAAAAGCAAACAAAAATACATACTATTTACTGGAATTTGTAGGATGCACTAAAGCAACCCTCAGAGGAAAATTTATTGCACTGACTTTCCACATCAGGAAAACAGAATGAATACAAAGAAAGAACCTGATGCTACACCTCAATATCTAGAAAGACAAGAGCAAATGAAGCTCAAAGTCAAAAGAGGGGAGGAAATTATAAAAATCAGAGCAGAAATTAATGCAATAGAGACTAAGAACACAATCCAAAGTATCAATGAATGAAAGAGTTGGTTCTGTGAAAGAATAAATAAAATTGATAAGCACCTAACCTACCCTATTTTATAAAGGGAAGAAAAAGCTCAAATTCATGAAATAAGGAATGCAAATGACAAAATCACGACAGATTTTTGGGAAATTCAGAAGATTATCAACACCTATTTTAAAATAATCTACTTTCTTTGGTTTAATAACACAGAAGAAATGGACAGAAGGATAGAAACATATGAATTACCAAAGCTCAATAAAGAAGATGTAAAACTATTGAATAACTCAATCTCTATTAATGAAATTGATAATATAATAATTCTCCTTACATACAAAGAATAGCCCAGGCCCAGATGGATTCACTGTGGAATTCTTCAAGAAATACAAAGAAATTTAATGCCAGCACCCCTCAAACACTTCCGTGAAATCAAAAGGAAAGCAATTCTTCCTTAGTCATTCCTGGAAGAAATATTATTATAGTTGCAAAACCTGAAAAAACACAACTAAAAAGAGAACTAGAGGCCAATCTCCCTAATGAACTCAGATACAAAAATCCTCAATAAAATATTGGCAAACAGGAAGCAACAAATCATCAGGATGATACACCACAACCAAGTGTGATTCATCCCAGGCATGCAATGATGTTTCACCATATGTAAATCAATCAATGGAATCCACCATATCAATAAAACCAAAGGTAAGAATCACATGAGCATTTCTATTGATGTAGAAGAAGCCTTTTATAAGGTACATGTTCCATTCATGAAAAGAACCTTACAGAAAATTGGAATAGATGATCTTTACCTAAATATGATAAAGGTCATCTATGACAAACCAATAGCCAGCATCATATTAAATGGTCAAAAGATTAAGGCCTTTACCTTAAATAAGGCAAAAGACAAGGATGTCCCTCATCACTGTTCCTATTCAAAATAGTACTGGAAATACTAGCCAGAGCAATGAGATAACAGACAGAAATTAAAAGGGTAAAGATAGGAAGGGAGGAAGTTAAATTATTATTATTTGCAGATGACATGATACTCTATGTAGAAGACCCTCAAAATTCCATTGGAAGTGTCCTAGATACAATAAATTCACCGAAGAAGCTGGATACAAAGTCAAAACTCAAAAATCAATAGCATTCCAATATACTAACAACAAAATCATTGAGAGAGAAATAGAAACCACACCCTTCACACTACCACCCCCCAAAATGAAATACTTCAGAATTAATCTCTCAAAAGAAGTAAAAAATATCTATATAAGGAAAATTATAATATCCTGAAAAAGAAATTGAAGAGAATCTCAGAAAATGTAAAGACATCACTTGTTCATGTATAGGAAGACTAAATATTGTGAAAATGCCCTTTCTCTCAAAACTGTTATACAGGTTCACTGCAATCCCAATGAATATATCATCAACATACCTCATAGATCTAGGGAAATCACTCATAAAATTAATCTGGAACCAGAAGATACCTAGAATAGCAAGACAATTCTAAGCAGCAAAAGAAAGGCAAGAGGCATCACAATCCCTGAGTCGAACTTGTACTACTAAGCAATTATAATAAAATTAACATGGTATTGAAATAACAGATCGAAAGATCAGTGGAATAAATTAGAAGATACGACCACAACTACAAACAAAGTCAACCATCTTATCTTTGATAAAGGGACCAAACATGTTCACTGGAAGAACCACAGTCTCTTTAATGAATTGTGCTTGAAAAACTGGCTCACTATAGGCCAAAAACTAAATCTAGACTGATGTCTATCAAGATGTACTAAACTAAAATGTAACTGAATTAAAGATATGAATATTATAACAGAAACACTACATCTGTTGGAAGATAAATAGGGTACAATTCTTGAAGACATAGGAGTAGGTAGAGAATTCATGAACAGGAATTAAACCACATGGGAAATACTTCCTAGAATCAATAACTGGGATCACATGTTATTAAAAAGTTTGTGCATGTCAAAAGAAATCTCCAGCATAGTGAAAAAAAAAACCAGAAGCTGGGAAAAAAAATCTTAGTGAACCATGCCTAAGACAAAGGATTTCTGTCTAAAACATATAAAGAATTAAAAAAAAAAATAAGACTCCCAAAATTCAAAGATCTAATCCAAAAATAGCATTTGAGATGAATGCATAATTCTCAGATGAAGAAATACAAATGACAAATAAGTACATGAAAAAAATGTTCCTTTTAATTACTCATTAGAGAAATTCAAATTAAAACCACACTGAGATTCCATCTCACTCCAAAAAGAATGGCCAGGATCCAGAAAACTACCAACAACAAATCCTGGAGAGGTTGTGGGGAAAATGGAACTCTCCTGCACTGTTCTTGGGAGTTTAGACTGGTGAAACCATTATGGAAGTCAGTATGGAGATTTCTCAAACAGATGGGATAGGAAGTCCCACTTGATCTAGCTATTCCACTTCTAGGTATATTCCCAGAAGAAATGAAAGCATCATACCTCAGTGATATATGTACATCCATTTTTATAGCAGCACAATTTGTAATAGTTGGATCTTGGAAATGGCCTAAGTGTCCGTAACTGAGAAATGGATGAAAATCTGTGGTATTTTAATTCAATGGAGTACTACTCAGCTATAAAAAATGATCACATTGAGATATTTATAAATAAATGGATGCAACTTGAAACCTTACTCGTGCGTGAAATAAACCAAACTCACATGTATAAATTCTGTATACTATCCCTAGTGTAAGAGCCAGTTAAGAGTACATAAGAGTTTATGGTAATCATGATTCCCCATTACATTGCTTTGCAGACTTATAATGTTCCCATTCATTAGTTGGAATTGTTTTATCCTGGGTTGTTTGATTTTATTATCTGTGATGGTATGAGCAGCTATTTTTAAGAAAATAAGACGTAATAGCCACTACTAATTTAATATCATCTTGCTTTGAAGTGCTGCCATGCTTTTGTTCTTCTGTTTCCATTGGTTACATCATGTTTTATCTTATTGGATTTTATTATGTGTGATAGTATAAACAAATCTTTTATGAATAATGAGACAATATGATAACAATTTTCCATTTTCTGTTATTTGGTTTTGAATGTCCTGTAATAATTTCATTCTCTCTAATGGTTTTATACTATTTTATTATGTTTGATACTATTGTATATGAAAGTATACTCAACTATTTCAAGGAAAGAGAAATTATCATAGCTACTGATACATCGGGTTGTCTTGTGGTGAAATACTGTGTTGCCTAAAATTGTTCTGTTCTGAAAAAATATAATTTGCAAGTCTGCCAATCTTTTACTGATTTTGCTGATGTGAAAAAATATAGGATGCACAATCTGAGTTCCCAATAATGAATTATTGCAACTCTCTAACCTATCTGAACTCATGGTAATTCAACTATAGGCTCCTCCTACTCCATCTAGAATTGGCCTTGAACCTAAGTGGTTCTGCAACATTTTACTAGACTTCTACAAGCACAAGAGGGATAAGCTTCTCAGAGCCTCCCTTCTCCTTTTTAGTTTACATTTACACAGTGTGTAACAATGTCATGTCTCTATGGTCAGCAGACCCTCATGTCTTTGCTTCAAACTACTGTTTCTGCCATCAAAACTATATTAACATTGTCTCATTAACCTATTTGTGTTATTCAAACAACTCTAGGTAAAATGCAATGTTATTCTTCAGTTGAGCTAATGAGTTTCACACTGCCTATTCTCATTTTCTTACAGCATCTTGCACTTTTAATTTTCCTTATTATCACCACTATGAGTTTCATACTCACTTGGTCTAAAAATATTATGCATGCTGAGAAACAGTATTGCTGAAAAAAAGTGTTACTCTGTCCTCAGCATCTCATGGCTCTGACTGATAAATTCTCTTGTGTTGAGCATGGTGACTAAGCATAAATGTGATGAGATAGGGCAAATGTCTATCAGTATTCAGTAAAATTTAAAGGCCATGTCTGGCAGTGAGAGAAAGTGTCAGTGATGAATGAGACCTGAGTGACGTGCATTTGTGTTTGATGTAATTATATGCAAAAATGTTGGAGCCATTGAAGCTGAATACACATGCAAGCCTATGGCATGGCCTGGGCATGATTGAACTGAGAATGAGGAGACATCACAGGAGGCAAGATAGGGCAAAATAGTTTTCCTAAATTAGAATCATTTGTTGCTCTGAAGGATCCTTGAACCCCTACCAAGATCCTGTTCAGGTTTCCTCCATTGTCCAGTAAACTCTTTTCTGGTTCTGATTAAATACCTGCTACCCAGCATCATTCAGCCAGGTGGCTAGCAGACTTATGAGCTCTGCCAAGACTTTTACTTCTCCTGCAGTCCTAAAGATTGTGTCACTTGTTTCCTTGTTTTGGGTTTTCCCATGAACCTGTTTGAGGGGCTGTGGATCCAGGAATGGAACCCAAAATCTTGATGCCTGAACAGGGACTCTACAGTGGAGATGTCTGATGTAGAGTGTAACTTACATTTGCTGAGTTCCTGGGGTGGAATATAGCCCACAAAGCATGGCTATTTCACTTTTTTTGGAAAATCCTTTCATTTTCTTTGAAAACAATCACTTGACCCATTAAATCATGGAGAATTCTGTGTCTGAAGTGCAACAGAAATATAATGCAAAGTGCATTTCCTTAGGGTGGTGGGCCATGTTACTTCCAAGGATAGTTTGGTGCACCTCATGTGGGAAATTCATGATCATTCTCTTGTTATTCTGAGGTTGGTGTGGTCATTGTGGCAGATTGGGAAAAACATATGTAAACTGCAGCATTGAGGAGCCTTGAGCTCTGATCTCTGTCTTGTACACTTGGTATCTTTGCAGGGATGCAGTGACATTTGGCAGGCAGGCACATGGAACAACACACGGTTGGCTTCCCAGTCTTCCTGGATACCTCACTTGTGCTGCTTCTCACCTCCTCTTGCTGCTGCCTCCAAAATATGCAAACCCTGTAAAACATCTGGGCAACTCTTCACCTCTTGGACCTCCCAGGCAAAAGATGGCGCAAGAAGGTAAACAACATGGCAAATCAATTGCTTGACCTGTTTTGTATCAACAGGAAAAGAGCCCCACTTTGAAAATTTGCAGTACTCTATTTAAAGAGTTAAAAGGTGCAGGGGGTAATCTCAGTGGCCTAAGTGGCTGCCTGACACCCACAAGGTTGTGAGTTCAATCCCATGTTCCGAACAACAAAAACAAGAAAGATAAAGTGTTTAAAATGGCTGTCAAGGAATATGGATTTAAAAGTACTTTTGTAATTGGCATTATTGAGGGTATCCTTCATGATTGTGAAATGATCCTTTTGGAGTGGAAAGTCTCAGTTTACTATTATCACCCCAGTCCATCATCAGGTGTGGCTTAAAAGTGTACTGGTGCTGAGGACATGCAAGATATAAATAATATTGATTGCTATATTCCTATAGGAGCTGCTGAATTATCAGGGGCAAGAGATTTTTCAAATATTTTTCAACATGTTCATTGCCACCCTCAGGCTATTATCCTCAAACTGCTTTAAAAGCTTGAAAAAGAATCCCTGAAGCAGTGGACACACAAGGTTTTTTAGTACTATTAAACAGGAGGATACTAAATCTTGCCTTGCTTTTATAGAAGATTAAATAAAGCTATTGAATGCCAGGTGGACAAAAAGACAGTAGCCTCTATCTTGTTAAAGCAATTAACATACAAAAATGCAAACCAAGGCTACAAAAATGCATTAAAAGATGTTTCTTTGATACCTAACACTAGCTTGGAATTCCCTGGTATGTTTTAGAAGGTTCGTACTACTTTTCATGATCCTTTATCTCCTGGGACAGTTGGCCAGTTCTTTCCTGTTCACCTGCATCAAAAAATAAGCACTTTTGTTATCCTTGGCATCATTGATGTGGGTTATTCGGGCATATTGTTGCTTCAATTGTGATCTCTCTTAGCCATTCAACTAATTTTTTTTTTTGAATCTGTAGCCCAACTAATTGTCTTTCCTTGTCTCCCCTAAAACTTGTGATGTTACTCATGGAAATCAAGCATTTGGCTCTACTGTGGTGGCTCCTGCTTTTCCCCTGGGAGATGAATGCTGAAGCCTCTCTGTAACGATTGACAACCTTTCCTTTTCAGGTTTGCTGCACACTGAAGATGATGGTTTTGTTTTACGCCACTCGCCTGGAAATACTTTATTTCCCATTGTCAATGCTATTCCCTCTCATCTCTTGAGGATGTAGTGGAACACTTATAGTCCTTAGAACTGACTTAATCAATACTGTCTTAGCACTTATCAAGGCTGACTTTTCCTTTTTGCTGTCCTCTGCTGTTCCCTCTGCAAGACTCAGGTCTGGGAATTTAGCTCAGTGGTATGAGTGCCTGCCTTACAAGTGCAAAGTTATGAGTTTGATCCCTGGGACCAAAAAAAAAAAAAAAAAAAAAAAAAAAAAAAAAAAAAAAAAAAAAAAGCAAGGCCTCTGCAAGTGGCTTTGGCTGTCTATGTTAGTTTCATTTCTTTTGATATGCTCCATGATCATTGTTTGTCTCTATTTACCCTACTTCCCTTTTCTCTTCAAACTTATTTGGTTAGTAGCCCTTTAAATATTGCCCTCATTGTCTTCACTGATGGAACCCCCGTTCATGAAGCTGTAACATATGTTTTTATAATATTTGGAAACACCTGTATTCACCACCACAACCCTCTTGTCAATGCAGTGAGCTCTCTGTGTTATCCTTGCTTTGCAAAGTTTTTTCATCCCAAGTCCTTAACTTAATTACTCCCTCTTTATCAGTACATAATGCCACCCCACACTTATCTTCTCTTGTTATCACTCCTTGAGCAATAGGCTCACACTTAATGTCCCTTTTTTTGCATCTACAGGCTCCTCCTTGACTTCACCATGCCCCTCTTTTTCTTTTACATACAGGTAGTCATTAAGCCCTACGTGTTGTTTGATATGATAATTACTGATCAAGCACTGGATATTCTGTTCCCTCTTTTTTTGGGCAGGGTCTTTTCAACACAGTGTTTCTATATGCAGTTCAGGCTGCTCTTGAGATTAATTTGTAGTCTACCCTCATTTGATAACACTAAAGAAAGCCCCACCTTCTTTCAACAATCAGCGTGTTGCTTGCACAAATTGTTTCACATTCCAACTTCTGCAGCTAGAGCTTTCATTTACACTGATTTCCATTGCACTGCCATGCCTCACCCTTTTCCCTGTGATGCTGTCAACTCTCATGGCCTCTGCTCCAATGAACCTTGGTAAACATGCTACACACTGCTCCTTGATTTCTTGTTCATTTCTTCATGTTTCTGTTGATACACTTTCTAGTTTTATTTGTGCTTCACCACTCTATGGTGAATCTGCCTGACATGTAATTCAACATCTTTTGGCTGCATTTGCACTCATGGGTATATCTTCCTTCCATAAAACTCACAATGGTCCACCCTATACCTCACAGGGTTTGCTTCCTTTTGTTCCACATAGAACATTTCTCATGTAACTTGTATCCCCTATAATGCCACTGGGCAAGCAATCATTGATCAACTCATTATACCCTCAAATCTCTTCTCTTGAAACAATTAAAGAAGAATAATGCACTTCCTGCTCACGTTCTTACTATTCTGTCGATGGTGCTATTTACTTTAAGTCACTTCTCTTTCCCAATAAAGTGTTCATCTTCCCTAGTTCAAATGTGTTTTTACCAGAATATACCTCTGACAAAGCCTTTTGTATTATACAAAACACCCCCAGACCCTTGTGGGCAGAGGCTCTTCCCCCTGCTGATCTGGGGAAGAGGGGATGTTTCTGTTTTATTGCCGAGGTGTTGTGTGGATTTCTGCCTATTGTGTATGCCCTGCATGAATGCATTGGCACCGCAGGCTCCACATCATAATTCCACCATTTCAGCTCTCCCTGATTCAAGCATCAATTCCTTTTATACAGGATCTCAGCTAGTTGGACTATAAAAACTCCAACTGACTGGTCAAGAAATTGGTCAAGAAATTGGTCATTAATACATCAGTCAGTTGAATTCAAGTTGTAGACTCTAACTTTGTAAGAAGGTATTGTAATTTGGCTTCAGGATATGCTCAAGTTCACTCTGATATTATAAGATGTTTGTCAGTCTGTCCATATATCAGTTGTCTGTTTGTTCAGTCAGTTTGTAAGCAGTTTCTGGGAGTTGCTGAGCTAGTGATTGTTCAAACCTGTAAAGCAGAAATCAATTATGCCCATACAGGTTCACTCAATTGTCCCAGAACATCGAGGTGTACAGGTTTTCCAGCACTGGGAGCATGAGGTGTAAGAGATGAGCTAGTTTAACAAACAGGTATGGTACAAGTACACAAATGACCTCTGAGGAACGTAAAGGGTTCTCATCTAACCCCACAAGCTCTGTGCTTATTTCTGTGTTTGTTTGAATCCACACAGATTGTCTGTGTACGTTTATCCACTTGTCCACTCTGTGAACAGCTGTTCCGTTCATTTTGAGCTCAGGAATCTTTCTCTTTTTCCATATCTGGATCACATAATCAAAGATTTCTTTTGGCAGTGAATTTATAAAGTATGCTTTTGTCTTGGTTGCCAGCTGTTCTGAATGTCACAAAGACAGGATATATGAATGGAATGTGTTGTTATTTATCATTGATTTGATAGTCTCATCATTTAGAAATGATATTATGAGGATGAATAAACAAAGTCCCTTAGGACTGAGATTGCTGGACAAGGCTCTGATTGATAAATCATAAACTAGCTGCTGGGTAACATTTTTAACCAGCTTGTTTATTGATCAAAGACCTAAATGATCTCCATAGACTTATAGGAGACACCTTAACTAAAGTTATGAAATGTACTCCAAAATATACACATTGGTCACTATCCAAAGAATGAATACATTTTTTGGATTGAAGATGCCTGTGTAAAGGCTTCACATGGTTATGACAGTTTATTGTTGTCAAATTGATGATGTATTTGATATATTCATATTTCTGGAGGCACAGGCCTCCAAGATTGTAAAATGGGGATGGCTTATCTTAGAAGACTTTTTTTTCCATTTTCATAATTCTCCTAATACCAAAGACTTGTGAGATTCACATTCCACTAATGCTCAATAAATTGGTCAATGATACATAAGATACTTCTTGGGTATTTGATAAGGGTGCTTGACTAAAATGGATATTTTATGTCAAAAGAGAAATTCAGATTATTGCAAGTATGTCATAATACAATAATATGTACGGTTCTGATTTCTGATTTACTATGTAAAATATGTCACTGTTAACACTGTAGGTATTCAAATGTTAAAATATCCATGGATAGCAGAAAATACATTTCACTGAATGTACTAAGTGTTTAATGTTTAGATAAAATAGAAATGTTAAGCTTACTGCCTCTAATGTATTGTATTGTGATCAAACTTTTCTTCTGGATGTCCACCACTATGATTTAGGACCAAAAATGAGAGACACAGATGGGCTAATTGGATAGCCAATATTTTGTCCACAGCAATTCAAGCTTGGAGCATTCTCAGGATGTAAAACAAATCCTGTTTTCATCATCAGAAGATAACCAGTGAGTAACTAGTATTCTGATTAGGAAGATGATGAGACCACAGAGGAAAGTGACCATTGATGCAAGGTGTGCCTAAGGAGAGTCACGAGTCACCAGAAAAATCTCCTAAGTTTTCACAGAAATCAACATGGTCAAGCAATGGCCATGACTCTTCCAGGTGGTGGACACTGACAGAAGAGATATGAGGAGCTATGCATGGTTTTAAGAACTGGGCTTGATAGGAAGTAACCAACCAATTGTCCTTAGTGTAATCCTTATGTTAGCTTGATCTTGAACCTTCTGCAGAAAAGTCTGGACTCAGGAGGTACTGTGCAATTCTAAAATATTATCTGTGGGTGAATCTAGTATCACTACCTTCATCTGACAATTGCTATCTATGCTGGTAACTGACTACCATTATGGATGGATGGACTGTGCAGTGGTGGGAGCTCTAACACACCTTCTCCATCTTCAGCTGGTCACCCATCTGTGTATCAACCAACAAAAAGGAGGGATATATTGGAGCGATTGAAGCTGAATACTCATGCAGGGCTGTGATGTGGCACAGGCATGATTGAACTGAGAATCAAGAGATGCCTCAAGTGGCAATATAGGCCACAGCTGAGGCCACCTAGACACTTTCTGTGGGATAGTTCTCTGCAGTTATCATAGTCTTTTGCTTGCAGTGGGTCTTGAACCTCTCACAAGATTCTGTTCAGGTTTCCTCCATTGTCCACTCAACTACTGCCTGCATGAGGTTGGCCAGCTGGCTAGCAGAGTGATGAGCTCTGCCAAGGATCTCTCTCCTCCTGCAGCCCTGAAGACCATGCTGTGTTTCTCATTTCTTAGAGCCTTTTTGGTACACCTTTTAGGCATCTTGGTTTCTAGGAAAAGACCCCAACATGAAATATAAAAATGTATCTGTTTTAAAGACTCAGCACTGAAATCTGGTATTGTTGGATGATGACAGGAACAAGTATCAAACCTGTTTAAGACAATTCACATATACAAAAGATGTTATATTCCACTGTATTTTTTGGTTCACCAATGCCAAATCCTCTTACATGACACAACTTTCCTCAAGACAATTATTTCCACTCCAATCAATGACCTACATATGAATTATTTTCTGTAGGATACAAACACAGATATGCAGGTTTTATGATGTGTCTCCACCAAGTCATCCTGAAGAAAAATTAACAATCCAGAGCCATCCCACACCTGAGAAGAGAAATAGAAAGCTAATATGCCCTTGCTGTGAGCTGGTGGATGTCATATGGGGAATGGTAGGCGAAACTAGCCAATGTGCCCATATTGTGATTCTGTGGAAGCTATTCTGGTTCTCTGAAAAAAAAAAAACAAGAAAACATCTTACACTTCCTGTGAGCTAGCCTTTGCATTGGCTGGGAGAGGAGCACCACAATCACCTCCTCCCACCACCAACAGTCTGACTGGATTAGAAGACATGCTGAGTTGATAGCAATGGAGGTATAAAAAACTTAATCCTTGTAGTACTTGATTGGCTTTGCAACCTAAGGCTAGTATTCTTAAGCATGTATTTAAATTGGGAAATAATGGTAAAAGAAGTTGCAAAAACTGCATAAGTATATGGAAATTAAATAACACTCTTCTAGACAACCAATGAGTGACAGATTAAATAAAGGAAGAAACTTAAAAATACCTACAACGTAACAAGAACATAAATGCAAAATCCTGTATCTTATGGGATTCAATGAAAGAAATCCAAATAGGGAAATTTATAGTAGTCAAATCTCACATCAGGGAATAGAAAGAACACAAACAAATAATGTAATTCTGCATCTCATTCTTCCAGAAGAAGAATGGCAAGACAAACACAAATCCCATACCAGGGAGGAAATTATAAGACCACACAAGAAATTCATGCAATGCAGAACAAGAAAACAATACAAATAATTAATGAATCAAAGAGGCGATTCACTGAAAGAATAAATAAAATTGATAAACTCTTGGAAAACCATAACATAAAAGAAAAAAGTAAAGACTGAAAACCATGCACTGAGGAATCAGGAGAATAAAATAATTACAGATCCTGTGAAAATTCAGAAGATCATCAATATCTACTTGAAAAGCTTGTACTTTTATAGGTTAGAAAATATAGTAATGCACTGATTCATAGAAACCTATAAAATGCCAAATCTGATCCAAGAAGATATAAAAATTCTAGAAAATACAGTATCAGTAAATGAGAATGAAGATCTAATTAAAAATGTATCAGCTGCTGGGCATGGTGGTGCATTCCTGTAACCACAGAACTTGGGAGGCTGAGGTAAAAGGGTTGTTGTGAGTTTGAGAATAACAACACTACAAAGTGAGCTCAAGGCCCACCTGAACTGAATAATGAGAGCCTATCGCATGAGCACATTAAAAAAAAGAAAAACAATGACAACAGAAAAGCAAATGACCAACATAAAAAGTCTAGGTCCTGATGGATTTACTGCTGAATTCTACAATAAAGTTAGAAAAAAATTTAAGGCCACTGCTGTTTAATGACATTGAAAAAGAAGCTGTTCCTCCTAACTCATTCCTGGAGGCAAGTATTACCCTGATCCTAACACCAGAGAAAGAGCCAACCAGAAAAAGTAAACTATAGAACAGTTTTCCTAATGAACAAGATGCAAAAATCCTTAACAATATACTAGCAAAGTGAATGTAGCAAATCATCAAGAAGATTTTAAAACCTGATCAACTTGGATTCATCCTAGGAAGTCAGGGATGTTTCAGTACATGCAAATCACCAAATTTAAATGTCATATCAACACAGTCAAGAACGAAAGTCACATGGTAATCATCTCAATAAATGCACAATAAGCTTTTTTATAAAATCAAACACTGATTTGTGATAAAAACCCTACAGTAAATAATGACAGATGACCTTTACCTCAAGCTGATAAAATCAAAAAATGACATGGCTGGGGATTTAGCTCAGTGGCATAAGCACCTGCCTTGCAATTGTGTGGTCATGAGTTTGATGACCAGTACTGATAAAAAAGAAAAAGACAAAAAAATCAGACAATGACAAAGAAAATTCCAGCATCATACTAAATATAGAATAACTGAAAACTTTCATTTTACAGTTATGAAAAGGACGTGGATCGCTATTATGACCATTCCCATTCAATATAGCTCTGGAAACATTAGGCAGACCAATTAGACAAAAGAGAGAAATAAGAATAAATATATAATAGAAAGTAATTAAACTATCTTTATTCACAGATGATATGATATTCTAAATAGTAGATACCAAAGACTCCACCAAAACAGTCCTAGAATTAATAACCAAATTCAATAATGTAGCGGGAGACATAGTTGACAATCAAAAATCAATAGCATTCCTACACACAATCAACAAACTCACCAAGAGAGAAGTTACAGAAACCAATGCCTTTACAATAGCCTCCCAGAAAGCAAAATACTTGGAAAGAACCTAACGAAGAAAGTAAAGGACTTACATATTGAAAATTATAGTACTTTGGAAAAGGATATTGAACAGCTTATCATAAATAGAAAGATATTCCTTGCCCATTCTGGGCATTGTCTTTTCACTCTGTTAGTGATTTCTTTTGATGTAGAAATATTTTTTAATACGAATGGGGTCCCAGTGGTTGATTCTTTAAAATTTGTATTTTGTTCATGAAGCCTCATTAGTGTTTCTGTTTTAATATTTAGATCTTTATTCTATTTTGAATTTTGTTTGTTTCATAGTGATAGACATGTCTCCAGTTTAAGTCTTCAGTATGAGAAAAGTCATTTTCTTCAACACCATTTATTGAAGAGGCTATCTCTGTTCCAGTGAACATGTTTGGCTCCTTTGTCAAACACAAAGTAGCAGAGTATGTTTGTAGTTCTATTTGAACCTTCTAGTTTTTTTGGTTGATTCTCAGGTCTGTTTTTCTTCCAGAACGATGCTGATTTTCTAATAGTAGCTTTCTAGTATAATAGCAAGTCAGGAATTGTGATGCTTCCTGACTTGCCTTTGTTGCCCAGCAATGTCTTTGGCGATCTAGAGCATTTCTGTTTCCAGATGAATTTTAGAAATGTTCTCTCTACATTTGTGAGCTATCCTAGTGGTATTTTGGTGGGCAATGCATTACATCTATATGACAGTTTGCAGTAAGATTTTTTGAGTTTTCTCCATATCCTTGAAGATAGTTTTACTGGTCTCTTATACTCACCAGATGAAACATAATAGGTATGATCTTAAGAGTTTCAAACTTTTGAGTTTTTCTTCCCAAGGATATCCACAATAATAGGATATTTTTTCTGTTTGTTTGAGACATGATTTCCCCATGCAGTTCAGGCTGACTATGGACTCACTTGCTAGTCCAGTCAATTCACACTGATTATCCTATCTCAGCCTCCCAAGTTCTGGGATTACAGGTGTGCACGTAAAACTTGAAAGAATTCCTGGTGTTATTTGAAACCTGAAGAAACAGTCATAAGATACACAAGAATTCATTAACTGCCATTCCCTTAAAGGAAAAGTGTCCAATATAACACATAACATCATTGGAGTGTAGGGAATCAGATGTGTTTCTATCTCTTATGATCCCAAGATACCAGGATACATTACTGCAGAAAAAGGAGATGTCACAGGTAGGAATATGAATCAAATGTGAGCATTAGTATTAAGAATTCAAAGAGTATTGTATTTAAGGATGATGAGAAAAAGACCAGTGGAAAGCAATGAGAGTCCTGGTGAGATTCACTTGTCCTGACTATAGATCACACTTTACTATAAGGATGAACATCATAAACAGTAAAATATTCAAACATTATGTGCTTTTGACCCTAGAAAATACTGAGACTTCGCACTGTAGCTGAGCTGTATTGTAGCGTGGCATAACAGATGCCATCTTCCATGCTGAATTTATCTAATGCCCTGTATTTGATTCAGGAAAATGAAAAATCAATCAGGGTATAAGTTCCATGAGAAAAGCAAAAGGAGCTGTACCCAAGTAAAAAAGTAACCTGCTAAAAAAAGAAGCAGGATACAGGTGTCAAACAAAAATTCATTTAAGATTCTAGCTAAATTGTTTCCAACAGGATGTCCTCTGTGATTCTCTGTTTTAAAAATGCCTAACTTTCCAGTTCAGAGCCAATTGTTTAGATTCTGAAATGGGGAAGGTGGTCTGTATAAAAGTAGATTTAAGCTCAAATATTTAAATTCCAAATTTATCCTCTGGATGCTTGGATTCCTATACTGTTGTTAACAAACTCACCTCAAGATGCAGAAAGATTACTGACAGAAGCAAACCTCTGGTTTAAATGTCAGTGTCCCTGAAATGAAAGAATAATGCCAAAAAGGAGGGAAGAAAATGACCAACACCATGTGTTATGATGCCCACATCTTTTCCACAGCATTAAAGAGGCTGAAACAGGAAAATGGCCATTTATTCAAGGACAGTCTATGCAGTGAGTGAAAGGCCAGTCAGAACTACAAAGTGAGAGTACATCTTTAAAAGCAAAAAAATAAAAATGAAAAAAGAAAAAAAAAAAAAACCAAGGGAGAGAGAAAGACAATTAAAGAAAACAAAATAATAGAGCTGAGTGAAAGCTGACCTAAATTGGCAATTATGGAATGATGCTGCAGTGGACAGCTGGCCATGTAGTGGCATTCTGGTAGCTGTGACAAATACAGAGTTAGGAACAGTACCTGTTGTGCTATAGCACAACAGTGACCTCCTTCCTCCAATAAATCTGAAATCTGCTAGAATGAATAGGTCCAAAAACTCATTGAAATTTTAAACTCAGAGCAAGCCCGTAGCTTCATGCAAAGGCTTTGGAACATTGCTTTGACCACTAAGCTCAAAACCCAGCCCAAGTTCTTCAGATTCTATATATGATTATTACCAATGTTTAATTTACCATTGATATATTTAATTAAAACTCTTGTTAATCTACATCTTCACAAATGAAGCTATTTTCTTTCATTGCAGTTTAAAACACCGTTTTTTTTTGTTTTTTTTTTTTTTTTGTTTTTTTTTTTTGTTTTTTTTTTAGGTACGGGGGATCAAACTCACAACTTATCACTTCCCAGGCAGGTGCTTCTGCTGCTGAGCTAAACCCCTGGCCTCTATTGAATAATATTTTATTAAATGTATAAGCATCACATTATCCAGTCAAATCATATTGTGATTTTACTACAGGAGGTCAACGTAGAGAAAAACTGATATACAGTCAGAGAGGAATTGGAACCTCAAAGGAATCAACATAAAAAACTGACACAACAATCCCTCTACAGGCTCAGCTGAAGAAAGCCAGACATAAAGGTGAAGATGCAGTGACCATGTCTACATGCCTCCTGAATAGAAAAACAATAGCTTGAAATGCACTACAGTTACCACTATTTCCTCCATGAAGTCCAAATAGGCATCAATTATCATACTCAATGACCAGAGCAACTGGACTATTGTTCCCACAAAATGCCTTTGCTCTTTCAACATACTTTTGCTGGGTGACTTCTTCCCAGGTTAAATAATATTAGTTAAGCCACTCACTACAAGCTTATAGGTTGATTGTAGTTTGGGACTCACACTGGAGCCACATTGTAACTTTGCTGCATAAATGACCCCTGACAATAGGTCTGTGACTTAAACACTGAAGAGCACTCCTGAAAATCCAGGGCTATTCTTCTCTCTTTTTTCCCAGAAAACTTTTTGAATATCTTTTGGTTTGTGACTTCATTCCTTAATGTTGTGAGCCAACAAACTTGGTGCATTTGACATTAAACAGGACAAGTTTATATTTCTCATTGTCTGGAGGACTGTGGATACCTCAGCAAGCAAGGGAGGATCGCAGGTTCCAGAGGCACCATGGCCAGGGGTGTGTGCTCAGCGCACTCTGCCCATATCCCAGACTGTTTGGGACCCTCCAGGTTTCTGGGTGCAGTGAAGTGGAGAAGTGGGTTTGAGGCCTCTACATCCGCCTCCCCATTCCGGCTGCACTTGGAGAACTGTGGAGCTTCCAACAAGTAGGTGGGCACATGCTATCTGCTGGGCCCAGCCTGTTTGGGACTCCCGCACCTCATCATCAGTGTGCAGGAGAGGGGCTGGGCGGATCTGGGGCACCTGCATCAGCCTCCCCGTGTGTCTGGAGGACTCTGGATATCTCAGAAAGCAGGGGAGGATCGCAGGTTCCAGAGGCACCACGGCCAGTGGTGAGTGCTCAGCACACTCTGCCCAAAGCCCAGACTGTTTGGGACCCTACAGTCTTCCGGGTGCAGTGAAGTAGAGAGGTGGGTTTGAGGCAGCTACATCCACCTCCACATCCTGGCTGTGCTTGGAGAGCTGTGGAGTTTCCAAAGGGCAGGTGGGCACACAGTGTCCCTGAGGCCCAGCTTATCTGGAACTGCAGAGTTCTGAACAGGCAGAGGAGGGCCATTGGTTCTGCACGCCCAGAGGTTTGGGGTAATGGGCTGCCAGAGTCTCATGACCTGCAAACATAGAAGGGAATTTCCAACAGACCCTGAGGAAGCTTTCAAATAACACTTGAAATGCAGAAATATAGGAAAATGACAAAATGAAACACCAAATTACAACCTCAAACCTCCACCCCTTCTCAAGAAACCCTAGGAGCAATATATGTGTCATTCACCTCAAATATCGGACACAATAGCTACTGAAATTAACAAGCAACTCCAAGAATCTTTAAAGAAATTCAAACTCAAAATAAACTCGAGGTAAAAGATGAAATGATAAAAGAAATGAAAGAGATTCTGAATATATCTAAAGAAAACACAGATAAAAAATTAGAGGAACTAAACAAAAAGATAGAATCCCTAGACGAGCAATATGAGAAACAAACACAATACATAATGCAGATGCACAGAGATATACAGGAAATAAAAAAGTCCACTGAAAGTTGTAAAAACCACCTTAATGAAAGTGAAGATAGAATTTCAGACCTTGAAGACAGGATTGCAGCTAGTGAACAGGAAAGGAAAGATCTTTTAAAAATAACAAGGAATCAGGAAGCAACAATTCAACAATTGCAAGACGATGCAAAGAAAAATACCATAAGAATGATAGGGATTAATGAAAAAGAAGGAGACAACATAAAGGATGTCAAGAGGATATTTAGAGAAGTAATAGCTGAAAATTTCCCAAGCATGAGATCAGAAACCGACATCAGGATCAGTGAAGCACATAGAACTCCAAATAGTCATAACCAAAATAAAACTACACCCAGACATATAATAATCACCATCCCAGAAATCCAACAAAAGAATAGATTATTAAAAGCTGTCAGAGAGAAAAGACAGATCATTATAAAGGAAAACCTATCAGAATCACAGCAGACTTCTCAGGACAAAAAATAAAGTCAAGAAGAGCATGGAATGAAGTATTCCAGATCCTAAAGCAAAATGATTTCCAACCTAGACTGATGTATCCTGCAAAACTATCTTTCAAAATCGATGGGAAAATACAATGCTTCCATGACAAAGAACAGCTGAAGAATTTCATGAACACCAAACCATCCCTGCAAAAAATATTGAAAGACAGTTTAGATACACAAAGGAAAAAATCACTAAGCAAAGCAGATAATTAAACAGAACAGAAAGATAAAGATGCAACAGCAGAGAGATAACATTCCTACAATTAACCAGCATTTAACAGTAATAACCATTGATGTAAATGGTCTCAATGCACCAATCAAAAGAAACACACTAGCAGAATGGATCAAGAAACAAAATCCAACCATATGCTGTTTACAGGAAACCCATCTAACCCAGAAGGATACTCACAGACTGAAAGTCAAAGGGTGGAAAACAATACTTCATGGAGCAGGAATACAAAAAAAGGCAAGAGTAGCCATTCTGTTTGCAGACAACGTGAACTTTAAACCAACAATGACCATAAAGGACAAAGAAGGTCACTACATACTCCTAAGGGGGAAACTCCAAGAGGAAGATATACCTATCTTTAATATATATGCACCAAACTCCAGAGCACCCAGTTATATATAACAGCTATTAATAGAAATGAAAACTCAAATTCTCAGTAACACAATTGTAACAGGGGTCCTCAATACACCATTGACACCAACGGACAGATCAACCAGACGGAAAATGAGCAAAGCAATAGCAGAACTGAATCACACCTGCGAACAAATGGATTTGATAGACATATACAGAATGCTCCACCCAACAACATCAGAATACACATTCTTCTCAGCAGTACATGGATCATTCTCTAAAATAGACCATATATTAGCTCACAGAACATATTTAAACAAATGCAAAAGAGTTGAAATCATCCCTTGCATGTTATCAGATCATAGCGCTCTGAAATTAGAAATTAATGATAAAAGATACTGCAAAAATCTCACAAACACATGGAAACTGAATAACACACTATTGAGTAATTAGTGGGTCACAGAAACAATTAAACAATACCTAAAAGAAAATGAAAATGCAGATAAAACTTACCGGAATTTGTGGGATGCAATGAAAGCTGTCCTCAGAGGAAAATTTATTGCACTGAGTTCACACATCAGGAAAACAGAATGAATACAAATAAATAACTTGATGCTACACCTCAAACAGCTAGAAAAAGAAGAGCAAGTCAATCCCAAACCAAAAGAAGAGAGGAGATTATAAAAATCAGAGCACAAATCAATGCAATAGAGACTAAGAAAACAATCCAAAGAATCAATGAATCAAAGAGTTGGTTCTTTGAAAGAATAAATAAAATCGATAAGCCCCTAGCCAACCTTATTTTAAAAAAAGGGAAGAAAAAGCTCAAATTCATGCAATAAGAAATGAAAAAGGTGAAATCACTACAGACCCAATTGAAATACAGAAGATCATCAACACCTATTTCGAAAACCTCTACTCTCAAAAGGTTGATAACGCAGAAGAAATAGAAAGATTGATAGAAACATATGAAGTACCAAAGCCAGATCAGGAGGATGTAAACCTGTTGAATAACCCAATCTCTGTTAATGAAACTTAAAATGTAATTAAGTCCTTACCTACAAAGAAGAGCCCAGGCCCAGATGGATTCACTGCAGAATTCTACAAGAAATACAAAGAAGACCAAATGCTGACACTCCTCAAACTATTCAATGAAATTGAAAGGGAAGCAATCCTTCCTAAGTCATTCCTGGAAGCAAATATTACTCTGGTACCAAAACCTGAGAAAGACCCAACTATAAAAGAGAACTATAGACTGACCTCCCTAATGAACACAGATGCAAAAATCCTCAATAAAATATTGGCAAATAGGATGCAGCAAATCATCAAGAAGATTATACACAATGACCAAGTGGGATTCATCCCAGGAATGCAAGGATGGTTCAACCTACACAAATCAATAAATGTAATCCCCCATATCGATAAAGCCAAAAGTAAGAATAACATGATCATTCCTATACATGTGGAAAAAGCCTTTGATGAAGTCCAACACTTATTCATGATAAGAACTTTACAGAAAATTGGAATAGATGGTCTTTACCTCAATATAATAAAGGCCATTTATGAAAAACCAACAGCCAGCATCACACTAAATGGCCAAAAATTGAAAGCCTTTACTTTAAAATCAGGCACAAGACAAGGATGTCCTTTATCACCAAATCCTATTTAATATAGTACTGGACGTACTAGCCAGAGCAATTAGGAAGTGAGAGAAATAAAAGGAGTAAAGATAGGAAAAGAAGAAGTTAAATTATCATTGTTTGCAGATGACATGATACTCTACATAGAAGACCCATTAAACTCCATTGAAAGACTCTTACATACAATAAATGAATTCAGTAATGTGGCTGGATACAAAATCAATACTCAGAAATGAATAGCATTCCTATACATGAACAAAAGAATAGTTTTCCTAATGTAAATCACAGAGAGGGAAATAAGAGAAACTACACTCTTCACATTAGCAAGCAAAAAAAAAATGAAATATTTAGGAATTATTCTTACAAAAGAAGTGAAATATTAATACAGTGAAAATTATAATACACTCAAAAAAGAAATTGAAGATGATCTCAGAAAATGGAAAGACATCCCTTGCTCATGGATAGGAAGAACAAACATTGTGAAAATGGCCATTCTTCCAAAACTGTTATACAGATTCAGTGCAATCCCAATAAAAATACCATCAACATACCTTATAGATCTAGAGAAATCACCCCTAAATTTCATCTGGAACCAGAAGAGACCTAGAATAGCAAAGGCAATTCTAAGCAGCAAAGACAAAGCAGGAGGCATCACAATCCCTGACTTGAAGTTATACTACAAAGCAACAGTAGTAAAATCAACATGGTATTGGAATCAAAACAGATCCAAAGATCAATGGAATAGATTAGAAGATAGAACCACAACTACAAACACACTCAACCACCTTATCTTTGATAAAGGAGCCAAGCAGGTTCAGTGGAAGAACGACAGTCGCTTTAATAAATGGTGCTGGAAAAACTGGTTCTCCATTTGCCGAAAACTAAAGCTACACCCATGCCTATCAACATGTACTAAATTAAAATCTAAATGGGTCAAAGATCTGAATATTAAAACAGAAACGCTAAATCTATTGGAAGACAAATTGGGTAGAAACCTTGAAGACATAGGAGTAGGTAGAGAATTTATGAACAGGACTCAAACCGGAAGGGAAATACTTCCCAGAATCACCTGGGACCACTTCTTATTAAAAAGTTTCTGCATGTCAAAACAAATGTCTAGCATGGTAAAAAGAAAACCCACAAACTGGGAAAAGATTTTAGTGAACTCTCTCTCAGACAAGGGACTCTTGTCTAAAACATATAAAGAATTAAAAAAAACACAGACCCCCAAAATTCAAAGATCCAATCCAAAAATGGGCATCTGAGATGAATATGCAATTCTCAGATGAAGAAATACAAATGACAAATAAATACATGAAAAAATGTTCATCATCATTAGTCATTAGAGAAATGCAAATTAAAACCACGCTGAGATACCATCTCACTCCTGAAAGAATGACCAGGATCAAGAAAACCAACAACAGCAAATGCTGGAGAGGCTTCGGGGAAAAAGGATCTCTCCTACACTGTTGGTGGGATTGTAGACTGGTGCAGCCTTTGTGGAGGTCAGTCTGGAGATTTCTCAAAAAGATGGGATTGGAAGTCCCATTTATTGCAGCTATTCCACTTCTAGGCATATTCCCAGAAGAACTGAAAGCATCATACCACAGTGATATATGTGCACGTATGTTTATCGCAGCACAATTTGTAATTACCAGAGCTTGGAAACAACCCAAGTGTCCATCAACTGAGGAATGGATAAAAAGGTGGTGGTATTTCTATACAATGGAGCATTATTCAGCTATAAAGAAGGATCACATTGAGATATTTATCAATAAATGGGCACAGCTTGAGACCATACTCATAAGTGAAATAAATCAATCTCGCATGTATGACTACCAAATAGTTTTCCTAATGTAAGTAATGATTCAAATATATAAAAATATGTGGTAATCATGATTCCCCATTATGTGGCCTTGAAGCCTTATAAAGTTTTCACTTATTAATTGGAAAGGCTTTATTCTGGGCTTCTTCATATGGAAATACTTGAAGCTATAGTATATGAAGTTTTATTCAAATATTTCAAGGAAAAAGACAGACACTATGGTAACTACTATTAAGTCGGGTTATTTGGTGATGAACCACTAGGTTGCTGAAACAGTCATGCTTTGACCTGTATTGTTATATTGTTATGTCCTGTTTTATCTCAATCTCTGCCTTATTCATTAAAAAAATTATTTAGTTATTTTTTATGTTTTTTTAATTAAGGGGAAAAATTTAAAAAATTAGCAGGGTATATAATAGTAACATTTTTGATTTCCTATTAACTTGATTTGAAATCCTGTAACACTCCCACTGTCTTGTTTTGACTGATTAGACTCTGTTCCATTCTGTATGATAGTATCAAGTTTGAGGGTATAGGCAACTAATTTGAAGGCAACAAGATTCACAAAGATGCCAATTCTGGTTTGACTATTGTCTCCTTTGGAAGTCCGGTAATGTTACAATGCTTAAGTTTTATTGGTCTTGTTCTCTACTGTTTTGTTCAACTTTATAATATATAATGAGATAGACAATTCTTTTTAAAGAAACAAGAGACATTGTTGATAACCATTGTTGATAACCTTGTACTCTGTTTTACATCATGTGCTATGTCTATCCTTGGTTTGACTGACAGCTTTGTTTTGCCATATTTGACTTTATTCTCCCCCCCCAAAAAAAGTAATAAGTAGTAATAAAACCCAAAATGTGTAAATATTGTTGTAAAAAAGAGAGAGAAAAAATAAAGAGTTCTAAATGATACAACAGCAAGAGTGTTTAGGGGTGTTAAATAGCTGACCATATTAATGTTTTTGGTTGGATCATTGAACACAATTGTTTGCAGTCTCACTGTTTGAGTGTCCACTTTGTAGGCTTTGATACTGTGATTTGAGCAACTATCACTAATATGATAATATGTAATCTATTAAGCGGTGATTTCTTACTTTTTTTTTTTTTTGGTTGTTCTGTATTACTTGTAACCTTACACTGCTTTGTTTTGTTTTGTTTTTTCTCTTTTTCTTTTTAAATAAAATTTTAAAAAAAGATTATATTTGTCCTGTTTTCATTTGAATATCAAACATCTGCTAAATGTTCCAAAACCTTTGCATGAAGCTACTTGCTTGATCTGCATTTTTAAAGACATATTTTGTCTTTGGTCTGGCCTGTAACAAGAGGTATCTGTCTCTTCCATAGCTGCAGGGTGTCTGGGCTTCTGCACTGGCCACTTCTAGGACCTGATCTTGTCTCCCTGGCTATACATTTCTAACTAACTCAGCTGCCTGTGACAACAGGGCTGGGCCCTCAATGGAGTCAGAAAATAAGTTCAGTTTGCTTGTAGCATAGGAAGAGACAATCACCTCCTGCTGTGGGCCAAATCTCAAAACAAAAGGCAAGGAAATACAACCAAGTGCTAAGAACCAACAGTTCAAATAGTTCTCTGAGCACCCTGAGGAACTCAAGTCCCCATCCCAACACTCTACAGGAAGTGTCCCTGCTCTTAAACAGGCCCACTTAGTATGTGACTTGCTCTCCCATTTGCTCCCAATTTAATCAACTTTACCTGAGCAACTAACCTTATTGGTTGACCACAGTCTTATCCCGCCTTGTGCTAATCTTGAAAATTCCTATTTTTCCCCTCCTGTGACCCATATGACCTCATGGTTTAACTCTGTACAAGCTCCTCAAAAAGACAGAATCTTTGGCAACCCACTCAGGACCCCTTCTGTCTCTCAGAAGCTTTCCTTCGCCCAATAAATATGTTCCATTTTTAAACTCCATCATTCCTAAAATTCATTCTTTAAATTTAGAGAACACAAACTCATACCAGACATATAGTAGGTAAGGAGTTTAATTACCCTATACCATTAACCTGAGCCAAATTAACATGTCTGTACTATATAAGGTCTGAAATTTGCTCCTTCTCCTGCAGTTTTAAGTGATTAATACTAATCACAGTGATTGTAGTCCTGGCAATATCTAAAATTGTATACATCAGTCATTATAAATGTTAAATAAATGGTTTGAGTGTATTATTTAGCAAGAACTAGACATTGCCATTGCAGTAGGTTATATCTTATTAAAGAGAAGATTCACCTATAATTGTTCAGAAACGTTTCTACATTATTGGCTGCTTGAACAATTTTTCATTAGAAAAACTGTGTATTTTTGTCAGTTTCTAGAAGGCTTCTACCATATTATTGAAAGCTGTCTGTAGGTCTCTAGGACCTTGGCTATATTTTGATGCATATTTGTGTTTTGAAATTTATATGAAGATTTATTTTTATCTTAGGATTAAACTTACTGCATTGACACTGACAGAGTGAAGCAACAGCCCACTGCATTAATTTCCATTGGGTCCTCATGGCATTTAACATGAGAATTACTGAAGAGGTAAATTAGCTTCATACATACACAATAATCAGTACTGTTACTGAAAGAGTTTTGGCTGAGACAGGACACTGTAGCCAGTGATGCAGAACCAAGGAGCTCCTATCTCCCCCACCCCTAGGAATTTACCTGTGACTCCAACTTCCCTGCACCTAGGAATTTACCTATGGTGCCAAACAAAGACCAATGAACTACTTGTGCATCCCTAATGCCCCCTCAGGATCCACCCCAAACCTAGGTTGCTTATATGCCCCCATGCCATGAGTCCATGAGAGAGAAAGCCAGACTCCAGTCGTTAGGGGGTTTTTGTTTTCTCTCTTCGCATTCTCAGAATAAAGGCGTCTTCTGTTTTATACTTCTCATCTTTTGGTTGCACTATATAATTTTGTCAGTTAAGATTTTGTGACCCAATAGAAAAGCAGAATATAAGAAAAAGTAAAAGTGTCCTTTCCATTTAAAGAATGTGGAGGGGAGCCTACAGCCACCAAGGGTTTGCCTTTTTTTCTGACTGATTATGGGATTATGGGGTATATGTGAAATTTTGCTCTATGTGGTTCCTGGCACTGACATTGATGTCATGCAAGGAGCTGATAGGAATTTTCTTTGGGCCTCTGGGAAAGGAATGAGGAAGTTGCATTCAGGGAAAAAAAGAGGAAGTAGCCATATGGGTAAGCATGGCTGATTTTGTAAGATCACCATCATGAAGAAGACCCCAAGGAACCAGCTCTCATGAAAAATCAAGGGGTTTTATTGCCCACGCATGCGAGGGACTCTCTGACCGCCCTCCAGTGGGGAGAGGGGAGAGTGCCCAGGTAAGGGAGTGCAGAGTATATAAAGCCGAAAACCGCAAAGCAAGCACTGGTTACAGAAGCAGATGGCATTGGTGTTTTGAAAACTCATATCCTGTTGATAGTTCACAGTGCTCTTATTTTTGAGGATGTTGGACCACAACTTCCCTATCAGGCCAGAACATCTGGTTGTTCTGACCATGTTACAAGGCAAGAGGGGTTTCCTGAATGTTTTAACTCTTCATTCCCCCCTTTTCTTGTGAGGATCTCTAATCCTAGAGATTATTAGTGGGATATTGGGTCATATTGGTATCTCAAAACCATCATCTTTACCTGGGAGACCTGGGATCACACCAGATGTGTAATCTTGTTTAGAACGCAAGGGCCAATGGTAAGGAATAATCTGGGCATGACAGTGTGCAATGTATATGCCAGTGCTACCCCCTGATTCACATGTTCTGAAATTTAGTTTTAGTTTATTTTTTCTTTTTATACTTGAAATAAAATGGATGTGGAAATGAAAAGCCTGAAGTAAAGCCCTTTAGTACACATATTCCTCTGTGTAGCTGAAATCAACATTGTAGAATACAGCCAGCTACAGAAGTCTCTGACTACAGTCTATCATTTGGGATCCTTTCTTGCAGGAAGGAGTTCCTTTCCCTGTTTATTTCTGACTCAGAAGGAGGGCAGGAGAGCAGCAGTCAATCAGTGATAAAGAGGCAGGCTATATGAAATGTCCAGTTAGGCGAGCCATGACAGGCGGTCTCGTGGGTCTCTTCCATTGTCTAGGCATTATTTACCTGTTTGGAGCACAAAACTAGAAGCAGAATACTTGCTGCATCACATTTCCTGGTTTCAAAGCCCTGTGGCCTGATTAGAAAAGAACCTGGAGACCCTCTAGCCACAGAATGGTGAGGCTTTGGATGGAAGGCCAGAAATAGGGTGGAATTGGGAGAAACCAGTTACAAGTGTTTAGAAGCAGTTCTTGTGTCTGCAGACACAGGTATTTACATAGCTTCAGCTCCTGATGTATTCTAGCATTGGCTTTGGGTTATCCACTCTCCCTCTTTACTCCTGCTGGGAGGAAGCATGACTTTGTGTCCCCAGAACCCTGACCTAACTATGATAGCAACAGACTGGAGTATCATCTTTGAAATTCCTTACTACCCTGACACCTCCATTATATGGGGCAGAGGAAGGAGCTTGGAGAGACCTTGACTCTGATGCATTTTGTAGCTGGTGCAGCAGTATTGAGCTTGGTCTCTGTTCTCATTCCAGTTAGCAGCAATCTTTAGGTTCTAAAGTTTATAAATATCTGTAATACAGGGACTCATATCCACAACAGCTCTCCTTAAACTTGTGTTTTTTTGTATTTATAGGGATTGCCTAAATTTGTGGTATATTCTCACATTTCCATCCTCATGATAGGTGTTGGCAAAAGTCCTAATAACTCAGAGATGTGTAGTGATGTGGCTCAGTGGAGGAAGGCTTCCCAAACACTTGGTAAATGCCTGTGAATTACACAGAACAATGCAAAGAATTTCTGAACATAATTTTGTTACCCACCTGCTCATAGACTATGTTTGTGATAACAGTGATAGAAGTTTGAATTTTGACAAAAATGAAAGTGATTTAAAAGTGTTATCAAGGGCAGAGTAAAGTGTGCTTGCTAAGGACAAATTCCAGAAGGGCTGCCTGTTAGATCCTCATTGAAAAATTCCTAAATTTAGTCATTTGCATGAATATATATAGGTGACATCATTCTGACTGGAAAGGAGTATGGGTGTCATCTCTGAATTAACAGCTGATTTAATAGCTTGGTTGATCATAGACATTGTTTAAATATGGAAATGCTCTGCAATGGTCTTTACTAAGTCATGTGAAGAAGATGTCCTAAACTGAAATTGTGCAGGAGTATCAATAGTTTAGGCATGAATGGTTTTCTGCTTAGGGTGGATCAGAAGAGCATGGAAAGGATGTGGAAGTGAATGGCAGGACACAGTGTGCCAATAGCAGGACATACAACAGAGAGGGTCTTCACTGAAAGTCAGGTACTCGTAGGGCAAGCATGAAGTTAAAGGTGGCTTATTGTTACTTCCTTGAGGTGAATAACACAAGCTCTGGTAACAATCATTATTCCACATCTCTGTAAACCCATGAATTCTGTGTTCTTCACTTGAGATCCATTCTTGATTATCTCTAATTGTGACCCAGTATCATGAAAATGAAAGTTGAATTTTTTTTGTACCAAGGATCGAATTCATGATCTCAAGCTTGCCAGTTAGGTTTTCATGCTGCTGAGCTAAACACCCAGCTCTGAATGTGTTTTCTCTATATTATGAACGATATCAACATTGTTCCTCAGGAAACGTTGAATATTGTGATATCTCTATATGGCATGGCTATAATTTTTTAAAGCAAACCAAACGTGTCTTATGCAGTCACTTTTCAAGTTTCACATTGTCTGCGAGGTATCTCAATCAGGGTTTCTTTATTTGAGACAACTCTGGAACTTAGGCTAGCCCCAAACTCAAGGAAGTTCTCCTCCATCAGCCTCCCAAGATATATTTCTTATATCTGAATGTAAAGTGATCACTTGGTGACACTGAGCTATAATTTGAAGCTTGTACCTGGTTTCATTGTTTATACATTTTTTACATACAGCAGTTTTCCATGAACATTTGAGTTATTATTTATGTATCATATTTGATGTTATTTATGTTTTGTTCTATGAAACCAAATTTAAGTATCAAAATGCTGCTTAAGTATATTAAGAACAAAGGACTCAGTGGCCTAAATGAGATTTGAAGAGATATCATTGGTAGTACATCAAAGTGATTGATAAGATACTTGTTTGTCTCCGTGCTATGGATGTTGATCCTGCAGGCTCCCACTATAAGCTCTGCTTTAGAGACAGTGAATAGGGACTCTTGCATTGACTCAGCACAAGAATGAGTGCTCCTATTTGGCTGTAGCATTAGCAGTGAGTTTCAATCTAGTATTAAATTTGCTGTCTCAAAAAATGTGTATATACAAAAAATTAATGACTGAGACATGGAATTAAGATTTGAAGGAATCAGTCTCCATTCAGCTGTTTTGTTTGGATTTATTTGTTTAGTTTAGTTTTGTTTTATTGAGACAAGTTTTCTGTATGTATATCAGCTAGATTTGAACCCCTTAGAGAGCACAGAATTGCCCTAAGCTCAAAGCAGCACTCCTGTCTCAGCCTCTTAAGTGTGGGGATTATAGATAGTTATCTTTACCCCAGAAAATATTGAGGCTTGTAACTTAGCCATGTTGTAGCTTGGCATAATAGATGCCATTTTGAGCTTTGCATTTAAATGGTGCCCTGTATTTCACCCAGCAAAGTGGAAAATCACTCAGGGTAGAAGTCCCAAGAAAAATAAAATGAGCTGTACCCAATGAAAAAAAATTAACTTGCTCAACAAAAGAAGCAGAATACAGTTGTCATCCAAAAATTATTATAAGATTCTAGCTCAATGATTTCCAACAGGATATTTTGTGATTCTATCTTTTAAAACATCTGTAACTTTCCAGTTCAGAGCATCTTGTTTAGATCCTGAAATGGGGTTAGGGGTTCTGTATCCAAGTGATCCTGAGAGCAGCTAATGAAATTCCACATTTCTCAATTGGGTCACTTGGCTTCCTATATTGTTGTTCATAAACTCAACTCAAGCTACAGAAACCTTTACTGACACAAGCAAACAGCACGATTAAAAGGCAGTGCCACTGAAATGAAAGAATAATAGTGAAAAGGAAAGGAGAAAAAAGACAAACGCCATGTGTTATAATTCCTACCTCTTTTCCACAGCAATGAAGAGGGTGAAACAAGAGAATGGCCATATACTCAAGGACAGCCTAACCTACAAGTGAGTGCAAGGCTGGGCAGAACTCCAAAGTGAGACTATATCTTTAAATCAAAAAAAAAAACTAAAATGAAAAAAATAAACAACCAAGAGAGAGAAAGACTATTCAGAAAAAATAATAGAGCTGTGTGAAAGTTGACTTCTCTAAAATGGAAATTATTGAATGATACTGCAGAGGAAAGAAATCCATGTAGTGGCATCCAGGAGGTTGTGACAAACACAGACTTAGGAAAGGCACCTATTGTGCTACAGTACAACAGTGATTCCTTCCTGAAATACATCCGCAATTCACTAGACTGAGGACTTCTAAAAGCTCATGGAAATGTTAATCCCATGGCAAACAAACACCTTGAAATCCAGGCTTTGGAATATGGCCTTAGCAGACATTTCATATTCAAATTGAAATAAGAGAAATATAATCCTTCCCTGTTTGATGTCAAATGCACCAAGTTTAATGGGTCACAACATTGAGAAAGGAAGTCACAAGCCAAAAGAAGTTCAAAAATTTTCTTAGAAAAAAAGAGAGAAGTATAACCCTGAATTTTCAGGAGTGGCCTTCAGTGTTTTGGCCACAGACCTATCATCAGGGGTCATTTATACAGGAAAGTCACAATGTGGGTACAGTGTGGGTCTCAAACCACAATCAAAATATAAGCTTAAAGCTGCTTAACTAATATTATTCAGCAGGGGAATAAGCCAGCCAGAAAATGTATGTGGAAAGAGCCAAGGCATTTTGTGGGAACAATAGTCCAGTTGTTCAGGTCTTTGAGTATGGTAATTGATGCCTATCAGGACTTTCTGGAGGAGGTGGTGGTAACTGTAGTACATTTAAAGCTGTTGTTTTTCTCTTCAGGACCATGGAGATATGGTCACTACATCTTCTTCGTCAGGTCTGGTTTTCTTCAGCTGTGCCTGTAGCAGTGATTGTTGTATTTAGATTTTTGCATTGACTCTTTGAGGTTGCATTTCCTCTTTGATTGCATATCAATTTCTGTCTACATTGACATCCTTTGCGAAAATCACAATACTATTTGAGTGAATAAAGACATGTTTATACATTTAAAAATATTCATTAATACTGAAGTGTTAAAACATTCAGGAAACCCTTCTTGCCTTGTCACTGAGTCAGAACACACCAGTAAGTAAATGACACGACCGCTATTAACCAATGCCATCTGCTTCTTTAACTGATGCTTGCTTTGTGGCTTTGCACTTTATATACCCTGCACTTCCCTACTCGGCGCTCTCTCACTCCCCTCTTCCACCACAGTGCGGTCGGAGGGTCCCTTGTATGTGCAGACAGTAAAAAAAAAACCCTTGATTTTTCATGAGAGCTGGATCCTTGGGGCCTTCTTCGCGATGGTGATCTTACAATACAAGCCAGGGATTAAGCTCAGCAGGCAGAAACACCTGCCTGGAAAGTGCTAGTTTGTAACTTTGTTCCCTGGTACCCGAAAAAAAAAAGTCATTTAAACTGCAAGGAAAGAAAATAATTTCATTTATGAAAAGGTAGGTTTAAAAAATTTATAACAAAATATGTAAATGGCAAATTAAGCATTGTTAATAGTCATATTTAGTATCTAAAGTACTTGGGGCAGGGTATTGCACTCAGTGATACAATGAGCTTCCTGGAGAGCACAAAGCTATGAGTTCAATCCCTCATAGAAAAAAATAATTCATAGTTGTCAACGATGCAGTGCTATGAGCACGTTTATTGATACTTGTTAATTAATAGGCTCAATGTTTCTTTTGTGGTCTATGAAATACCTGCAGATTACATGGCAATTACAGTGAGTGATATACTGTCCCCTATAGGATTGCTATTTTCTGAGTCATTTTTATTTTTTGTTTTCCCACGTACTTGAAAGTTGAAAATGTTGGCTGGTGCTAGGTAGAAAACTGTGATAATGATTTTTTTCAATTTAATGATATATTTCCCTATATTCATTAAGAATATTTCATTTGCCACAAGTATTCCAAGTGAAATTGATAAACAATTCTTAAATTTACAGGCAGCTGAGTTAGAAATACAGGGAGCCATACCGTGTTATAGAAGAATGAAATTCCTGACCTTCTATGTCTGGTATGAGTTTGTGTTCTCTAAAATGGAATAATTAATTTTAGGAACAACAGAGGTGAAGATCAGAATATATATATATATTGAGAGAAAGAAGGTAAAAGTATTTTGCCCTAAATAGGATATTTTGGCAGTGGAATGAGGATCCAGGAAACTTTTATCTTGAGATCACTTTCCCCTCCCCTACGCAACTTACCTGTGTCCAGAAAAGAGTCTCAATCAGGCACCTACGTACAGCAATTCCACCTTTAAGCACCACCCAAATAAAAAACTATATGTGTGCCCCATACATTTCCAGAAGAAAAAGCCATAACCCCAGTGGTCATGGGGTTCTCTCCCTGATTTTAGAATAAGGGCCTTTTTGACTTTATATTGTCTTCTTTACTACACCAAAAATGCTATTGGAAAGCTTCTGCCTGAGAGAAAAAGGAGGGCTCTGAGCAGGTCAGAAAGGACTCTGTCATTTCTAGGGACTTTATAGAATAAAATCATGTGGTGAGATAGGTATAAAGTAGGTTAGATTACTGAAGTTAGTGAGGAGGTAAATTAGCACAATAGAGAAGCAGAATATAAGAAATGGAAAAGTGACCTTTTATTTAAAGAATGTGGAGAGGTTCCCACAGCCACCAAGGGATTGGCTTTTTTTTTTTTCTGACTGACTATGGGGTCATGGGGTATATGTGACTTTTGACTGGATGTGGTGCTTGGAGGGGACATTGATGTCATGCAAGGAGCTGAATGAAATTTTCTTTAAGCCCCTGGGAAAGAAAGAGGAAGTTGTAATCAAGGAGAAAAGAGGAAGTGGCCATATGAGTAATCATCCCTGATTTCACCTTATTCCACCTTGGACTACAACTGTGAGGTCCTGTAATTGTGTCTAGGGCAAAAATTTTTCAAGTACATCCTTCAGTTTGAATGAAGAAATCAAAACAAATAATTTTTGCTATCTGTCTTCCTCCATGGCTGGTGGTAAACCATGCATAAGAAATATTTTGAGTCATTTCCTTCATGCATTGTTGATGCCATAACCAAAATTACAGATCAGTTCACTTTCAGAAAACAGAAGCAGCACTTGAGGCAGGGCTAAAGCCCTTCAATTCAAGTATCACTGGAATGGTGACATCAACATTGTAGAATACAAACTACTGCTGATGTCTCTGACTTCAAGAAAGAGAAAAATTTATACTGATATTGCTATAGGGGAATGAATCTCCCGGTCTACTATGTCTGATATGAGTTTGTGTTTTCCAAGCTCAAAGAATGAATTTTAGGAACAAAAGAGATTAAGGGAAAAATGCACTTATTGAGAGAAATAAAGCTGCTTGAGAGAGAGAATTGTTTCTGAGCAGGTTGTCAAACACTGTTCTTTCTATGGACTTTATAGAGTAAAATCATGTGGGGAAATGAGTTTAAGGTGGGGGAAACTAGGAACTCACAGTGCAGATGGGCATAAGATGGGACAGAGCTATGGTACCCAATAAGATTATAAGTTCAGGTAAAGTTGATTAAATTGGGAACAAAGGGAGAAGGGAGTCACAAAGAAAGCAGGCATTCTTAGGCACCTGTGACTCTTCCCGTAAGGGTTTGGGAGGGTGACTCCTGAGTTGATCAGGATGATAGGAACTATTTAGAATGTCAGCCTTTAAGATAAGGATACGTTTCTTTGAATGGTGACTCCTGACTTCCTCAGAAGGCTATGGAACTATTTAGAATATCAGTCCTTAGGATAGGCATGAATTTGCATATCATTTTTCTTGAAACCAAATTTATATTTCAAAATAATGCTTAATTATATTAAGAACAAAGTACTCAAGAGAGATTTGAAGAGACATGATTTGTAGTCTATCAAAGGGATTGATGAGATAATTTTATTTTGTTTTAATTTTGAAAGTGGTAAAATACAACAGAACAAGACAGAATAAGGCCACCTAAGACTGTACAGTAAAATTGGTAAAGAACTTCACAGCAGGTTAGTGGGATAATAATAATAGGTATCACAGTATATTTCATTATCTTTGTAATAGTTGTTCTTTCAATCACATATATCCAAATGAGATGAAATACAGAGCGTTATACAACTTATCAAAACAAAATATTGAATAGAACAGTACCGTTAATCAGAATGGAGCAAAACAGTAATAAAAATATTTGCCTTCCAAGTGATAATAGAAGGAAGTCCCCCTTATTTGCTTTGGTCAGCTTCCCAGGAGATGCTCATTTTTCTGGTTCCCATTTGCTAACAGAGGATGATAGGAGAAGAGGGCTAGGAGAAGTGGGATATTTGATTCTAGGCTGTGAATCAGTAGGTTCACTATTGCTTAGCAGGGAGGCAGGCTGGTTGTTTGGTTTCACAGCGTCCTAAGTTCCAAAAGGGCGTGAATCTCAGGAGCTGCTGTTGGTTCTCCCCCTGAAGGGCAACAGTCTGCCAAACCACCACTGCTTACCAGGGATGGCACATACTTGCTTGGCTTCCCAGTGTCCTAAGTTCCAATATGGCATGGATCTCAGGAGCTGCTGATAGTTCTCCCCCTGGAAGGGCTGCAGCCTGCCAGACTGCTACCACTTACCATGGAGGGGATGTGCTTGCTTGGTTTCCCAGTTGATTGATGAGATATTTATCTGCCTCTGTACTTTGTGAATGCTGGTCCTTCAGGCTTCTCACTGTGAGCTCTGCTTTAGAGACAGTACACAGGGAATCTTGCAGTGACTGAGCACAAGAATCAGTGGTCCTATTTGGCTCTTAAATTAGCAGTGAGTTGCAATCTAGCATCAAACTTGCTGTCTCCAAATTGTGTATATACACAAAATTAATGACCCAGACATGGAATTAAGATTTGAATGAATCAGTCTCCATTCAGCTGTTCTGTTTGGTGTTATTTGTTTAGGTTAGTTTTGTTTTATAGAGACAAGCATTCTGTATGTATATCAGCTGGATTTGTACCCTGTATGGAGCCTAGAATTCTCCTGACCTCACCAAAGCCCTCCTGTCTCAGCCTTATGAGTGCTGGGATTATAGATATACACCACCACATTTTGCTTTTGATTCAGATTTGTAGGAGAGAATTTAAGACATCTCAAACCTGGCATCTCAACCTTCTTTGAGGAATATATGTATGATCCTTTAGGAGGTGGTACCCTTTGAGAATGTGGCTGTGAACTTCAGCAATGAGGAGTGGACTTTGCTGAGAACCTCTACAGAGATTTGATGGGCGAAATCTTTAGGAACTTGACAGTGATAGGTAAGCGTGACATCTTTTTGTCACTCATGCTGTTAGAATGTTTGTTGCTCACCAGTGTTGTTCCATTAAAAGGAATGTGAAAATATTTTGAAAAATAGCTCAGACCTAGTCACATTATATCATAAATATAAAAGAATCTATTAATTTGTATTTATTACACTAATGAATTCTAGTATTTCTATGTCTACAATTCAGGAGGACTTGGGGATACCCTGGAAGCTGAAAAAGAATGCAAAATTTACTGGAGTTATTTAAGGTAATTCGTACTCACAAGGGGAAGGAATGTTCCTGAGTAATGAGTTTGTGAGCAGAAAAATGACAGCCAAAGAAATGAGGCGCCATTCAATTTAATGTCAGTAATATTCTCCCAGGATGTATAAGCCAGGATATGTATAATGAGGGAATTAAATCATAAAAATGCTTGACATTGCATATAGATGTGTACAAAAGGCATACACTTTGAGTTGTGACATTCTGCGTCCAGGTTTTCTATCCATATATGCTAGCAAATACAAAACATTCATTATCTAACAATTGCTAAGATTGCAATAGAATTTAAAATAAAACTGAGTGCTCATGTTTCCAAGCCATGCTATAGAGAATCAGCCACTCTGATTAAAATTCTAAGTAGGCTGGTGGAATGATAAGTGCACTCATTCTGAATATCAGTATGCAATTATCTCTAGAAGTTGATCCCCTCATAGTTGTCCTGGATATATTTTTAAAAACTCAAAATCCACATAAAATACAGATACATGCTTACTCATGTACAAAGCAGATCAAGTTATAAGAGACCAGGCCTTGAAGCAGCTTAGCAATCTATAAATGGATTTGTGGAGAAGGAAAATGTTAATAGACTCTCTGTGATTGTGCATACTTGTAAACCCAGCACCCTAGGAATCAGATTTTGCAGAATGGCAAATTCAAGTTCAAACTTCACAGCTTAATAATCAGTGAAAAGCTCTTAAAATAAATATAAAAGCTAGAGATTTTATGTTAATACCTGTTGTTCATTCCCAGCATGGAAAATAAAAACGTGTTATATAATGTCAAAAATAAATAATATAATGTCATTTGCGATAAGAAATGCGTGAGACTTTCTCCCATCAATTCAGTGAAATAGCTCAGATATAAAGCCTAAAAGGTCACAGGGTTTCTTTTAGATGAGAAACCAAAATATTAATTGTGGAATGAAATGAAAGAGGGTTGATAGGGAAAGGTTACACTGACTGTTTGGCAAAGGGAATTACAGGTTAAGGACAGAAGGGAGACTGTGATTGAGAAATGTTACAGAATGATTTGTCTGTGATACACATATGTACCTATGCCCAAAGTGAAGCTAAATAATCTGCATTTCAAAAGGCACTAACATTTAAGATTTCCAAATGTGTATTAGTGTTTTGGGAATGGTTGTTTTCAACATATCTTACAAGGCCATCCTGTTGCTTCATTGTCAGAATTTCTTAGCAGGCATTAAAAGCAGAACTTGACGTTAATGGAGTCATTAACACAGAGACCCATTTCACTGTGATTTTTTAAAATTTTATGTAAGGAAAGACTAAACAAAACAAAATGAGTAGAAACAATGCTATTTTCAAAGTGAAAATAAATGGTAAGAAATAACTAGTTGGTGATTTCATATGGTGCTCATAGAAATAATTAATCAAGATACAAAAGTGAAACATATGAAGTGGGGATTCAAACAGCGATACTGCAAACAGTTTTGTTCAACTCTCCAAAAAGAACTTAGTAATATGGATATCGATCCTATAGGTGATTTTTTTTCTTTACAGAAATGACAAGCTAGGGAAATACTATGGACATACATCTTGGAATCAGTGTAAAGACGTATTTCTTTGTACTGCAGAAGATAATGTGAATGTGAAAGAAACAGAAACACACCACAATGTTCAGATTTATAAAAAATATTGCAGTGGAGGGAAACCCTATGTATGGAAACAATGCGGGAAAGGTTTTACCACACATGGAATTTGTAAGAAACACAAAAGAATTCACAGAGGACAGAGACCCTACATATGTAAGGAGTGTGGGAAAGGTTTTACAACATGTACATATTGTTAAGTACATGAAAGTCTTCACTCTGGAGAAAAACGTTATAAATGTAAGCACTGTGAGAAAGCTTTCAGCACACGTACTTATTGAATAATCCATGAAAATCTTCACATTAGGTAGAAATCGTATATATGTAAGAAATGTGGGAAAGCTTTTAGCAGTAACATTCATTGTCAAATACATGAAAGAATTCACACTGGAGAGAAACCTTATGTATGTAAGCAATGTGGAAAAGGTTTCACCCAACCTGGAAATTGTAAGCAACATGATAGAATTCACACTGGAGAGAAACCTTATGTATGTAAGCAATGTGGGAAATCTTTTACCAAACATGGATGTTGTAAGGAACATGAAAAAATTCACACAGGAGAGAAACCCTACATGTGTAAGCAATGTGGGAAAGTTTTTACCCAACATGGACATTGTAACCTACATGAAAGTTCACACTCAAGATAAATCCAGTGTATATAAGCATCGTGAGAATGGATTGAGCACATGTACATATTGCATAATGCATGAAATCTTCACACTGAGCAGAAAAGTTATATATGTAAGGAATGTGGGAACGGTTTCAGCAGAAACACTTATTGTCCAATACATGAAAAAATTTACACTGTTGAGAAACTCTATGTATCTGAAGAATGTGGGAAAGCTTTCACCACACATGGATATTTGAAAAGACATCAATGACCCCACACTGGTGAGAAACCCTATGTATATAACAATGTGGCAAGCTTTTAATGCATACAGTCTTTACAAAACATGTGAAAGAATTCACACTGGGAAGAACCACTGGCTATATAAGCAAGTGGAGACACTTTCAGCAGCCAGAGCCATGTATTTCACTTACCTGAAGAAACTCACACAAGAGATAAATCCTATGTGTTATGGGAATCCTCTCAGCACCCATGATCATTGTTACATATCTGAAAGAGTTCACTGGGCTGAGATCCTATTTGGATTAGCAATGTGTGATATATTAGCAATCCATATTTGTTGTTAAATACTATTAAAAGCATCACTGGTCAGACAGTTTAAATCTAAGTTTGCTTTAAAAATCCCTAGGAGACCTGAAGAAATAATCACAAATTTTCCAGAAATGACAAATCTGAGGTGGAGCTCTCCTCAAATGCACATGTTGTATGGTTTTCAGTTAATCACTTGTACCTCTCTAGATTTTCTAAAGTGTCTTTGTGCTTCAACATGGCATCTTGTAATTAAACATGTTAAACTGAAATGGGCTTTTCACTTTCAAGTATGGATAGTGACTGTTGTATTTAGGGGTGTGCACAGAGAACAATTGGATCAAGACAAATGTTTATAATATTATTTTTATAATAGTCACTGGGAGTTAACACAGGAAACTGCAGGAAGTCTATCCACAACACCAAAGACATAGATTATTTAGTCAAGAGCCTAAACCCCACAGAAATGTCCCACATGATTACAGATAAAAATCCAGAGCTCAGGACAATGCCTACTATTAGTCCAACTGGAGGTCCAGAGCACAAAAGAAGGACTCATGGTGTCTCTTTTATGGATCCATGCTGGAAAGACTCAAGGGTCAGCGATGGAAGCTGGAAAGTCTATGCCAGCTGGATGATGGAGCTGTGCTAGTGCGATGAGTGTTCTACACTGGAGCTGAGAGTCACACTCAAAAAAGAACAGGTCTATCCTGAAAGGCCTCACAGCTGTCCTCAGTGACACAGAGGCCCGGAGCTCCTCCGATGAGAAGCACAGTTGAGTACATGCCTGGAAGCAGCGTGATGAGCTCATTCTGGAGACCAAGCAGCACATGTCTTCCCATCCAAGCTCTTCCCAGCCAAGGAGTGATGCTCAATGTGAGGACCAAGGCTTCTTCAGGAGAACCAACAGTTCAGACAGCAACTCGTAGGACAACCCACAATGCTTGCTTAATACGTCAATCATCATCACCTCCCTTCTTCTCCATGTATTTATCCTGGCAACTTACCTCAGGTGGAACATCTTTGCTCAAAGCCATGCTGATGTAATCCAGGTAATGTTAAGTTGACCACCAGTTCTTAATGCAAACCGGCATCTATGTACTCAATGTTTTGTCTTTAAAATTAATTTTCATATTTTTTGGTGAATTGTAATGTTTTTTATTTAAAGTGAAAAAACAGAAAAAAGGTAGAAATAACACAGAATTTTAAAAAATAAACAATAAGAAATCACTAGTTGATAAGTTCCATATTGTCATCTTAGAAATAGTAGTTCAAGTTAAAAAATGAAAGCGTACAACGTGGCATTCAAATAATGACACTGTGAACAATTCGGCTCAATGATCCAATAAAAACTCAGTAATTTGCTTATCTGTCCTACATACTTATTTTTTAATCTTAAAGAGGTTAAGATTAAACTTGACAAAACAGTACAGAACAGTTCATAGGAAAACAAGTTAAAGAAACACAGATTTCAAAGCAAGTCCACTGGAGATGTTCACTGTTTATCTTACTGTCTCTAGTTTTCTTTTAAATAGTTGTTCCCATCTTCACACGCATTGAATATATACTGAACATTATAGAACTAATCAAATAATTACAGGATGATGCAGGCTTTTTTGGTCTTCAATAACTGATTTTGGGGAAGTTGATAGTAATTACAATAAGGTCTTTCCTTCTCTTTGAAGTAGCTGTCTTTATCTTTATGTATGCTGAAATTCAACATACGAGACTAGACTATTGTCTTAGTTCCTTTTTACTCATCACTGAGACAAAATACCTGAAGCCCAAAGTTGGGAAAGGAAAGGTTTATTCCATACAGTTCTTTGAGGTTTCAATCCACTCTTAGTTGGCTCCAAGACAGGTGGGCATGGCTGGACCACAGTTCATGGCAGCTGCCAACAGCAAGCTCAAACCAGCAAAGAGAAAGAGATACCTTCCTGCCATTACATCACATCCTGGATCCACCCCTTTGTGGGTGGAGCACTGACACCATCAATCCAAGCAATAGACACTGAATGAATAACAAATGCACAATTCAAATTTATGATGCCTGGGGGACACAGACAGAAGCCATGACAAGTATTATCACTCTGGACAGTGAATAATAGTATCCTGAGAAGGAGAAAGGTAAGGAATTGCCTAAAAAAAGAAGGCAGAGGACATTGTTAAAAGTGTATCAGGATTTAAAAGCTACAGTAGTCTTATTGGTCTGTTTAGTGTGATTATATTTTGTTCTGGTCTATCTACTCATATTTGATTTGAGGGCACAGACATATAACCCAAAAATATCAGATTATACCATAATCATAGTTAAGGTAACTATCCTTAATTTCCTATTAACTTAAACTGAAACCGTATATTACTTACATTGTCTTACTATGACTGATTTAGTTGAAGCTGGTTTGTCTGAATGCTATTTGGCATTGACTGATTTTATTCACATTTGGTATGCTTGCTGGTTTCAAGTCTAAGAGTAGAGGCAAATACTCTGAAGACGACAAGATGTAAAAGATATGCACTGGGGGGCTAGGAATTTAGATCAGTGGCTTAAGCACCTGCCTGGCAATGTGAGATGGTGAGTTTGATCCCCAGTACCAAATAAATAAATAAATAAATAAATAAATAAATAAATAAAGATATCCATTCCAGGTTTGATTATTAACTGCTTTCAGATCCTACAATGCCTTCAACTTGTTTTTATAAAAATAGCTATGCAGTGTTATGCTTAACTATATAATGCTTGATAGTGTGGACAATTCTATTGATAATAACAAGAGAAAGCATAGTAAATACTGTACATTGTCTAATATTGTGGTCTTATATGTCTTTTTCATATCATGACTTTATATGAATTTGTTTTGTTGTCTTGTTTTGATCTGGTTTTCCCAATAATACAGAAAGGATTGATATACACATAGAGATTTATACTTGGGAAGAATTTCTAACCTATTTTTGGGAACAAATTATATAATACACGATGTAATGAACATATACTCTGAAGAAGAGACACTAAGAAACCCAATGCAAATTCTGTAGCATTGTGATATAAAATTGAGCAATATTATTAATTAGTCTAATCACTTATTTTTTGGTGAATTGTAATCTTAACACTGCATTTGCTTTAATCTTTTGATACACATGCTTCATTTTCTCTTTCACAAATGATGCTTCTGAGGTGGATGCAATATACGGCATTAAGATATGCATTTATAAGGCTTGGAGCATGTGGTTTTGACAAAGTTGTGTTCTTTTCACATAACTTGCACATTATTGAATGTTGTGTTTTCCATGTTGTGACAACACAAGATATCTGCTGATTTCCTAACATCACTGGACATCATACCATGTACATTATGTTGCCTGATTTTCTTTCTCAGTGGTGCCAATATTTGTCATTTAACTAAACTGTTGTTTTTCTAACCATCAGAATTTTACCTGTTATGTTTATATTGCATCTTTACTTTGCTAGTAATGTTTCCCCACATGTACCAAAGTAAACCATACTACTGTGAATTTCTGATTCCCCCATACTGACAGAACCACAACTTGTCTCCAATGGCACATCACACAATATATTAATATCTCCAGAAATTATAAAATTTGGCATGATTTATGAGTAACCATACTTTGAAATCAATTTTTCTTAATTGTGGAATTGTTTTGGGGGAAAACATTGCTATTGGATGTATCATGCAAATGCCTTTATTTTAGTCCTTGATGCTGTGAATGCATTATATATTTTGTAATTATTACAGCTTTTTCCTAAAACACTGAAAGTAATGGCACGGGGATTTGGTTCAGTGGCCTAAGCACCTGCCTTGCAAGCAGGCCGTCCTGAGTTCCATCCCCACCACTGATACAAAGAAAAAAGACAAAACAAACAAACAAACAAAGTAATGGTATGAAGGGAAACCTAAATTTTGAGCTGTCAACACAGTAAAAAATAAATTTGCTAAATTAAGATTCAGATTGTGTTCTGTTTTACTGAATTATGAATTTATACAATGACATATCTCTTTATTTATAAGGACCAGTGCCTGGTATTTGTGGTGTGTGCCGATTATCTTTAAACACATACACTGGGCCATGAGCCCCAGTTGGTTTCCTGTGGCCTGTGGTTTTCACTTCCATTTTAACATTCATGTAATTTGTAAAGTGTTTAATGCACTGTTGTTGAATTCAAAATCTTCTTAGGTTCCAGTGGAATTATATTTTTAAAAAATGTGGTGTCAGGAAAACACAAGTGAGCATTTCATTAAATACCCCTAGTCCAGTGAAGATAGCTTGCCCAAGTCTCAATTATCCTTGGAAGAATACATTACTCACCTGTTGTGTAATCACCACTAAAACTATATCCATTTTTACCTGAAGTACCTGACCTAATTCATAATGTAAAAGACACTGTAAAGTACATTGTCAGCCTGTATGTACTACAGCATGTGGCCAGATTCCCTGAAGCACATTTCTGCTTACCATCAATGGAAAAATTTGGAGTTTGTATTACAGCTAATAACAGAAGACTGAATCTATAATACATATATCCTGCGTACATGCACTTTCTCATTTTATCATGAAAGTAAATCTTGCTGGTTTTGTTGATGCATGCTTGTAATCCTAGCACCTAACAGATCTTAAATTAGTGGAAGAGGAATTTGAGTCTAACCTACACAATTAGTGTGACGCTGTCTCAAAATATATCTTCAAGTTCTGCAGATGTAGCTTAATGCTTTAGATCTCCTCCCTTTTCTCCCCAGTGTCAACATTTTTTAATACTCACAACTACACATCAATAATTGTCCTTTTATCACTTGGCCAACTAGCAGTTATTCCCCGGAATCACTTGGGAAGCCCATTTGTTTATGCAGTGACCATCCTGAGCATCATTGGGGCAGTTGTCCATTTAACCCACTCATTCTTGTATTGAGTATAGTAGAATTGTCACTTTTATATTCCTTGTTATTTTATAAAAACTAAGAAAAAGTATGCAATTTTTGATCATTTTGTATTTAAATAATTGCATTGGTAAGGAGTTACCTATAAAGATTGGCTAATGGTGATTTCTTTAGTCCCAGCATCAGGAGAGAATGAGATGCGATGATCATGGCTTTGAGTGGCAATTGCTAGATGATTTAGCAGAGTGTGAAGCAGTTGTTTTTATCCCTGCATTTGAAGTTTAAGGAAACAAGTAAGTTGAGGTCAAGAATAAAAATGTATGATAGAACAAAAGAATCAGTACTGTAAATTGTGATTTTTCTTTCACTCAGGAAATGTACTTTTTACCATAATTTGTGCAGCACTTTCAAATATGCCTCTATTAGAGTAAAACATAGTGAAACATGAAAGAGCCAAGCATTCCATGTTCTGAAAGTAGAGGTATTAAAAACATTTTTCTTAATGCTATTGCTGCTGTTTAGTGTAGAAAATAAGATAGGGTGATAAAACAAGCAATAAGGACTTTGTAAGATTTTAATTCTCCTGCATAAACATAGAAGCCACAAAAAAGTCAAACAAAATGACAAAACAAACTACAGAATGAGAGAGATTTTAGCTGTTACTCCTGATAGCTAACATGTAACACCAATAGGAATGTGAAAGGAACACACATTTTTCAGCATACGTACAACTTGCCAAGAAATACCTGAAGAACTATTGAGCATTTTTGCCCAATAGAGAAATTCAAATAGGGACATCATCCCATTGCAGAGAAAACAAATCACCACAAGATCTAAGGAAAGTACATGAGACTGCAGGAGTAAAGAAACTATTTAACCTTGTTGGTGGAAATGTAGGTACGTAGTTCAACTACTACTGAGGTCAGATTGTAAAGTATTCAAAAGACTAAAATTAGTAATTCTCATTAGTGCAGTGCTTCCTTTAGTGGGTCTCTTCCTCAAAGAGTTAAGGACATATTGCAGTGATGCATGCAGATTCCTGTTCCTGCAGCAATAGTCATTTTTCTGTGGAGAGCAACAGCAAGCACTGCTCAATCACCACCAAATATCAATGATGAACAATAAATACTCACCAGTGTACTCCATTTGGTAAATAGTGCGATATTTTATTGTGAAATGGGCTGTAAGTTAGGGTTTCCTAGTAGACTGTAGGTCAGTATAAACATGAAAGTCATGCTAATGTCACAAGGCAATAACTAGTACACTGTTATGTTCATTAGATATGATATATTTATCTTTTTGAGTAAGCATATTGCTATGAAGTCCAGGCTGGCTTTGAGATCACTTTATAAACCAGAGTGGTCTCAACAAGTCTCCTTCCTCAGTGTCTTATGTAATGGGCTCCATGCACGAGCCACCAGTTTAGATTTGGTATATTCAGTGTGTTCAGTATATTTTACTTCAACTGTTTTTGTTGTTAAAGTATTTCCACTATTTTACCTCCAGCATCTGGAGAACCCTCGGCCTTGTTGAGGTGGTGATGTGCATACCACCAGCCTCATGACATTCTCTCCTGGGTTCAGTGCTGTCAGGGTACTGCAGTGAAACATAGGTGTACATAACTGCTTCTTTTTATACATTCCTTAGAAAAGATTTTCAAAATTTCCATGGATAATCAGAGGGTCAATTACCCTGACTAGTTTCATTCCAATTCCCACAGTTATGCAGTGTGTAGGACACACAGATAGAAACATATCACATATTTCGAGTGAGAGGTTTGTCAAAGCAGATGTGAAGACTACTTTGTGAAGGTTTGTGTTCCTGATTATTTCATTAGAATGAGCCTCAGGTTTTCTCACTGTTGTTTATGTGAAGCAGACCAGATGACCACTTTAATATAGGAAGTGATGTAAAGCCTGTTTGGATTTTAAGTATCTAAAGAACTGCTCTGGCGCTGTGGCCTCCTTAGTAATGGTCAACTTTGATTACCCAGTGAATGAAGTCATCATGGTTTTGGGACAGAATATCCATTGATGGATTGTTTAAAAGAGCATTAAAGGAGAACTAGAGGGAAAGGAGCTGGGATGATGATTCTCATGGAGAAGCAGGTAGCACTGGTTTTCCAGATATGATCTCAGCCATCATCATCATCATTAAAGAAGCTCACATCCTCATTATCGCTGTGCATGGTTACTGTTCTCTTTTGCAGATCTCTGGCTCTTATCTTGAGCTCCATGCCTTGGCTCCAGTAATGACCACTCAACTTTGTGGCATAGATTCTATGACCAAAGGAACAGAGTTTCTAGCTTCCAACACTCAACTTTGAGCCTTCCTAGGGTACTATTTTAACAGAGACTTTCATGACACATTGTAAGTGCCTCTAAGTCTCCAGGTAAACTTTTGATTGTCCTTACCATGGGCTCGAATTCTTCAGCTGTACTTGTGCTGGATATTGTCATAGCATTCAAGTACTCAGTTGGATTTTTTGATCTCTAGTATCTGAAAAGCTCTACATCTCGCTAAATCTGACATTCTGAGATAAATATTTTTAAATTATCTTATCAATTATAAGTTCCAGGTTAAGTCTCTTTCCTCGCAAACCCTGACTATAACAGATGGGAAAGGATAAGATGTGACTTTTTGAGACAGGAGAAATTTCTTTAGTTACCTAATGTTATATGTCACTTTTCTCTTGGAGAGAAACCCAGCTATCTCAATAGCTTGATTTTTAGGACTGTTGATAGCTTCTCCAGCAGTATCAAGCCTTTACATTGTGTATTTCATGGGCAAGAAGTAGGTGTGTTAGGAACCTGCATGGTGCTGCCAGTCACCTGAAAATGAGCCTTTGCAACCTATGCTGTCTGGCCTCTGTGTACCTAAATTGTCACTAAAGAATGCACTCACAGAGCCGTAATTTTTCTTTGGAAAATAATTTGAAAGTCTCTCAAGTCTTTTACTGATGTTCTGATGTGAAGAAAAATGTAGGATGCACAACCTGTGTTCCCAAAAATAATTATGATAGCAGTATAAAAGTATCTGAACTCAATTCACATACAAAAATGCAAACCCAGACTACAAAAATGCTTTGAAAGACGTTTCTATGAAACCTGACACTACTTTGGAAATCCCTGGTAAGTTTTATAAGGTCCTTACTACTTTTCATGATCCCCTACCTCTTAGGACAGCTGGCCTGGCTCTTTCCTGTTCACATGCATCAAAAACAGCCACTTTTGTGTTTCCTGATGTCACTGATGCTGCTTATACAGGCATATTGTTAATTCAATTGTGATCTCTCTTACCCATTCAACTAAATGTTTCTGAATCTGTAGCTCAACTAACTGTCTTGTCTTATTTCTCCTCTAAAGCTTGTCATGTTATATGTGGAAATCAATGATTTGACTGCAATTTGGTGTCTGCTGCTATTCCCATAGGAGATGCATGCCGAAGCATCTCTTTAACTATTGACAACCTGTCCTTTTCATGTTTGCTACTGGAGCTGATGTTTCTCTTTTACTTCACTAACTTGGTGATATTTTATTTCCATGGTCAATGATATTCCCTTTCATATCTTGAGATGTACTGGAACACCTAGAGTCCTTAGAATTGATTTAATCACTACTATGTTGCCACTTACCAAGGCTTACTTTTCCTTTTTTGCTGTCCTCTGCTGTTCCCTCTGCAAACACAGGGCTGTTGAATTAGCTCAGTGGCATGAATGCCTGCTTTGCAAGTGCACAGTCATGACTTTGATCCATTGCTCTTTGAATCCCCACTTTTTAAAAAAAATTTATTTAAAAAGAAAAAGAGTAAAAACAAAACAAAGTGGTGTAAGGGTACAAGTAATACAGGCTACAAAAAAAAAACCAGTAAGAAATCACCAGTTAATAGATTACACATTATCATCTTAGAGATATTTGCTCAAGTCACAGTATCAAAACATACAAAGTGGACATTCAAACAGTGAGACTGTAAACATTTGTCTTCAATGATCCAACCAAAAACATTAATATGATCATCTATTTAACACCCCTAAACACACTTGCAGTTGTATCCTTTAGAGCACTTTTTTCCCTTTCTTTTTTACAACACAATTTACACATTTTGGGTTTTATTACTCCTTAGCTCTTATTACTTTTTTTTGGAAGAGAATAAAGTCAAATATGGCAAAACAAAGCTGTCAGTCAAAACCAAGGATAGACCTAGCACATGATGTAAAAACAGAGTACAAGGTTATCAAAAATTGTTACCATAATGCTTCTGCTTCCTTAAAAAGAATAGTCTATCTCATTAGGTATTATAAAGTTGAACTAAACCGTATGGAATAAGACCAATAAAACCTAAACATTGTAAAAATTACAGGACTTCTAAAGGAGATAATAGTCAAATCATAATGGGCATTTAGTGAATCTTATTGCCTTCTCAGTAGTTGCCTATACCCTTAAACTCAATACTATTATACAGAATGGAAAAGAGCCTAATCAGTCAAAGCAAGATAGTGGGAGTATTACAGGACTTCAAATCAAGTTAATAGGAAATCAAAAAAGTTACTATAATATATCCTGCTAATTTCTTTTAATTTTTCCCCTTAATTAAAAAATCCTAAAAAATAACTAAATAAATTTTTAATGAGTAAGGGAGAGATTGAGATAAAAGAGGACATAACAACATAACAATACAGGTCAAAGCATGACAGTTTCAGCAACCTAGTGCTTCAGCACAAATAACCCGACTTAATATTAGTTACCATAGTGTCTGTCTTTTTCTTTGAAATATGTGCATATAATTTCATATACTATACCTTCAAATATTTCCATATCAAGCATCCCAGAATAAAGCCATTCCAATTAATAAATGAAAACTTTGTCAGGCTTCAAGGCCACATAATAGGGAATCATGTGAATCCCCACTTTGTATAATCCACTCTTGTATCTTGAACACTTATTTGTAAGAAGACAATATGTAAACAACCAGTGATTTCTTATAGTTTATTTTGTCTTTAAAAGAATATATCTTTTCTACCTGTTTTCTGTTTTGTTTAGTCTATTTTAATAAAAAAATAAGAAAAGAATGTCTCTTCTCTTTAAACAATTAAAAAATAAAAATGCACTTCCTGCACAGGTTTTACTATTCTCTTCATGGTGCTATTTACTTTAGGTCAGTGGTCTGTCCCAATGAGGCTATTTCTTCCCTGATTCAAATACATTCTTGCCAGTATATACCTCTCACATACCCTTTTATATGATACAAAACTCCCCAAGACCCATGTGCGCTAGGGCTGATGCCTCTGTTGATCCGGGGAAGTGGCATCCTCTGTGTTTTTGCTAAGGTCTTGTGTGGATTTTTGCTAATTGTGTTTGCCCTGTATGGAATGAGTTGGCATCACAGGCTACAATATGCAATTCCACCATTTCAACTCTCCCTGATTCAGGCCTTTGATCCTTTTTATAAGATCTCTGCTAGTTGGTCTAAAGCAAATCCAACTGGTTGATTCATAGTTGTAGATTTGATATTTGTAAGAAGGTATTGTAATTTGGCTTGATTAAGTATATACTTGAGTGCACTCCGATTTTGTAAGATATTTATCAGTCTGTCCATATGTCAGATGCCTGTTTGTCCAGTCCATTTTTAAACAGTTGCTGGTAGTTACTGAGCTAGTGATTGTTCATACCTGTAAAGCAGAAAGCAAAAATACCCATACAGGCGTGCTCAAGTGGCACAGAACATCTGGGAAACACGCTGAGTGCATGTAATGCTTGAGGTGAAGAGGTGTTCCAGCACTGGGAGCATGGGGTTTAAGAGGGCAACTAGTTTAATGAAGAGGCATGGTACACATACATAAATGGCCTTTTGGGAACTTAAATATTCTCACAGACCCTGACAAGTTGTGTGCGGATTTCTGTGTTTGTTTGGATACACACTGATCATCTGTCTGTTTGTCCATTTGTCCACTCTGTGAACAACTGTTCCTTTCATTTTAAGCTCAGTAACTTTTCTCTTTTTCCAAGTTTGCACTGTTTAATCAAAGATATGTTTGGGTTGTGAATTTACGAAGCATGGTTTCACATTGGTTGCCAGTTGCGTGAAATGTCACAAAGCCTGGGTATATGAATGCAATATGTTGTTCTTCATCACTGATTTAGAGTCTCATTATTTAGAAATTATATTATTAGGATGAATAAACAAAGTCCTGGAGGAGAAAAGATGGTGGATAGGTAACAGCAGGCTACAGAGATTCTCTGTGATGTCAACTTAGATTACAAAAATAATACAGCATACTGAGACCCAGGCAGAGGGAGATAGATAAGCCTGGAAAAAATTAAGCTGAGAGAAACCATTTAAAAATACAGTCCCAGTGCTTCTACTGAAACAGCTACAGTCTTGGTGCTGCCACTTGAACTTGCTGCCATTCCTACACTTGATCTCATGCAGGCAAGGTTTATGGAACTACACAAAACTCATCAGTTTCATCTCACTGGAGATGCATTTTCACTGAGGATGGGAGTCGGTGATCTTAACTGACAAGCTGAGCTGGACGGGAATAAACCCCTTCCATAGAGCTCGAAGAGATGACATTCTGAGACGGGGCAAATTGGCCAGAACAAGGGGCTGCAGTGACTTCAGTCAGCTTCTCCCTTCTCAAGTGGGATTGATGGGGAGCACCTCACCTGTGTCATGCCTCAGGCTGAAACTAATAGGCTAGCCCATACCAGTCCCGATGCCTGTGAGTTCACCCTAATGCAGTGAAGCCTTCAGCAGGCTGATTAATCCAGAGGGGGCGGGCCCAGCATACACTTCCCTGGTCTGTATGTACATAGTACACTGCACTGGGTGGGAACATACAATCATCACTTCAGACAAACTGTAACCAAGAAATAAAGAACTTGGGCCTCCAATATACACCTGTATGGAAGGAACAAAAAATAATAAGAGGAAGCAACAAGAAAGGGTTCCCATTCCCCAATCATGAGAACATGGAACCAGGAAAAGTAAATGCAAAGGAGAATGAGGACAGCAAACATGCAATATCAGACATGGCCCCAGTAGACATAAAGCACTATCTTCAGGAATGCATAGATAATTTGAAAGGTGAAGTATTTAACCAAGTAAATCAAGATATAAATAGAATAATTTAAGAAATGCTAAGCACCTCTAAAGAAAAAACATGGAAAAAGGGAAGAATACAAAAAAAGGGGAGAATTGTTTCATGAGGAAAATAGAGAAAAGATAGAAGAAAGGAAGCTGGTTCAAAGAGACAACCATGAATTTAAAAACTCCTTTGCAAGCTGGCAAAATTGATTGCAAGAAACTAAGGTAGATTATCCAAACTAGAGGACAGGTTTGCACTGTAGGATCATGAAAGTAAAAATTTCTTAAATATAACAAGGAAACAAGTAGTAACAATACAAAGGCTAGATGATGACAAAAGGATGTATAACTTAAGAATAACGAATGTGAATGAAGCAGCAGGAGTACAAACAAAGGAACTACAAAGTCTATTCACAAACATAAGGAAAACATCCCAAGCATAGGAAAAGGCAAAGATACTCAGCTGTATGAGGCATACAGAACTCCAGCCGCCTAAACCAAACAGAACTACACATAGGCATATAATAATCAAGATCCCAGAAAGCCAATATAAGAACAGAATATTAAAAGCTGTTGGAGACAAGAAACAGATCATTTATAAGGGAAAGTCCATCTGAATTACATCAGACTTCTTGGCACAAACCATCAAATTGAGAAGAAAATGGAGTGAATCATTCCAAGTCCTGAAAGAAAATAACCTACAGCCCAGACTGATGTATCGTGAAAAATTTTCCTAGAAATTAATGGAGAAACAAGATGCTTCCAAGATAAAGAGGAACTGGGAGAATTCACAACCACCAATCCAACCCTACAGAGAATACTATAGGACATTCTAAACAGAGAGAAAATCACCAGGATTTCAGGAACAGTGGTAGAGAGGCCACAATGAATGGAGCAAAAAGTAAAGTGAAGAAGACAAATGGACAACTGATGACAGAAAAACAGAACAACAGAAATGAGACAGAGAAGGTTGGATATAATTTCTAATGCAGATGTCCTATATACACTAAATTAAGGGGAAAAAAAGAGAGAATCACAGGCAGAGTGGATCAAGAAATAGAGCCAACCGAGATGTTCTTTATAGGAACTATAATTGACCTGAAGAAGGGTATTTGAACCCAAATTGAATATGAGAAAATAGAACTCGATGTGATAGGGAATGAGAGAGTAATAGGGACAACCAGACCAGTATTTATGGGTAGGTTGGAAAGACAGGCTTTAATAAGTAAAGAAATACAACTAGAGATCAAGTCCAGGAGTGAGAAAGTTCAGAAACACTTAGATAAATAGCAGGGTGTCCCCTGCAATATAAAACCAAGGGTGTTGGGGAGACCCAAAAATACACAGTACACCCTGGGGGAGTGAAAGGGGAAGAATAGTCTTTAAAAAGACAGAATGAGATATTACTATAAGTGTATCAGGAATTAAACCCCATATTACTTGTACCACTCTGCTTAGATAGAACTTATTCCATCCCAGTTTTTATACAAGCACTAGATATGAGGGCACAGACGGCTATCCCAAAAATATCAGGATATAGCACAGTAATCATCTTTAATTTCCTGTTAAAATGGATTCTTCTATAACTTATAGTGTTATATCATTACTGATTTTAGTTAAATCTGATTTGTTTGATTGCTTCTTGTTATTATTTTATTCAAAATCATTAGATTGATAGTATCATCAGAATGTAGACAACTATACTGAAAATGGAAATGATTCACTAAAATACCCATTCTGACTTGATTAATACCTGTTTTTGTAGCTCTACACTATCTACAAAGTTCTATTTCTCTTAATACTGTTATGCACTGATATATTGAATTATACTTTATCTGATGATATAGCCATTTTTATTGATGATAACAAGAGACAACACAGTAACCATGGTAGAACTCCTTGTACAGCAGTTTTATATGTCTTTTTAGTTTTATGTATCTCTAGGATTATGTTTTGCTCTATCCTGTTTTTTTCTGTTTCTCTCTCTAATATAGAAAGGATAGTAACACATGTTAAGATGCATGCTTCCATAAAACCTATCAACAATTTAGAAGAACTGATTTTATGACACATGATGAAATGAACAAATACTTTGAAGGAGAAAAAATGGGACTACAGTACCCAGTGCTGGTTCCATAGTGTCATGATGTGAAACCAAGCAATACTATTAATCTTCAATTAGAGTGATTTTAATGTGCTTTGGTTTGCTTAAACTCAACATAAATGAAGATATGGATAAATGCATACATGTTTAAGTGTATAGGATTGATTGCCATATTACTTAGTTTTTATTATATAGTTGAACCAAACTATTTGAAGTCTCCCTGTTTGAATTCCCATTTATATGTTCCACTTTTGTATCTTGAACAATTATTTGTACGACGACAATAAATCATACAAACTAGTGATTTATTACTGTTTATTATTTTCTTTGAATGTATGTACTATTTATGCCTGCTTTCTGTTTTGTTTTTTCTTTCTTTAAATAAAAATAAATTTAAAAAGATAAATAAACAAAGTCCCTTAGCAGGGAGACTGGTGGACCAAGCTCTGATTGATAAATAAGAAAGCAGCTGTCTCGTGACATTTTTAACCATTTTTTGTCCATTGATTAGAGACCTCAGTGATCTTCAGAGCATTATAGGAGACACCTCAAATAAATTTATTAAATGTATTCCTAAATGTTCACATTGGTGATGATCAAATGAAGTAATACATATTTTTGGTTTGATGATGCCTGTATAAATGTTTCACATGGTTATGACAGTTGATTGTAATCAACTATATGATGTATTGCACATATTCATAATTCTGGATGCATAAGACTCCGTGATTGTAAAGTGGCGATTACTTATGGTAACAGATTTTTGTCTCATGTGCACACCTTTGCTGATAACAAAGACTTGTGAGATTCACATTCAACTAAAGATCAATAAGTTGTTCAATAATACACAAAATATTTCTTGTGTATTAGATAAGGGTGATTGACTAAAAGGGATATTTTATGTCAAAACAAGAATTTAGATTATTACAAGAATCTCATGATTGTCATGATGCAATACTATGTATGGTTCTGATTCCTGATATATTATGTAAAATAAGCAATGTTAATACTGTAGGTATTCAAATGCTAAAATGTCCATGGATAGAAGAAAATAGGATTCATTTAATATTCTAAGTTGTTTCATGTTTAGATAAAATAGTAATGTTACACTTACTGCCTTTAATATTTGCTATTGTTACGAAAAAACTTCTTTTGGATGTTTGACAGCTAAGGTTTGGAAGCCAAAACTTAGAGAAACAGATGGGCTAAATGGATATCCAATATTTTGCTCCCAGCCCTTCAAGGGTGGTGGAGACCCAGGATATAAAATAACTTCTGATTGCATCATCCTAAGATACTCAGTGATTCCCTGGTTGTATCATCAAGGAGATGCTGAGACCACAGAGGAAAGTCACCTTCATTGCAAGGTGTGCCTAAGAAGAGTCACCAGGAGAAAAATCTCCCAAGCTTTCACAGAAAGCAATGTGGTCAAGCAATGATTGTGACTCTTCTAAGCGGCTGACACTGACAGAAGAGCAATGAGGTGCTATGCATGGTTCTAAGATAAATCCTGAGAAGACCTAAGTGATCTTGATAGGAAGTAAGTAACTGACTGTAGTTGTCATGGTTTATGCATGTGTTCCGCAGGCCTCATACATTTGCATTGTGCATTTGATATGGTTCATTGTCTAGTGCTTGGATTGATGGTGTCAGTGCTAAACCCACATTGGGGTGGAGCCAGGATGTAATTCAATGGTAGGAAGAAGGTGTATCTTGCTTTTTCCTGTTTCCTGTTTGCTGTTTGCAGCCTCCATGAACTGTGGCCCAGCCATACCTGCCTGCCTTGGAGCCAACTGAGTGTGAACTGAAACCTGCAAAAACTGTAAGAAATAAACCTTTCCTTTATCAAATTGGGCCTCAGGTATTTTGTCTCAGCAACAAGTAAAAAGTAATTAAGACAGAATTTGGTACCTAGGAGTGGGGTCTTTTGCTGTGACTATATTGACCATGTTTTTTGAGAGGCTTTGGAAATGGCTTGTGGGCAGAATTTGGAAAGGCTTGGACATGTCGCCTGGACGCATAGAGCTGGAGCAGCATAGGCTGTTCTGTAGAGGGGATTCTGGTCAGATCTCAGGAGACCAGAAGGCTGATAGAGGTCCTGATGATAAATACCAGGCTTGGGAGGTTTCTGTTGGGAAGAAGGACTGCATTGGTTGTTGGACTCCACATGATGTGTGCTATGGCTTGGCAGAAGGTTTGTCTGCATTTTTCTCCTGCCCAAAGACTTTGCTGAGACTGAGACAAAGGGCAATGGACTCATTAATCTTGAAAAAGAAATTAAAGAGCAATCAAACCTTGAGGCTGTGGAATGGCTTTTGTTGGGGGCATTTAGCCAGATTTATGTTGCATATCAAAAGCAAAGAGATCAGCATGATAGTGTACAATGCTGTGAGTTTCGCCAGAAGGAAAATTCCAGGAAGACTGTGGTTTGCAAAGACGTAGTTGAGATTTTGTTTCCTGAGGAGAAACAGAGAGATACGAAAGATGGCCCCAGGGCATCATAGGAAGGGGGTCCCCACCCTGTGCAGCCTCACTGCAAAAGTGAAAGAATTTGCTCAGAGGGAAAATCTGCAGAGTGCCATCTTTCAGAATGGCAACAGAGGCCACTTGAGGTTCCAGAATGGTGGCACCTTAGAGAAGCTTTTCCTCACAATCATGTAAAGAGAGCACTGCAATCCAGGCAACTGACCCCTATAGCCAAAAGACAGGAAAGCCTAGGTACTGCTCCACTCAGCAGCAAACCTTGGTGGCATCCACAAGGTGCTGAATTTAGATGCAAGGAAAATGCACAAATTCTGAGGCAAGATGGCATCCACCTCAATTGCAAAATGCCTGGGAGGCCAAAAGGTTTGCCCGTGAGAGGGCAATTTGTGAAGACGTAAGGGTGAAGCCAAAGGTGCGGTGGAGACTGCAGATGTTTGGAAAAGGCAAGAATGTGGGTGATTCAAGGGAAGCTGCTAAAAGAGAGCAGAGAAGATTTAAGAGAAAAGCTGCTGGAGTTAAAATCGCTGGAAATGCCATGGGAGTGGAATTACCCAAGTCTTTTGGAGTTTGCAACCAGATTGCTTCTGATGCTGAACATGGAATTCTAGGACTTAATGTTCACCCTGCTGGACTTCTTTTGTTTCCAGTACTTTATATTCCCCTTCTTGTAACATTTGGAATGGTAATGTTTACCTTGTGCCTTTGCATTTGAGAAAGGTTTAACCTTGTTTCATTTGTACAGCGGTTACAGTTAAGAGTTTGCCTTAGATCTTGGAGGAGACTTGGGAATTGGACTGTTCAGGAATGCTGAAACATAGGACATTGGCAACTCTTGGAGGTGGACTAAATGTCTTTTGTATAATGGATATACATGAGTCCTGGGGGCCAGAGGTGAAATGCCATGGGTTATGCCTGTGTCCCCCAGGCTTCATGATTTGCATTGTGCATTTGTGATGGTTCATTGTGTAGTACGTGGATTGATGGTGTTAGGGCTACACCCACATAGGGGTGGAGCCAGGATGTAATACAATGGCAGGAAAAAAGCGTGTCTTACTTTTTGCTGGTTCCTGCTTGCTGTTTGCAGCTGCCAGGAAATGCAGCCCAGCCATGCACACCTGCCTTGGAGCCAACTGAGTGTGGACTAAAACCTCCAAAAACTGAAGAAATAAACCTTTCCTTTCTCAACTTGGGCTTCATGTATTTTGTCTCAGAAACAAGTAAAAAATAACTAAGACAGTAGTTAATGCAGGTCTCATGTTAGCTTGGCCTTGGACATCCTGAAGAAAAGTCTGGCCTCTGAAGATATAGTGCAATGTAAAAGCTTGGCTGTGGGGGGAGCTAGGATCGCTAACATCCTCTGACAATCGCTGGCTATTCTGGTAAATGACTGCTGTTATGAACTGATGGGCTATGATGAGTTTAAATTGGAGTTCTCCTCAATGCTTCCCCACCTTAAACTGGCCACCCATCCTGGGAGTCAACAAAACAAAATAAGAGAGAGTTGTTGGAAAGGGTTGAAGAGGAATACATGTGCAGGGCTGTGGTGTGGCCTGGGCATGATTGAATTGAGAATGAGGAGACACCGTAAGGAACAAGATAGGCCACAGCTGAGACCACCTAGAGACTTCCTGAATAATTTTTCTTACTTACAATCATCTGTTGCTCTGTGGGATCCTTGCTCAGGTTTTTCCCATTGTCCACTCACTTCCTTGCTTGTTCTGATTAAATATGGGCTGCCTAGTGACAGGTGGCTGGCTGGTTAGCAGAGTTATGAGTTCTGAAGAAGATTTCTCTCTTCCTGTTGCCCTCAAGACAATGCCACTTTTCTCCTTCTTTTGGTCCTTTGCTATGCACTTTTTGGGGGGCTAGGTATTTAGGCATAGGCCCCAATAAAAAATTAACTTCCAGATAGAATAGCTGTAAGTTTCCTGAAAATTTTGTTGCATGTAAATTTTCTTTACCTGTAGATGGAAGTGTTATTATCAACAAATATTTTGCCAACTTATCAACATATGACACCTTATTAATATATTGAAGGATATTATAGTGATTTCTCAGAAGGCATGATTATACACCTCTTTACATCATTGTGAGTGTTCTGCATAACTTTTATAAGTCAGTACTTATAAGTGAAATTGGTAGATAATAACGGAGGCCTCCATCAACTTGCTAAGTACTATGTAACATGAGTCTCGGTGTTTCTAGCAGTTCATTTGTTTTAACCATGAATTCCTCACCAGATGCCAGTTAGGCCTGCTTGGCAGAGAATGGATTGTACAGGAAATTAAGTGGTTTTGATCTCCAAAGAATTGCTGGAGTCAAACTGAAACAGGTAAATGATAAAAGACTCAGGGTTTACATAGATTAAAAACTCATTTACATAATTAGTTGAAGAATGAGTTGATGCATTTGGAAGATTATTCAGAACATACAGCCAACTGAATTATATTAGATATTTATTTCTTTACTTTTATACAGGTACAAAATACCTGACTTACAGAATTTAATATAAATATATTCTTTATCTCATGGTTTCCATGAGGGATGTTTGGTTTTTGACTGTTTCCAAAGCATAAATATCTTGGGAAAAAGTGAAAAGGAAAAGGTAACTTTTTTATGAGGTCAAGGAGCCAGAGAACAGTTTCAGAACCTGAGAGGAAGGATCCAGGGACCAGATTTGGTTCATGGGTTCCAACACACATGGCTGCAGTTTATACATATAGAAGCAATCATAGTAATCTCCTACACATTTCTGAAGCCAAAGAGGTGTTAACAAATGGATCACCAGGCTTTAGGGAATATATGCCTTCTAGGAATATTAAAATCTTGAAGAGTGTTATACTGAGATGCTAAAAATTAAAATAATTGATTAAAAGATAATTAACAAAAATAGTTACTTAAAAAGATAATTATTAGTAATATTGTCATTCTACTGAGCATATTGCCCTAGTAACCAAGCACCAACCACATAGTTATAAATTAACTGACCACGTCATTCTGCTGTTCTGTAATGCATCATCCCCCCCACCTTAGTGACCTGTGTGCTATGTCAACTTTTGTTCCCCTTGTAAGAGACAAATGATGCTGTGCCAACCACTGTTCCCTTTATGAGAGAAAAATGTTCCTCAAATGGGCAGACCAAGGGCTATGAATTGGCTAACCACCCACTGTGAAATGCCTCTGTCCTCAAGTACAGGGGAACAAAGGCCCACCTTATTTCTGTTTCTCATCACTATGTACTTAATGATCAATGAGCTAATCATAAATGATCTATAAAAATCAGTCAAACCTCTAACTCAGTTGCACAGCTTTGCAAATTCCATTTGCACTGTCTTGCTGGGCCAGCTAAAATAAAAGTGCTTCTTTTAAAAAAGATGTCTTGCCCCATTTGTCATCTTGGGGTCTTGCCCCGTTTTTTCATCATGGGGCCATGTTTTTTTTTAAGTAGCGTACAACAAAGAGCTGAGTGCCAATTAGTGACAAGGGAACTATACGGCAAGGGGAACTTAGAGTGCGAAGTCCTTGGGTGTCCCTGCCTCACCAGAAGGAAACATTTAATTGGATTAGGAATTTGGTTCCATTTCAACAATAATTGTCACTCCCATGCTTGGCAATATGATCACTTTCAGAATTCAGCATTTTTATGAGCCTGAATGAGTAGAAAGCTTGTCTTGGAGAATTGATGCTTGCTTTTATTTCATTCTTACTCTGCTGCAGACCATTACTATCATTTAAATATACTGTCTTCACTTTACACGGTAACTGTGCTCCTTTTTTGTTCACGTACTGGGTTTCTTGTTGGAAAATAAATAGAAATGAGTGAAAATCATGAAAATGAAGTCTGCTGCCTCTAACATAGACTTCCAACTCTCTGTTCTGTTGTGTCCTGCCCTGGCCTGTTCTCAGAATATTTTCTGACATCAGTGGATTTTTATTCCTGGAGGATTGAACCTGAATCCTGAAAACATTTGCAGCCCATTATGGAAAGAGTCCACTGATCCTTGAAAGAAAGCAGGCATAGCCATTAAATGGCAGGGATAAATAACAAATTTAGAGAAGACCTAACACCAGCACTTCTCAAAATTTAATGAAATCGAATGGGAAATTATACTTTCCAGTTCATTCCTGGAAGCAAGCATTACCCTGATACCAAAACCGGAGAACAATCCAAATAAGAAAGAGAATTACCGACCATTCTGCCTAGTGAACATTGAAGCAAAAATCCTCAATAAGATACTGGCAAACAGACTGCAGAATATCATCAAGAAGATTTTAATCCATGATCAAGTACAATTATTCCCTGGGACTCAGTGTTGGTTCAACATACATAAATCCATACATATAATACACCATATTGACAAATCCAAAACAAAAATCATTTGATCATTTCAATAGATGCAGAAAAAGATTTTGACAAGCTCCATCACCTATTCATAATAAAAAACATACAGAAATTGGGAGAAATGATCTTTATCTCAATATCATAAATGCCTTTTATTACAAACCAACAGTCAACCTCATTCTAAGTGGCCAAAAACTGAAAACTTTCACTCTAAAATCAGGAATAATACAAGGATGTCTACTGTCTCCACTCTTATTCAATATAATCCTGGAAACTAGCTGGAGCAATTAGACAAGAGAAAGAAATAAAAGTAATAAAGATAGGGGAAAAATCTTAAACTATCATTATTTGCAGAAGACATGATACTCTGCTTAGAAGACCCTAAAAATTCCACCAAAAGACTTCTAGTTTAAGAAGCAAATTCAGTAATATAGCTGGTTACAAATGCAACACTCAACAATCACTAGACTTCATAAACAAAAATAAAAAAGCTCATGGAAAGAGAAATCAAGGAAACAATAACTTTTACAATAGCATCCAACAAAATGAAATATTTATGAATCAATCTAACAAATGATGTAAATGAACTCTACACTGTAAACTACAGTACTCTCAACAAGGAGACTGAAGAAGATATTCTAAAATGAAGAGCTATCCCATAGTCTTGGGTACGGAAATTCAATATAGTGAAAATTACCATACTTCCAAAGCTATTGTACAGATTTGGTGCAATCCCATCAAAACCCAATAGCATATCTCAAAGAATTACAGAAAATAAATCCTAAAATTCATCTGGAATCAGAAGAGACCTAGAGTAGCAAAGGTGATCCTGGCCAACAAAGAAAAGATAGGGTTCATCAAAATCCCTGACTTGAAATTATACTATAAAGTTATTGTGATTTAAAAAAAAAGTGTGGTACTGACAAAAAACAAAACAAACAAAACCAGACCCAAAGATCAAAGGAACAAATTAGAAGATGGAGAAACAACCCCAGACCACTAAATCATCTTATCTTCGAAAAAGGTGCCAAACAGAGTCATAGGAAAAAAAGCAGCCTCTTTAATAAATGGTGCTGGAAAAACTGGCTCTATATGTTCTGAATATTATCTTTCAACGTTTATTAAGCTAAGATCAGAATAGATGAAAGATCTTATATTAAAACAGAAACATTAAATCTGCTGCAAGATAGAGTAAGTAAAACTCTTGAAGACATTGATGTAAACAAAGACTTTTTTTATTTTATTTAAGAGGAAAAAGAGAAAACACAAAACAAAACAAAGCGGTGTAAGGGTACACGTAATACAGAACTACAAAAAAAAAAAAACATAACAGTAAGAAATCACCTGTAAATAGATTACATATTATCATCTTGAAAATAGTTGCTCAAATCACAGTATCAGAGAACACAAGGTGGACATTCAAACAGGGAGACTGCAAACAGCTGTGTTCAATGATCCAAAAACATTGATATAGTCAGCTATTTAACACCCCTAAACACACTTGCTGTTATATCCGTTAGAGCTCTTTTTCTTTTTATTTCCCTCCCTTTTTTACAACAAAATTTACACATTTTTGATTTTATTACTCCTTAGTGCTTATTACTTTTTTTTTGGGGGGGGGGAGAGAATACAGTCAAATATGGCAAAACAAAGCTGTCAGTCAAAACCAAGGATAGACATAGCACATGGTGTAGAACAGAGTACAAGGTTATCAACAATGGTTATCAACGTTGTCTCTTGTTTCCTTAAAAAGAATTGTCTATCTCATTAGACATTATAAAGTTGGACAAAACAGTAGAGAAGAAGACCATGAAGAAAACTTAGATTGAACAGCAAAAATCAAAGAGAATTAAGTGCAAATCTCACCCTACTGAAAAACTTTTTAACAGCAAGAGAAATCACTAACAGAGTGAAGAGACAACCCACAACGAGGGAGAAAATGTTTGCCAACTGTTCCTCAGACAAAGTATTACTACTGAGAGCACGGAAAACTAAAAAATTTCAGTCTTTCCAGATTTAAAGACCCAATCCAAAAATGTGCATCTGAGGTGAGATACACAGTTCTCAGATGAAGAAATAGAAACAGTAAATAAATGTGTGCCAAAATGTTCTACATCACTCGTCATTTAACAATTGCAAATTAAATAACACTCATATGTCACCTTGCCCCAGAAAAAATGCCTACTGTCAAGAAATCGAGCAATAACGAATGCTGGAGGGGTTGTGGGGAAAAAAGGAACCCTTCTCCATTGTTGGTGGTAAACCAACCACTGTGGAAATCAGTGTGGAGATTCCACACAAACTACGTCTACAGGTCACACTCAACTCAGGTATTCTCCTTCTGCGTATCTACCCAAAAGAATAAAAATCATACCACAGTGATATATGTGCACCCATGTTTATAGCAGCACAGTTTGTGGTACCCAGATCTTGGATGGAAGGCACGACCTCTAGCTTGCCAGGCAGGTGCTTGAGCTAAATCCCTGGACCACTTTTTTTTATTTTTAACTTTCAAATAAAATGGGTTTGGGAGAAAAAACAAGGACTGAGGTAAAGACTTTCAGTGCAAATACCCATCAGACGAGCTGAGGTCAACATTCCAGAAGACAGCCAGCTCCAGAAGCCTCCACCATCTTTCACTGGGGATCCGCAGTTACAGGGTGGGTTTTTTTTTCTATAATTATTCTTGGTGGGGAAGGCAGGCAGGAGAGCAGGAGCCAATCAGTGATGAAGAGGCTGGTTGTAAAAATTGTCCAATCAGGCGGGCTAAGGTAGGTGGTCTCTTCCGGTGTCATGGCGTCAATTGCAAGGCCAGGGCAAAAAAGGGACCACTAGATGTTTGCTAGACCACTATTTTTTGCTTCTATTTGCTGTGGACTGCGTAGAAAGAACCTGGGAGACCTCCAAACTACGCAATGGTGATGTTATGGGATGGGAGCAGTGAAATGGGGTGGAATCCGGTTGAGACCAGTTAGAAGTGGCGAGAAGTGGCTGGGGGTTTACCTCAGCGGCATAAGCACCTGCCTTGAAAGCAGGCAGTCATAAGTTCGATCCCTGGTACCGATAAATAGGAAAAAGACGAAAAAAAAAAAAAAAAAGAAGTAGTGAGAAGCAGCTGTTCTGTCTAGAGCCTGTGTGCTTAGCGTGAGACCCTGAGGTCCTCTAGTGCTAGCAGTGAGTCATCCTCTGTCCCTTTTATCTCTTGCTGGGGCCAGGACAGTTCTGGGTCCCTAGAACGCTGTCACCACTTTGATACCACCAGGCCACAATGCCATTTTTGAAATCGCCTGCTGCCCTTGCTCCTCCAACAGTCTGGGCCAAGGAAGGGGCATGAGGAGACCCTGATTCTGATGTGGTTTCAAGATGGGTGAAGCTGTAAGAAGCTAGGTCTCTGCTCTCATTCCTCACAGCAACAGATCTGGAAGCCAGAAGTTTATAAATGTCTGTGATGCAGGACCTCATCGCCACAACTGCTCTCCTTAAACTTATGCATTTATGTATTTTGTGATCACCTAAATTTATACTATGTTCTCATATTTCCATGCTCATAAAAGGTGGAAGCAAAGGTTCTGAGAATTCAAAGATGTGTAGTGATGTGCCTCATTGGAGGAAGTCTTCCCAAACACCATATGAACTGCTGTGTATTATACAGAACAATGCAAAGAATTTCTGAACATACTTGATGTGACACATATGCTCATAGACAATGTTTGGGAGAACATCCATAGAGGTTTAAATTTTGAGAAAAATGAAGCAGATATAAATGTGTCATCAAGGGCAGAGTAAAGTGTGTTTCCTAAGGACAAATTTCAGAAAGGGGTGCCTGTTAAATTCTCATTGAAAAATGCCTAAATTTAGACATTTGCATGAACATATATATATGCACGTGATATCCTTCTGAATGGATAGGAATATGGGTATCATATCTGAATTAAGAGGTGATTTAATAGCTTGGTTGATCATATACATTGTTGAAATATGCAAATAATCTGCAGTGGACTTTACTAAGTGGTGTAAAGGAGAAGCCATATATTGAAATTGTGCAGAGATATCAATAGGTTAGTCGTGAAGGGTTTTCTGCTTAGGGTGGATCAGATGAGCATGGAAAGGATGTGGAAGTGACTGGCAGGACACAGTGTGCCAATAGCAGGGCTTACAACAGAGAGGGTCTTCCCTGTAAGTCAGGTAGTTCTTAGGGTAAGCATGAAGTTAAAGTTGGCTTATGGTTTCTTCCTAGAGGTGAATAACACCAGCACTTGTAAGAATCAGTATTCCACATCCTTGTCAACCCAGTAATTCTGTGTTCTTCACTTGAGATCTAATTTTGATTATCTCTAATTATGACCCAGTGTCATGAAGGTGAAATTTGAATTTTTTTTGTAACAGGGATCGAACCCATGATCTCAAGCTTGCTAGGTAGGTGTTCATGCTGCTGAGCTACATACCCAGCTCTGAAACTGTTTTCTGTATACTATGTATGATATCAACATTGTTCTTCAGAAAATGTTGAATATTGTGGAATTTTTCTATATTGTATGGATATAATTTTTAAAGCAAACCAAAGGTGTCTTATGCAGTCACTTTTCAAGTTTCACATTGTCTGTGGGGTGTCTCAGTCATGGTTTCTATATTTCAGACAGCTCTATAACTTAGGCAAGCCCCAAACTCAAGGAAGTTCTCCTGCATCAGCCTCCCAAGATATATTTCTTATATCTGAATGGAGAGTGATCACTTGGTGACACTGAGCTATAATTTGAAACTTGTACCTGGTTTCATTGTTTATACATTTTTTTACATACAGCAGTTTTCCATGAACATTTGAGTTATTATTTATGTATCATATTTGATGTTATTTATGTTTTGTTCTATGAAAACAAATTTAAATATCAAAATGCTGCTTAAGTATGTTAAGAACAAAGGACTCAGTGGCCTAAATGAGATTTGAAGAGATATTACTGTTAGTACATCAAAGTGGTTCATGAGATATTTGTCTGCCTCTGTGCTTTATGGATGCTGGTCCTGCAGGCTCTCACTATGAGCTCTGCCTTAGAGGCAGTGCACAGGGACTCTTGCAGTGACTCACCATAAGAATCAGTGCTCCTATTTGGCTGTTACATTAGCTGTGAGTTGCAATATAGCATCAAATTTGCTGTCTCAAAAATGTGTCTATACCAAAAATTAATCCCCAAGATGTGGAACTAAGATTTGAAGAAATCAGTGTCCATTCAGCTGTTTTGTTTGGTTTTATTTGTTTAGTTCAGTTTTGTTTTATTGAAACAAATTTTCTCTATGTATATCAGCTAGATTTGAATGCTTTATGGAGCACAGAATTGCCCTAACCTCAAAGCAGCACTCCTATCTCAGCGTCTTGAGTGTTGGATTATAGACATGTGTGTTTTTACCCTAAAAAATATTGAGAGTTGTAACTTAGCTGTGTTGTAAGTTGGCTTAATAGATGCCATCATGAGCTTTGCATTTAACTAGTGCCCTGTATTTCACTAAGAAAAATGGAAAATCACTCAGGGTATAAGTCCCAGGAGAAAAGCAAAATGAGCTGTACCCAAAGAAAAAAAAATTAACCTGCTCAACAAAAGAAGCAGAATACAGTTGTCATCCAAAAATTATTATAAGATTCTAGCTAAATGTTTTCCAACAGGATCTTTTTGTGATTCTATCTTTTAAAACATCTGTAACTTTCCAGTTCAGAGCCTCTTGTTTAAATCCTGAAATGCCAGTGGGGGTTCTGTATACAAGTGGTGCTGAGACCAGCTAATGAAATTCCACATTTCTCAATTGGTTTGCTTGCCTTCCTATATTGTTGTTCACAAACTCAACTCAAGCTGCAGAAACCTTTACTGACACATATAAACACCAGTATTAAATGAGAGTGCCACTAAAATGAAAGAATAATAGTGAAAGGAGAGGTGAAAAAAGACCAATGTCATGTGCTATAATGCCCACCTCTTTTCCCTAGCAATGAAAAGGCTGAAACAGGAGAATGGCCATGTATTCAAGGACAGGCTAACCTACATAGTGAGTGCAAGTCTGGCCAGAACTCCAAAGTGGGACTATGACTTTAAATCAAAAAACTAAAATGAAAAAAATAATCAACGAAGTTGACAGAAAGGCTATTGAAACCAAAGAAAAATAGAGCTGAGTGAAAGTTGAATTATGTAAAATGGGAATTCTTGAATGATGCTGCAGAGGAAAGAAGACCATGTAGTAGCATCCAGGAGGCAGTGACAAACACAGATTTAGGAGTGCCACTTATTGTGCTAAAGGACAACAGTGACCTCCTTCCTCCAATACATTTTCAGTTCATTAGACTGAGGACTTCTAAAAGCTCATTGAAATGTTAAACTCAGGGCAAACAAGCAGCTTGAAATTCTGGCTTTGGAACAATGCCTTTAGCAGACATTTCATATTTAAATTGAGATAAGAGAAATATAATCCTGCCCTGTTTGATATCAAATGCATCAAGTTTAATGACTCACAACATTGAGAAATGAAGTCATAAACCAAAAGAATTTCAAAAATTTTCTTAGAAAAGACGAGAGAAGAATAGCCCTGAATTTGAGGAGTGGTCTTCGGTGTTTTGGCCATAGATCTATTTTCAGGAGTCACAGGAAAGTCACAATGTAGGTACAGTGTGGATCTCAGACTACAATCAACCTGTAAGCTTATAGCTGCTTAACTAATATTATTCAGCAGGGGGACAAGTCAGCCATAAAAGGTATGTGGAAAGAGCAAAGGCATTTTGTGGGAACAATAGTCCAGTTGTTCTGGTCATTGAATATGGTAATTGATGCCTATCAGGACTTCCTGGAGGGGGTGGTGGTAACTGTAGTACATTTCAAGCTGTAGTTTTTCACTTCAGGAGCATGTAGACCTAGTCACTGCTTCTTCACCTTCAGATCTGTCTTTCTTCAGCTGTGCCTGTAGCAGTGATTGTTGTATTTAGTTTTCGGCATTGACTATTTGAGGTTCCAGTTCCTCTCTGATTGTATATTAATTTCTGTCTGCCTTGACATCTTTTGCTAAAATCACAGTTCTATTTGAATGAATAAAGTGAAATATTCATTAATACAGGCCAGCGATTTAGCTCAGGAGGCAGAAATTCCTGCCTGGAAAGTGCTAGATTGTAGCTTTGATCCCTGGTACCTAAAAAAAAAAAAGCAATTTAAATCACAAGGAAAGAAAATAATTTCATTTGTGAAAATGCAGGTTTACAAAATTTATAACTAAATATGTCAATGGCAAATTAAACATTGTTAATAGTCATATTTAGTATCTAAAGTTGTTGGGTCTGGGGATTGAGCTCAGGGATACAAGGAACTTCCTGGAGAGCACAAGGTCATGAGTTCAATCCCTCATACAGAAAAAAAAATCACAGTTGTCAATGATGCAGTGCTATGAGCACATTTATTGAAATGGATACTTGGTATTTAACAGGCTCAATGTTTATTTTGTGGTCTATGAAATACCTGCAGATAACATGGCAATTACAGTGAATGATATATACTGTCCCTTATAGGATTGCTACTTTCTGAGTTGTTTTTATTTTTTGTTTTCCCACATACTTGAATGTTGAAAATGTTGGCTGGTGCTAGGTAGATCAACTGTGATAATCATTTTTTCAATTTAATGATATATTTCCCTATATTCTTTAAGAACATTTTATTTGCTACAGTTACTCCAAGTCAAATTGATGAACAATTCTTAAATTTACAGGCAGCTGAGTTAGTTAGAAATAGAGGCAACCATACCATGATATAGTGGAATGAAATTCCTGACCTTCTATGTCTGGTAAGAGTTTGTGTTGTCTAAAATGCAAGAATGAATTTTAGGAACAACAGAGTTGAAAGGTGAAATATATTTATTGAGAGAAAGAAAATGAAAGTATTTTGCTCTAAATAGGATATTTTGGGAGTGGGAGGTGGAACCAGGGGACTTTTACCTTGAAGTCACTTTCCTCATCCCTATTCATCCTACCTGTGGCCAGAAAAGAATCTCAATCAGGTACTTGCATATCAGCAATGCCACCTTTAAGCAACACCCATGTCAAAAACTATATGTATGCTGGCCACACATTTCCAGAAAAAAAAAAGCCAGACCCCCAGTGGTGATGGAGTTCTTTCCATGGTCTTAGAATAAATGCCATTTTGAATTCATATTCTCTTCTTTACTACACCAAAAATCCTGTCAGAAAACTTCTGTCTGAGAGAAACAGGAGGGATTCTGAGCCGGTAGCAAAGGACTCTGATTTTATAGAATAAAATCATGTGGTGAGTGTGATAACTCGGACCCCAGCATAAAACCCAAGGAAGCAAGAAATTAAAATTTGGGGATCAAAGACTTTATTTTAAGCCAGGCCAGGTGATGCAATGTCAGGGAGCCAATTTGGAGACTGTATGCCTTCCAGCTGAAAAGGTTGGGTTTTAAAGCTGAAAACCACAGGAATGTTGCAAACTTTGACCCAGTTTGATAACTTTCTTGTAGTTAAACATTTCTTAGGGACAGTACATTGTATTGCAGATAGGCTGAAGGGGGGGGATTACAAGAAACTGAAACTTAAAGCTTTTATGGGAAATGGAGACTTAATCTAAGAATGGGGATGGGAGGAGAATTAATAAGGAGCTGAAACTTAAGTCTTTACTGGAGATGGAATTTTAATCTCTATTGAAATTGCACATGTAGAACAGGAAGGGGCACATCTGTTAGAACTAGGTTACAACAGTGAGATAGGTTTAAAGTGGGTTAGATTACTGAGGTTACTGAGGAGGTAAATTAGCACAATAGAGAAGCAGTATATAAGAAATGTAAAAGTGGCCTTTTTTTTAAAGAATGTGGAGAGGAGCCCATAGCCACCAAGGGTTTGGCTCCCCTTCCCCTGAACTAACTATGGGGTTTTCTGGTTGTGATAACTCAGACCCCAGAATAAAATCCAAGGAAGCAAGAAATTAAAATTTAGGGAGCAAAGGTTTTATTTTAGGCCAGGCCTGGCAAGGAGTCTCTGGGAGCCAATTTGGACACTGGGCACCTGACAGAAAAAAGTCAGGGCTTTTATCTTGTACATCCACAAACAGCTGCTGGTCACACAATGCAAGGAGGGGGATGGGGCGTGGCTCACTACAAAACAGAAACATTGTGCTTTACATTTCATGGGAAGAGCAAGATTCAGGTAACAAGCAAGTTTTCCTGTAAATAAGCAGTTTAGATAAGAAGAAATCAGTATTCCTCATCAGAGACTACAAGTGTAGCAGTGATTAACAACTTCTGTTCCCTTATTTTAGCATCACATATGTTATTTGTAGAGGGCAACAATGGTTAACATATCAATTAGGTAAGATTTTACAATTCTTTACAGAGGAGAGCATCGATTAACATATTAATTAGGTCATCCAGAAGGGGAAGGGAAAAACACATATACAGTAAGGCCAAGTTACAGGTATTGCTATGATACAAAATTAACGAAGCTATTTTTCTAGAGTACAACAGATGTATATGTGACTTTTGAGTGGATCTAATGCTTGGAGAGGACATTGATGTCATGCAAGGAGCTGATGGGAATTTTGTTTAGGGCCCTGGGAAAGAAAGAGGAAGTTTTAATCAAGGAAAAAAAGAGGAAGTGGCCATATGAGTAAGCATCGCTGATTTTGCCTTCTTCCACCTTGAACTACCACCATGAGGTTCTGTAATTGTTTCTAGGGCAAAACTCTTTCAAGTACATCCTTCAGTTTCAAGGAACAAATCAAAACAACGAATTTTTGCCACCTGTCTTCCTCTATGGCTGGTAGTAAACTATTCATAAGAAATAATCTTAGTCATTTTCTTAATGCATTGTAGATACCATAACCAAAATCACAGATCATTTCACTTTCAGAAAACAAAAGTAGCACTTAAAGTCAGGGATAAAGCCCTTCAGTGCAAGCATCCCTGGAAAGGTGAGATCAGCATTGTAGAATACAAACTACTACTGATTTATCTGACTTCTGGAAAGAGAAAAATTTATAATGATATTGCTATAGAGTAATGAATCTCCCGGTCTAATATGTCTGGTAAGAGTTTGTGTTCTCTAAAGTCAAAGAATGAATTTTAGGAACAACAGAAATTAAGAGCACAATATACTTATTGAGAGAAAGAAAGCTACCTGAGAGAGAGAAGGGGTTCAGAGCGCGATGCCAAACACTGTCCTTCTAGGGACCTTTATAGAGTAAAATCATGTGGTGAGATGAGTTTAAGGTGGGGAAAAATTGGAACTCACAATCCAGATGGGCATAAGACAGGACAGAGCTATGGTAGCCAATTAGATTATAAGTTCATGTAAAGTTGATTAAATTGGGAACAAAGGGGGAAGGGAGTCACATAGAAAGCAGGCATTCTTAGGCAGCAGTGACTTTTCCCTTAGGGTTTTGGGAGGGTGACTCCTGAGTTCATCAGGATGATAGGAAATATTTAAAATTTCAGTCCTTAGGATAAGCATACTTTTCTTTGAATGGTGACTCATGACCTCCTCAGAGTGCTATGGGACTATTTAGAATATAAGTCTTTAGGATATGTATGAATTTGCTTATCATTTGTCTTGAGACTTGGCCCATAGCATGAGGTGTCAGTCTTCCCCATAGTTGCATGGTATCTCCTCTCCTGCATGGACTCCATGGAGGACCTAGCCCTGCCTTATGCCAATACTATTTAAATAACTCAGGTGCCTGTAACAGTACTGTTTGGATAATTGATTACAGATGTCTTGTGCTCTGGGTGAATGATCTGGGGATTACAGTGTGCAATGTATATACCAGTGTTGCCCCTGATTGACATGTTTTGAAATTTAATTTTAGTTGATGTGTTCTTTTTTCACTGAAATAGAATGGATTTGAAAATTAAAAGACGGAGGTAAAGCTCTTCAGTACAAACACTCCACTGGTCAAGCTGTGATTACCACTGTAGAAGAATGGCAGTTCCAGAAGTATCTGCACTACAGTCTATCATTTGGGATCCTCTCTTTCAGGGAGGGGTTCCTTTCCCTGTAGATTCTTGACTCAGAAGGAGAGCAGTAGAGCAGGAGTCAATCAGTGATGAAGGGGAAGGCTATGTGAACAGTCCAATTTTCAGGCCATTGCTGGCTGTGTCTTTTGTCTCTTCTGGTGTCTCAGCATGATTTACCTTTTCTGAGTGGGATACTGGTAGCAAAACACTTGCTTCATCTCATTTAGCACTTTTGATGTCCTGTGGCCTGATTAACAAAGAACCTGAGAGATCCTGGAGCCATGGAATGGTGAGGTTGTAGATGGGAGCCCAGATATAGGGTGGATTTGGTGAAACCAGTTACAAGTATTTAGAAGTAAATCAAGTGTCTGGAGCCTCAGGTATTTAGTTAGCTTCAGCTCCTGAGGTCCTGCAGCATTGGCCATGGGTCTCTCACTGTCCCTTTTGCCTCTTGCTGTTGGCAAGGGTGATTTGGGGTCCCCAGAACCCTGGCTTCACTATGACAGCATCAGACTCAAGTATCATCTTTGAAATTCACTGCTGGTCTGGTAACTCCACAATCTTAGGCATTGGAAGGAGCTTGAGAAGACAATGGCTATGATGCTTTTTGTAGCTTGTAGAGCAGTAATGAGCTAGGTCTCTGCTCTCTTTCTCAGAGTAGCTGATCTGGAATGTCCAAAGTTTATTAATGTCTCTAATACAGGGCCTCATAGCCACAATGGCTCAACTTAAACTTGGGCTTTTTGGTATTTATAGTGATCTCCTCAATTTATAGTATGTTCTCATATTTCCATCCTCATGACAGGTAGTGGCAAAGTTCCTGAGAATTCAGAGATGTGTAGTAGTGGGTCTCAGTGGAAAAAGGCTTCACAAACAACTCAAGAACTCCTGTGTATTATACAGATCAGTGCAAAATAATTTCTGAATATACTTAATTATTTATGTTGCACCGCTGCTCACAGACTGTGTTTGTGAGAACAGCCATAGGGTTTTGAAATCTGAGAAAAATGAAGCAAATATGAAAGTGTTATCAAGGATGGGGTAAAAATTTGTGAAGGACAAGTTCCAGAAAGGGCTACCTGTTAAATTCTCATCAAAAAATTTTGAAATTTAGGCATTTGCATGGACATATACACATAATATCCTTCAGAATGGAAAGGAATAGGTGTGTCATCTCTGAATTAAGGGCTGATTTAGTGGCTTGGTTTTTCAAAGACAGTTTAAATATGGAAATGTTCTGCAATGGAATTTACTAAATGGTGTAGAGCAGAAGCTCTAAACAGAAATTTTGCAGTGATATCAATAGTTAGGCATGAAGGGTTTCATGCTGAGGATGGATCAGAGGAGTGTGGAAAGGATGTGCAAGTGACTGACAGACTGCAGGAAGCCAATAGCAGGACATACAACAGAGAGGGTCTTCACTGAAATTCAGGTAGCTCTTAGAGTAAATGTGAAGTTAAAGTTGGGTTTTGATTGCTTACTTGAGGTGATCAACACCAGCTCTGGCAACAATCAGTATTTCACATCCTTGTCAACCCATGAATTTTCTGTTCCATACTTGAGATCTAATTTTGATTATCTCTAATTATGCCGCAGTGTCATGAAGGTAAAATGTGGGGTTTTTTTGTACCAAGGATCAAACTCATGACCTATGCTTTCCAGGCAGGTGTTCATGCCACTGAGCTAAATACCCAACTATGAAAGTGTTTTCTTTGTTGTATGGAAGATATCCACATTGTTTCTCAGAAAGTGTTGAATATTGTTGGAATTTTTCCATATTATATGGCTATAATTTTTAAAAACAAACCAAAGGTGTCTTATGCAGTCTCTTTTCAAGATTCACTTTGTCTGTGGGGTGTCACAGTCAGGGTTTCTCTATTTTAGACAGTTCTGTAACTTAGTATAACCCCAAATTCAAGGAAGAAGTCCTTCACCAGCCTCACAAGATATATTCCTTATATCTGAATTGAAAGTGAACACTTGGTGACAGTGAGCTATAAATTACAGCTTGGGCCTGATTCCATTTTATATACTTATTTTTTAAAAACACCATTTTCTGCTAACATTTAAGTTATTATTTGTGTACCATATTGGGTGTTATTTATGTTTTGGTCTATGAAACCAAATTCATGTTTCAAAATGCTGCTGAAGTATATTAAAAACAAAGTACTCACTGGGCTAAATGAGATTTGAAGAGACATTATCTGCAGCCTATCAAAGTAATTGATGAGTTTTTTTTTCTTTTTTTACATTTTGAAAGTGGTAAAATAAAACAGAACAAGGCAGAATAAGGCCAACTAAGATCAAACAGTGAAATTGGTACACAACTTCACAACTGGTTACTGCAATAACAGTAATAGGTATCACAGTATATTTCATTATCTTTATAATAGATGTTCTTTCTTTCATTCTTTTTTTTTTTTTTTGTCTTTTTCCCTTTTATTGGTACCGGGGATCGAACACACGACTGTCTACTTGCAAGGCAGGTGCTTATGCCGCTGAGCTAAATCCCCAGCCCCAATAGTTGTTCTTTCAAACACGTATATCAAAATGAGATGAAATACCGAACATTATAGTACTTATCAAAACAGAATATTGAATAGAGCAATACCATTAATCAGAAAATAGCAACACAGAAATAAAAATATTCACCTTCAAAGAGATAGTAGAAGGAAGCCCCCCTTATTTGTTATGGTCTGCTTCCCAGGAGACACTCAGATTTCTGGTTCCCATTTGCTAATGGGGGTTGACAGGAAAAGAGGGGTAGGGAAGTGGGATGTTTGATTCTAGGCCGTGCATCAGTAGGTTCACTATTGCTTAGTAGGGAGACAGGCCGGTTGTTTTGTTTCACAGCGTCCTAGGTTCCCACATGGCATGGATCTCAGGAGCTGCTGCTTGTTCTCCCCCTGGAAGGGCAGCATTCTGCCAGACCTCCACCACTTACCAGGGAGAAGTGGTGCTTGCTTGCCTTCCAAGTATCCTAAATTCCAGCATGGCATGGATCTCAGGAGCTGCTGCTGGTTTGCCCCCTGGATGGGCCACAGTCTACCACACCGCCACCACTTACCAGGGAAGAGAGGTGCTTGCTTGGCTTCCCAGTTGATTGAGGTGATATTTTTCTGCCTCTGTGCTTTGTGGATGGTGGTCCTGCAGGCTTCTCACTGTGAGCTCTGCATTAAAGACAGTACACAGGGAATATTGCAGTGACTCAGCACAACAATCAGTGCTCCTATTTCAATGTGACATTAGCAGTGAGTTGCAATCTATCATCAAATTTGCTGTCTTCAAAAATGTGTATATATACACAAAATTAATGACCAAGACTTGGATTTAAATTTGAAGAAATCAGTCTTCATTCAGCTGTTTAGTTTGGTTGTATTTGTTTAGTTTTGTTTTGTTTTATTGAGACAAGCTTTCTATATGTATATCAGCTAAATTTGAACACCCTATGGAGTCTAGAATTGCCCTGAACTCACTGAAACCATCCTGCCTCAGCCTTTTGAGTGCTGGCATTATAGACATATACCACCACACTTTGCTATTGATTCAGATTTGTAGGAGAGAATTTAAGATATCCCAAACCTGGTGTCTCAACCTTCATGTGAGAAATATATGTATGATCCTTTAGGAGGTGGTGAACTTTGAGGATGTGGTCGTGAACTTCAGCAATGAGGAGTGGAGTTTGCTGAGTCCATCCCAAAAGAACCTCTACAGAGATGTGATGGGTGAAACCTTTCGGAACATGACTGCAATAGGTAATGACAAAATACTTTTGTCACTCATGCTGTCAGAATGTTGTATATCGCTGTTTCATTAAAAACAATGTGAAAATATTTTTAAAAATAGTTCAGACCTGGACACATTATATCATAACTCTAAACAAAATATATTAATTTGTATGTATTATTCTAATGAGTGCTGGTATTTCTATGTCTACAATTCAGGAGGACTTGGGGATATCCAGGAAGCTGAAAAAGAATGCAAAATTTACTGGAGATACTTAAGGTAATTCACACTCATAAGGTGAAGGAATGTTCCTGAGTAATTATTGAATCAGCAGAAAAATACCGCCAAAGAAATGAGGTACCATTCAATTTATTGTCAGTAATATTCTCCAAAGCCGTATAAGCTAAGGTATGTATAATGAGTGGATTAAATCAAGAAAATGTCATACAAGAAAATGTCTTGTATGACATTGCATATAGATGTGTATGAAAGGCATACACTTTGAGTTATGACATTCTCTCTTCAGTTTTTCTACCCATATATACATGTGAATACAACACATTCATCATCTAAAAATTGCTAAGATTGCAAAAGAATTTGAAATAAAATGGAGTTCTTGTGTTTCCAAGCCATGCTCTAAACAATCAGCCATTCTGACTAAAATTCTTAGAAGGCTGGTAGAATGTTAAGTGCACTCATTCTGAATATCATTGTGCAGTTGTCTCTAAAAATTGATCCCCTCATACTTGTCCTGGATATATTTTTAAAAATTCAAAATGCACATAAAATACTGATACATGCTTACTCATATACAAAGCAGATCAAGTTATAATAGATCAGGCCTTCATGAAGCTTAGCTATCTATCACTGGATTTGTGGAGAAGGAAAATGTTAATAGACTCTTTGTGATTGTGAATTCTTGTAAATCCAGCACACTAGGAGTCAGATTTTGCAGAACTGCAAATTCAAGTTCAAACGTCACAGCTTAATTATCAGCGAAAATCTCATAAAACATATTTTAAAAGCTATACATTTTATGCTAATAGCTGTTGTTCATTCCCAGCATGGAAATGAAAAATATGTGTTATATAATATCAAAAAATGAATAATATAATGTCATTTGCCATAAGAAATAGGTGGTTCTTTCTCCCATCAATTCGGTGAAATAGCTCACCTATGAAACCTAAAAGTTCACAGGGTTTCTCTTAGATGAGAAACCAAAATATAAATTGTGGAATGAAATGAAAGAGTTAATAGAGAAAAGTAAGACTGACCATATGGAAAAGGGAACTACAGGTTAAGGACAGAAGGGAGATTGTGATGGTGAAACATATCATAATGATCTGTGTGTGATACACATAGTGTATCCATGCACAAAGTGAAGAAAAAGATTCTGCATTTCAAAAGGTTCCAAATTTTAAGATTTCCAAATGTGTACCAGTCTTTTGGGAATAGTTGTTTTCAACATGTCTTACAAGGCCATTCTGTTACTTCATGTTCAGAGTTTCTTAGCAGGCATTAAAAACAGAACTTGACATTAATGCAGTCATTAAACTGAGACCCATTTCACTGTGAATGTTTCTTTTTTTATTTAATGTAAGGAAAGACTAAAAAAAACAAAATAAGTAGAAATGATACCACTTTCAAAGTGAAAACAAACAATAAAAAATCTAAAGTCAGTGATTACATATGCTGCTCATAGAAATAGTTAATGAAATACAAAAGTGAAACATATGATGTGGGGATTCAAACAGCGAGACTACAAACACTTTTATTCAAATCTCCAATAAAAACTTAGTAATATGGTTATCAATCCGATATGTTTTTTTTTTTTTTTTACAGAAATGACAAGGTAGGGAAATCCTGTGAACATACATCTTGGAATCAGTGTAAAGAAGTATTCCTTTGTACTGCAGAAGGTAATGTGAATGTTAAAGAAGCAGAAACACACCACAATGTTCAGATCCATGAAAAATATGGCAGTGGGGAGAAATCGTATGTATGTCAGCAATGTGGAAAAGGGTTCACCAAATCTCAACATTGTAAGCAACATGAAATAATTCACACTGGAGTGAAACCATACGTATGTAAGAAATGTGGGAAAGCTTTTAACACACGTGCACATTGTAAGCAACATGAAATAATTCACACTGGAGTGAAACCATATGTATGTAAGCAGTGTGGGAAAGCTTTTAACAGACAGGAACACTGTAAAATACATGAAAGAATTCACACTGGAGAGAAACCCTATGTATGTAAGCAATGTGGGAAAGCTTTTACCCAACATGGAACTTGTAAGCAACATGAAAGAATTCACACTGGCGAGAAACCATATGTATGTAAGCAATGTGGGAAAGCTTTTACCCGACATGGACTTTGTAAGCAACATGAAAGTATTCACACTGGAGAGAAAACATATGTATGTAAGCAATGTGGGAAAGCTTTTAACACATGGGGAATTTTTAAGAATCATGAAAGAATTCACGCTGGAGAGAAACCCTATGTATGTAAGCAATGTGGGAAAGGTTTTTCCCAACATGGAAATTGTAAGCAACATGAAAGAATTCACACTGGAGAGAAACCATATTTATGTGAGCAATGTGGGAAAGCTTTTAACACACGTGGACAATGTAAGGTTCATGAAAGAATTCACACTGGAGTGAAACCATATGTATGTAAGGAATGTGGGAAAGCTTTTAACACACGTGCACATTGTAAGGTTCATGAAAGAATTCACACTGGAGTGAAACCATATTTATGTGAGCAATGTGGGAAAGCTTTTAACACACGTACACAATGTAAGGTTCATGAAAGAATTCACACTGGACTGAAACCATATGTATGTAAGGAATGTGGGAAAGCTTTTAACACATGGGCAAATTGTAAAATACATGAAAGAATTCACACTGGAGAGAAACCCTATGTATGTAAGCAATGTGGGAAAGCTTTTAACACATGGGGAGATTTTAAGAAACATGAAAGAATTCACACTGGAGAGAAACCCTATGTATGTAAGCAATGTGGGAAAGCTTTTAACAGACAGGCAAACTATAAAATACATGAAAGAATTCACACTGGAGAGAAACCCTATGTATGTAAGCAATGTGGGAAAGCTTTTACCCAACATGGAACTTGTAAGCAACATGAAAGTTCACACTCAAGGTAGAACCAGTGTATATAAGCATCATGAGAATTTTTTGAGCACAAGTACATATTGCATAATGCATGAAAAACTTCACACTGGGCAGAAAACTTATATATGTAAGGAATATGGGAAAGGTTTCAGCAGAAATGCTTATTGTCCAATTCATGAAAAGATTTACAATGTTGAGAAACCCTGTTTATGTGAAGAATGTGGGAAAGCTTTCACCACACATGGATTTTGTAAAATTCATCAATGACTCCACTCTGGTGAGAAAACCTATGTATATAAAAATGTGGCAAAACTTTTACCACATACAGTCATTGCAAAACATGAAAGAATTCACACTGGGAAGAACCACTGGCTATGTAAGCAAGCGGAGACACTTTCTACAGCCAGATTGTAAGTGAAATACATGAAGAAGCTCACACAAGAGATAAATCCTATGTGTTATGAAAATACTCTCAGCACACATGATCATTTTTACATATATGAAAGAGTTCACTTTATCCTATGTGCATTAACAATGTGAGAAATATGGCAATCCATGTTTGTTGTTAAATACATAGAAAAAGCAGCACTCTTCAGACAGTTTAAACCTAAGTTTACTTTAAAAATTCCAAGTAGACCTGAAGAAATAATCAATACAGAAGTTTGATATCAATATTTCTTCACAAATTTTCCAGAAATGACAAATCTGAAGTGGAGCTCTACTCAAGTACATATTTTGTATGGTTTTCAGTTAATCACTTATACCTCTTTAGATTTTTTAAAGAGTCTTTGTGCTTCAACATGGCATCTTATAATTAAACATGGTAAACTGAAATGGGCTTTTCACTTTCAAGTATTGATAGTGTCTACGTACTTAAGATTTTGTCTTTAAACCTTAATTTTTATATTTTTGGTGAATTATTTTTATTTAAAAAAAAACCAAAAAGTGTAGAAATAACACAGAAGTTCTGAAAAATAAACAGAAAGAAATCTCTAGTTGATTAGTTAAATATTATCATCTTAGAAGTAATTGTTCAAGTTGCAAAATTAAAGCACACAAAGTGATATTCAAATAATGACACTGCAAACAGTTCACCTCAGTGATCCAACAAAAACTTATTAATATGCTTATCTGTTCTACAAACTTGTTTTTTATCTTAAAGACGGTAAGATTAAATATGACAAAACAGAACAGTTCATAAGGAAACAAGTTAAGGAAACACAGGTTTCAAAGCAAGTCCACTGAGATGTTCATTTTCTATCTTACTGTCTCTAGTTTTCTTCAAAATAGTTGTTCCCATCTTCACAAGCATTGAATATATACTGAACATTATAGAACTAATCAAATAATTATAGGATGATAAAGGCTTTTTTGATCTTCAAGACTGATTTTGGGGAAGTTGATAATGATTACCATAATGTGTCTCATTCTCTTCATAGTAGACGTCTTTATTTTTATGTATGCTGAAATTGAACATAAGAGAGTAAACTAATATCACCCTGAACAGTGAATAATAGTATCCTGAGAAGGAGAAAGGTGAGGAATTGCCTAAAAAAAGAAGGCAGAGCACATTGTGAAAAGTGTTTAGGATTTAAAAGCTACATTAGTTCTGTTGCTCTGTTTAGTTTGATTATATTTTGTTGTGGTCTGTCTACTCATATTAGATTTGAGGGCACAGAGAGGTAACCCAAAAATGGCAGGTTATACCATGATGGTAATTGTCCTTAATTTCCTATTAACTAACACTGAAACCCTGTATTACTAACATTGTCTTACTATGACTGATCTTATTTTAAGCTGGTTTGTTTGAATGTTATTTGGTCTTGACTGATTTTATTCACATTTGGTATGATTGCTGGTATTAAGTCCAAGAGTAGAGGCAACTACTCTGAAGATGATAAGATGTGACAGATATATATTGGGGGTCTGGGGATTTAGCTCAATGGCTTAAGCCCCTTCCTGGAAAGTGTGAGGTCATCAGTTTGATCCCCAGTACCAAAAAATAAATACATAAAAGGTATAAATTCCAGGTTTAATTTTTTATTTAAGGAGAAATAAAAACATAAAAAAGCAAAACAGTAAAGGGGTACAAATAATACATAATTTCAAGAATTAAATACAGTATGAAATCACTAGTTAATAGGTTACATATTCTTCTTAGAAACAGTTGTCCAAATTATAAAAATTAAAGCATATAAAGTGAACATTCCTACAGCGAGACTGTAGACAATTCTGTTCAATGATCCAACAAAAGCTCAGTAATATGGTTTTCCTTCCTACACACTCAAACAGGCACTTATATCCCTTAGACCACCTTCCTTTCCTCTCTTCTTCACAATAACAATTACACTTTTGGGTTTTTTTTACTACCATAGTTCTTATTACTTTTTTTGAAGAGAACAAAACCTCAAGTGAGTTAACAAAACAGAGTTGGTTAGAACATAAGGATGGGCATAGTACTTGATGCAAAAATAGACTATCAGGTGATCAAAAATAGTTACCACTGTGCCTCTTGCTATTTTTAAAAAGAGTTCCCTATATCATCAGCTATAATAGAATTGATCAAAACAGTATAGAACAAGACCAATAAAATCTACAGTGGAAACCTTACAGAATTTCAAAAGAAGATAATAGTCAAACCATAATGGGCATCATAGTAAATCTTATTGCCTACAAAGTGGTTGCCTATACTCTCAAACTTGATACTATCAAACAAAATAGAATATGGTAAAATCAGGCAGAACAAGATGGGGAGAGCAATACTGGGGTTAAAACCAGGTTAATAGGAAAACAAAAAATGTTACTATAATATATCCCACTATTTTTAATTTAGTTTTCCTTTAATTGAAAAAGAAAAAATAGAATAATTTTTTTAAAAAGGGTGGAGATCGAGATAAAAGAGACATTGTAATAGAACAACACAAGTCAAAACTGAACAATTAAAGCATCATTTGGTTTCACCAACAGGTAATCTAACATAATATTAGTCACCATAGTGCCTCTTTCCTTGAATTATTTGAGTATAACTTCATATACTATAGAATCAATCACATCAAGACAGTGTGAAGCCATTGAAGACTATGAAATAATTACAGGGTATTTAGAGCCAGTTAACAGAAAATGAACAATGATATCTATATTATCTCTTTCCCTGTAAAAAATTGTTTTATATTATCACAGTAAAATATATTAAGATACAACATGTTAAATCCAGTGGAAACGCATACAACAACTTGATGGAGGTTCCAAAGGAGATGATATTAAATCAGCACTAGCTTTTATGATGTGTTATTTTCTTCAGAACAGCTATTTTTGGTACTAAAAATGAAAAACCCACAGTAAAACCATTGCACTTAATGAGTGAAAACATTATATGGATTCAAACCAATATGATTGGGTATCATGATTAGCACATACTTCTATGGATTATCATTTCTTATACTAGGGAATATATTTGGTATTTATACATGTGAGTTTGATTTATTTCACGTATGAGTATGGTCTCAGTCTGTGTCCATTTATTTATATGTCAATGTGATCATTCTTTATAGCTGAGTAGTTCTCCATTGTATAAAAACACCATAACTTTTGTATCCATTCCTCAGTTGATGGACACTTAGGTTGTTTCCAAGATCTGGCTATTACAAACTGTGCTGCTATAAAAATGGGTGCACATATATCACTGTGGAATGATGCTTTCAGTTCTTCTGTGAATATGCCTAGAAGTAGAATAGCTGGGTCAAAAGGTGCTTCCAGTCCCAGCTTTCTGAGACATCTCCAGACTGAGCTCCACAATGGTTATACCAGTCTACACTCCCACCAAAAGTGCAGGAGAGTTCCTTTGTCCCAACAGCATCTCCAACATTTGTTGTTGGTGGTTTTCTTGATTTTGGCCATTCTTTCAGGAGTGAGATGAAATCTCAGTGTGGTTTTAATTTGCATTTCTCTAATGACCATTGATGGTGAACATTTTTTCATGTATTTATTTGTCATTTGTATTTCTTCATCTCAAAATTGTTTATTCATCTCAGATGCTCATTTTTGGATTGGGTCTTTGAATTTTGGTGATCTCCTTTTTAAAAAAGCTTTATATGTTTTAGACAGAAGTCCTCTGTCTGAGGGGCAGTTCACTAAGATTTTTTCCCAGTTTGTGGGTTTTCTTTTCACTATACTGGAGATTTCATTTGATGTGCAGAAACTTTTTTAATAAGAGGTGATCCCAATTACTGATTCGGGGAAGCATTTCCCATGCGGTTTGAGTCCTGTTCATCAATTCTCTACCTACTCCTATGTCTTCAAGGTTTTTACCTAATTTGTCTTCCAATAGATTTAGTGTTTCTGTTTTAATATTTAGATCTTTGATCCATTTAGATTTTATTTTAGAACATGGTGATAGGCATGGGTCTAGTTTTAGTTTTAGGCATATGGAGAGCCAGTTTTTCACCACCATTTATTAAAGAGAATGTCATTCTTCCAGTGAACATGTTTGGCCTCTTTATCAAAATAAGGTACGTGAGTGTGTTTGTAGTTGTGGTTGTATCTTCTCATCTATTCCACTGATCTTCAGCTCTGTTTTTGTTCCAGTCCCATGTTGATTGTACTACAGTTGCTTTGTAGTATAACTTCAAGTCAGGGATTTTGGTACCTCCTGCCTTGCTTTTGCTGCTTCTAACTGTCCTTGGTATTCTAGGTTTCTTCTCATTCCAGATGAATTTTAGGGGTGATTTCTCAAGTTCTATGAGGTATGTTGATGGTATTTTTATCGGGATTGCATTGCATCTGTATAAAAGTTTTGGGAGAATGGCCATTTACACAATATTTATTCTTCCTATCCATGAGCAAGGGATGTCTTTCCATTCTCTGAGATCATCTTCAATTTCATTTTTCAGTGTGTTATAATTTTCCCTGTATAGGCCTTTCACTTCTTTCATGAGAGTAATTCCTAAATATTTCATTTTCTTGGTTGCTAGTGTGAAGGGTGTGGCCTCTCTTATTTCTGTCTCTGTGACTTTGTTGTTAGTGTATAGGAATGCTATTGATTTTTGAGTATTGATTCTGTATCCAGCTACATTACTGAATATATTTATTATATCTAGGAGTCTTTCAATGGAACTTTGGGGATCTTCTATATAAAGTATCATGTCATCTGCAAATAATCATAATTTAACTTCTTTTCCTATCTTTACACCTTTTATTTCTCTCTGTATTCTAATTGCTCTGGCCAGTATTTCCAGTGCTATATTAAATAGGAGTTGTGATAAGGGACATCCTTGTCTTGTGCCTGATTTTAAAGTAAAGGCCTTCAGATTTTGACCATTTAGTATGGTACTGGCTGTTGTTTTGTCATTGCCGGCCTTAATTATATTGAGGTAAGACCATCTATTCCAATTTTCTGCATGGTTCTTATCATAAATGAATGTTGGACCTTATCAAAAGCTGTTTCTGCATCTATAGTAATGATCATGTGATTATAACTTTTGGCTCTATTGATATGGTGGATTACATTTATTGATTTACATATATTAAACAATCTCTGCATGCCTGGGATTAATCTCACTTGGTCGTGGTATATGATCTTCTTGTTAATGTGGTGCATCCTATTTGGCAATATTTTATTGAGGATTTTTTCATCTTTGTTCATTAGGGAGATTGGTCTGTAGTTCTCTTTTTCAGTTGGGTCCTCCTCCGGTTTTGGTACTAGAGTAATATTTGCTTCTAGGAACAATTTATGAAGGATTGCTTGCCTTTCCATTTCCGTGAAGAGTTTGAGGAGTGTTGGCATTAGGTCTTCTTTGTATTTCTTGTAAAATTCTTCAGTGAATCCGTCTGGGCCTGGGCTCTTCTTTGTAGGTAATGATTTTATTACGTTTTCAATTTCATTGATAGAATTTGGGTTATTCAGTAGTTTTACATCTTCATGTCCTAGCTTTGGTACTTCATATGCTTTAGGAATCTGTCTATTTCTTCTCTTATAAAACCTTTGAGAGTAGAGGTTTTTGAAATAGGTGTTGTTGATCTTCTGTATTTCAATAGGGTCTGTAGTAATTTCACATCTTTTATTCCTTATTGCATGGATTTGAACTTTTTCTTCCATTTTTAAAATAAGGTTGGCTAGGGGCTTTTTTATTTTATTTATTCTTTCAAAGAACCAGATCTTTGATTCATTGATTTTTTGGATTTTTTTTTTTTTAGTCTCTATTGCATTGATTTCTGCTCAGATTTTTATAATTTCTTCTCTTCTTTTGGCTTTGGGATGGCTTTCTCTTTTTTTTTTCTAGATGTTTGAGGTATAACATCAGATTATTTATTTGTACTCGTTCTGTTTTCCTAATGTGGGAACTCGTGCAATAAATTTTCCTCAGAGGACAGCTTTCATTGCATCACACAGATTCGGGTACATTGTATATGTATTTCCATTTGTTTGTAGGTATTGTTTAATTTCTTCTTTATTTTCCTCTGTGACTCACTGATTACTCAAGAGTGTTATTCAGTTTCCATGTGTTTGTGAGGTTTTTGCAGTATCTTATCATTAATTTCTAATTTCATAATGGTATGGTCTGATAGCATGCAAGGGATAATTTTGACCCTTTTGCATTTATTTAAATATGCTCTGTGAATTGATATATTGTCTATTTTAGAAAATGACCCATGTAATACTGAGAAGAATGTGTATGCTGTTGTTGTTGGGTGGAATACTCTGTATATGTGTTAAGTCCATTTATTCACAGGTTCAATTCAGTTCTTTTATTTCTTTGTCATTTTCTGTCTGGTTGATCTGCCAATTGGTGTCAATGGTGTGTTAAGATCTCCTGTTAGAATTATGTTAATGCTAATTTGATTTTTCATTTTTGTTAGTACTTGTTTTATATAACTGGGTGCTCTGGAGTTTGGTGCATATAAATTTAAGATAGCTTTCTCTTCCTCTTGGAGTTTTCCCCTAACCAGTATGTAGTGACCTTCTTTATCCCTTCTGATCATTATTGGCTTGAAGTTCACATTGTCTTCAAACAGAATAGCTACCCCCCCCCTTTTTTTAGTTCCTGTTGCATGAAGTATTGTTTTCCATCCTTTGACTTTCAGTCTGTGAATATCCTTTTGGGTTAAGATGGGTTTCTTGTAGACAGCATATGTTTGAATTTTGTTTCTTGATCCATTCTGCCAGTCGGTTTCTTCTAATTGGTCCCTTGAGACCATTTACATTAATGGTTAGAATTATTGTATATTGGTTTATTGTTGACATGTTATCTTTCTGCTGTTGCATCCTTATCTTTCTGATCTTTTTAACTGTCTGTTTTGTTTAGTGCTTTTTCCCTAAATGTATCTAGGCTGTCTTTCAGTATTCTTTGCAGAGTTGGCTTGGTGATCATGAAGTTTTTCAGCTTTTCTTTGTCATATAAGTATCTTATTTCTCCATCGAGTTTGAAGGACAGTTTTTCAGGGTACATCAGTCTAGGTTGGAAATCATTTTCCTTTAGGATCTGAAATACTTTGCTGCATGCTCTTCTTGACTTCATTATTTGTGCTGAGAAGTCTGCTGTGCTTCTGATACTTTTCCTTTATAGGTGATCTGTCTCTTCTCTCTGACAGCTTTTAGTATTCTATTCATTTGCTCAATTTCTGAGATGGTCATTATTATATGTCTGGGTGTATATTTATTCCGGTTATGGCTATTTGGACTTCTATATGCTTCATTGATCTTGATATCAGTTTCCAATCTCATGTTTGGGAAATTTTCAGCTATTACTTCTCTAAATATCCTCTTGACATCCTTTACGTTGTCCCCTTCTTTTTCATTTATCCCTATCAACCTTATGTTGTCCCGCTTTGCATCATCTTACAGGTGTTCAATAGTTATTTCCTGATTTCTTGTTATTTTTAAAAGATCTTTCCTTTCCTGTTCACTGGCTACAACCTTGTCTTCGAGGTCTGAGATTCTATCTTCATATTCATTGAGGCATTTTTACAACTTTCAGTGGAGTTTTTATTTCCTGTATATCACTTTGCATCTGCTTTATGTATTCTGTTTGTTTCTTATAGAGTTCATCCAGGGATTCTATCTTTTTGTTTAGTTCCTCCAATTTTTTAACTGTGTCTTCTTTAGATATGTTCAGAATCTCCTTCATTTCTTTGAACATTTCTTTTTTTTACCTAAGAGATTATTTCTAGTTTGAATTTCTTTAATGCTTCCCAAAGTTGCTTCTTTATTTCAGTTACTATTATTTCAAGTATTTCAGTTATGTGGAATGTGTTTTCTTCTATGCACATGGCTCCTAGGATTTTTTGGGATGGGATGGATGTTTGAAATTGCATTTTGGTCTTTCATTTTGTCATTTTGCTGTATTTTCAAGCTTCAAGTATTGTTCCAAGTGAGGGAGCGAGTTCACCCAGATTGGGATGGGTTTCCATGCCTCGGCTGAACTTGCTGGCAAGGTAGGGAGTTCCCCCAGACTGGAATTGGAATCTGTTCCTCGGCCCCACTCGCTGGTCCAGGCAGGAATCTGCGGGCTCATCGCCAGGTGAGGAAGAGAGTTTCCCCAGACTGAAAAAGGATTATCCGGCTTGGCCCGACTCCCTGGTTCTGACTTGCTGGTCCCAACTCACTGGTCACAGTGGGCAACCACCTGGTCCCCAGATGAGCAAGGGAGTTCCTCCAGACTGGGATGGGATTCTGTGGCTTGGCCTGACTCACTAGTACTGGCAGGAACCACAGGTTCTACATCAGGTTTGATTATTAACTGCTTTCACATCCTACAATGTCTTCAAAGTTGTGTTTTTATAAAAATAGCTATATAATGTTATGCTTAATTATATAGTCCCTGATGATGTGGACTATTCTATTGAAAATAACAAGAGAAAGCATAGAAGGTACTGTATATCACCTAATATTGTGGTCTTATATGTCTTCTTCATATCTTGATTTTCTAGGAATTTGTTTTGTTGTCTTATTTTGCTCTGTTTTCCCCCATAACACAGAAAACATTGATATACACATAGAGATTCACACATGGGAAGAATTTATAACCTATTTATTGAAACAAATAATATAATGCATAATGTAATGAACAGATACTCTGAAGAAGTGACACTAAGAAACCCAATGCTAATTCTGTAGCATTATGATATAAAATTGAGCTATACTATTATTCACTGTTCAGAGTGATATTAGTCTAGTCTCTTATTTTTTTTGGAATTGTAATTTTATCATGGCTTTGTTTTAATCTTTTGATGCACATGCTTCATTTTCTCTTTCATAAATGATGTTTCTGAAGTTGATGCAATATTCGGCATTAAGATATACATTTGTAGATGCTTGGAGCATGTGTTTTTGAAAAACTTGTGTTCTTTTCATATAACTTGTACATTAATGAATGTTATGTTTTCCAAGTTGTGACAAGACATCTGCTGATTTCCTAGCATCACTGGATATCATACCATGTAAATTATGTTGCCTGATTTTGTTTCTCAGTGGAGCCAATATTTGTCATTTAAGTAAACCTTTGTTTTTCTAACCATCAAAATTTTACTTGTTATGTTTATATTACATCTTTATTGGCTAGTAAGGCTCCCCCACATCTACCAAATGTAAACCATACTACTGTGAATTTCTGATTGTGCCATACTGACAGAATCATAACTTGTCTCCAATAGCACATCACAATATATATATCAATATCTCAAGAAATTATAAAATTTGGCATGATTTATGAGTAACCATACTTTGAAATCAATTATTCTTAAATGTGGAGTTGTTTTGGGGGGAAAGGTTGTTTTTGGTTGTATCATGCAAATGCCTTTTATTTTATTCCTTGATGCTGTGAAAGCATTATATATTTTGTAATTAATACTGTTTTTTCCTAAAATACTAAAGTAATGGCATGAAGGGAAACCTAAATTTTGAGCTGTCAACACAGTAAAAAGTAAATTTGCTAAATTTAGATTCAGATTGTGTTCTGTTTTACTGAATTGTGAATTTATACAATGGCATATCACTTTATTTATAAGGACCAGTGTATGACGTTTGTGGTGTGTAGTGATTATCTTTAAACACATACACTGGGCCATGAGTCCCAGTTGGTTTCCTGTGGCCTGTGGTTTTCACTTCCATTTTAACATTCATGAAATTTGTAACGTGTTTAATGCAATGTTGTTGAATACAAAATCTGCTTAGGAATTATGTTGTTAAAAAATGTGGTGTCATGAAAACACAAGAGAACATTGCAGTAAATACCCCTAATCCAGTGAAAATAGCTTGCCCAAGTCTCAATTATTCTTGGGAAAATAAATTACTCAACTCTTATGTAATCAGCACTAAAACTATATCTATTTTGTACCTGAAGAACCTGATATACTTCACAAAGTAAAAGACACTGTGAAGTACATTGTCAGCTTCTATGCACTACAGCATGTGGCCAGATCCCCTGCAGCATATTTCTGCATATCATCAATGGGAATATTTGGAGTTTGTATTACAGCTAATAATAGAATACTGAATCTATTAGAATATATCCTGAGTACATGCACTTTCTCATTTTACCATGAAAGTAAATCTTGCTGGTCCTGTTGATGCATGCTTGTAATGCAAGCACCTCAACAGGCTTAAATTAGTGGAAGAGGAAGTTGAGTCTAACCTACACAATTAGAGTGACCTTGTCTCAAAATATATCTTCAAGTTCTGCAGATGTTGCTTAATGCTTTAGATCTCCTCTGTTTCTTCCCCAGCATCAACATTTTTTAATACTCACAATTGCACATCAGTAGTTGTCTTTTTATTGGTTGGCCATGTAGCAGTTATTCCAGAAAATCACTTGTGAAACACATTTGTTTTCGCATTGACCATCCTGAGCATCATTTGGGCAGTTGTCAGTTTAACCCATTCATTCTCGTATTGAATACAGTAGAATTGTCACTTTTATATTCCTTGTTATTTTATAAAACCTAACAAAAATTATGCAATTTTTGATCATTTTGTATTTAATAATTGCATTGGTAAGGAGTTACCTATAAAGATTAGGCTAAAGATGATTTCTTTAGTTCAAGCATCAGGAGAGAATGAGATGGGATGATGATGGCTTTGAAGCTGACTTTGGGAGGCAATTGCTATATGGGTTAGCAGAGTGTGAAACAGTTGTTTATATGCCTGCATTTGAAGTTTAAGAAAACAAGTACGTTGAGGTCAAGAATATAATTGTACGATAGGGTAAAATAATCACTACTGCAAATTGTGATTTTTCTTTTACTCAGGAAGTGTACTCTTTTGGTAATTGTGCAGCAGTCTCAAATATGCCTCTATTGGAGTAAAACATAGTGAAACATGAAAGAGCCAGACATTCCTTGTTCTGAATGTAGAGGTATTAAAAAACATTTTTTAAAATACTATTCCTGCTGTTTTGTGTAGAAAATAAGATACGGTTACAAAAGACACATAAAGACTGTAAGATTTTGATCCTCCTGCATAAGCATACAAGCCACAAAAAAGTCAAACTAACTAAAATGATGAAGAAATAAACTACAGAATGAGAGAAACTTTGCCTATTACTCCCTGACAGCTGACATGTAAAACCAATAGGAACGTGAAAGGAGTGCACATTTTTCAGAATATGTACAAATTGCCAAGAAATACTTGAAGAACTATTGAGCATTTTTGCACAATAAAGAAATGCAAATAGGGACATCATTTCATTGCAGAGAGAACCACTCACCATAAGATCTAAAGAACATTCAGGAGACTACAGGAGAAAAGGAATTATTTAATCTTTTTGGTAGAAATGTAGGTAAGTAGTTCAACTACTACTAAATTCAGTTTTTAAAGTATTCAAAAGACTAAAATTAGTAATTCTCATTAGTGCAGTGCCTCCTTTAGTGGGTCTCTACCCCGAAGAGTTAAGGACATATTGCAGTGATTCATGCAGATTCCTGTTACTGCAGCAATAGTCATTTTTCTGTGGAGAGCATCAGCAAGCACTGCTCCATCACCACCAAATACCAGTGTACACCGTTTGATAAATGATGTGATATTTTATTGTGAAGTTGGCTGTAACTTAGGCTTTCCAGTAGACTACAGGTCAGTGTAAATATGATAGTCATGCTAATGTCACAAAGCCATCACTAGTACTCTATTACATTCATTAGATTTGATGTATTTATCTTTTTGAGAAAGCATGTTGATATGAAGTTCAGGCTGGCTTTGAGGTCACATTATAACCCAGAGTGGTCTCAAATAATTCTCCTTCCTTAGTGTCTCAAGTACTGGGCTCCACACAAGAGCCACCATGCCTAGTTTATATTTGGTATATTAAGTGCATATTCAAGATATTTTATTTCAACAGTTTATGTTGTTAAAGTATTTCCATATTTTACCTCCAGCATTTGTAGAAACTTTGGCCTTATTGAGGTGGTGATGTGCATATCACCAGACTCATGACATTGTCTGCTGGGTTCAGAGCTGTCAGTGTACTGCAGTGAAACAGCTGTACAAAACTGTTTCTTTTTCTACTTTCCTTAGAAAACATTTTTAAAATTTCCATGGATAGTCAGAGAGTCAATAACCGTGGCTAGAGTTTCATGCATATGCTGATAGTTAAGTACAGTGTAGCACTGACACAAAGATAACTTTCTGTCATCTGAGAAGCTCTATAGTCCTTTCAGTACACACACTTTGTGCCTGGGCCAGCACCTGTTGTAGGACCCAGAGTCTGCTGCAAGGCCATGGAACACATAGCTTTGTGACCGCCTCTAGACTGGTGTCCTATATGCCACTCTGCTGAGGCAGAGTACAGCTTCTGGCAGGAAGCCAGAGGCTCTGAGGCTCTGACACAACACTGGTTTTTCTTTTTGAACATAGATAATATAGTATTTCTGTAAGAAAGACTGCTCTGTCCCATATTTCTACCCAGAAAGACAGAAGATGAATCTGGAGACTGTGGATTAGACAGGGGTGCTGCTCTTCTGCTCTGCCAGCCTGTTATTGGGTGGGAACCTGACAGTGGCCCATGCTTGTATCCTCTCAGGACCTGCACCAGCCCAGGAGGATCTGCCCTCAGGGCTTGTCAGACCCAGTCACACTTGACTTAGGTCAGGAATTGTGTAGGGGGATTCACAGTGGTAGTCAGGCCTTAATGTTACTCTGCTGGACTCAGTGAGTCTGAGTGCTTGTGGCTGAGTCTTGTGACACCTGTCCTGGTCTCTCTCCTGCCTCTGGGTGCCAGAAGGCTGGGGACAGTGAGCCCTGTCCTTTAATGCCCTTGTCATTTGGCATTTGCCCGCAATCATCCTGAAGGCTCTGGGATGAGTAAACCATTTTTTCAGCCATTCCCACATGGTCTACCTACGCGGGATCCTGAGGCTGGGGTCTCAAGTCCTGGGAAAGGAGCATAACCTGCTCGAAGTTCACTGTCTTGAGCCAACTGTCTGTAAATACAAACTGTCACCAGACCAAGGTGCCTGGTGACCTGAGCCTTCAGAGGTCTGCTTGGACCTATTGCCAAGGAAGTGAGGTCATGCACTGGGGTCCACAGTTTGGCCTTCCTCTGTGATATCACCTTTATTTTTGTTGTGGAACAAATCTATGTCCTCCTTAGAAACAACAAGTTAAAACGTTAGAAAACTGTGTATCATTTAGACTTTGCTGCACTTTGAAAATTTTAATGCAGCAAACATGTAGATGCTTCAGATGTGTCAGGCTGGGTGCCAAACACAAATGTCCATCCAAAGGATCCATTGTCTCGGAGGATGAAAGACACATTTTCTTCTGTTAAAGATTCATCAAATGTTATGATGACTTCCTTTCTTGGGCTTATATTAGTTTAATTTCAGTTCCATTAGGAAGCAGAATACCCATAATAATTTTACCAAACAATGTGAAGGTCTCATGTTATAAACCCCATTATATCCAGGGGAGGAGGATTCATAGCCAGTTTTACTCTCACGTGCTTAGGAATAATTATTTATTCATCCTTAGATGTTCAACTCAGCTATACACTGTAGTGCTCCAAACTCTGACCCCCAGGGAGGGGGGACAGCAGGTGGTGAGTACAAGGCGAGTTGACATCATCACTCCATACTGATGAAGGACACATGTGCATCACTCCTGGAGAAATTGTCTCCTAGCTGCTGCTGTCACTTCCTTTCCTCCCATGCCAATCAGACCATGGGCTTTGTGTCCCTGATGGGTAGTTTCCCTTTCCTAGAGGTGATGGTGCTGAGCCTTTTCAGTTGTAATACTCTTTGGTTGGTCTCCTTGAAGCAGTGTTTCCATGCTGGGCTCTCTCTGTGCTGCCACCACCCACAATTATGTGGCTGAACCAAGCACATGCAACTGTCACCCATCTTGTGATGGCCATTTTTTATGTTTTTGGGTCGGACTTCAAAAGGAAGCTGCCACACTCATTCTTACACAAGCATTTGAGTGAATACTGACATTTATTTCAAAGAAAATGGATCATATTCCTGGTGTATGGATAACTTAGAAATTCTTGCTGTATCTTTGGAAGCAGATGTTTAAAGCAGAGTTATGTGGTTCCTTTTTTATTTTGTTTTGTGTTATTTTGCTATCCTATATTATGCTCTGTTATGTTATATTATGTTATATGTTGGTGAGGATTTTGAAAGTCCTTCAGGGTGTTTTCAGTACTTTCTGATTTGGTTTTGTATAACCAACCTGATGAACTTTGAGAATATCAAAAACTTTGAGGAGATTTGTTTTGGAGAAAATTTAAAGAGGAAAACACAATCAGGGATGTTGTTGCACACCTGTCATTCCAGGCCTCTGAGGTGGAAAGTTTGTGGTGAGTTTTAGGTCATCCTGGGCTACAAGGGAAGATCAAGGTCAGATTGAACTGCATAGCACAACCCTGTCTGAAGAAAAAAGGAAAGAAGAAAGAGAGCAAAAAAAGATCAAAATGAAAAGTCAAAAATAGACTTTCTAGTGAGAAATCTTCATGAGGTTCTCTTGCATGTGTAGTTTAGTCAGCACACCTAGCATAAGGTTTACCATCATGGAGACATTGATGTGCTTCCAGGTATTTGTACTCTTTCAATTTTTTAAAGGCTTTTTACTTAGATGACTGTATATGCTGCTGAATATATCCTCTTAGGATTTGGGTAGTTCAGTATGAAGAGATTTTGATCATTCTGGTTTATTTTTTTCTGTCCTAAATTTATATTTAGTACCAGAATTTGAGCAAGGGATTACTATTTTTATTTTGAAATAATAATAAGAATCATATAAAGATACACTTTTTAAGATACACTTTTTAAAGATAAAATAAGTATAGATTAATAGTGATTAAAGTACCTTGTTCAGTGACTTCTGAGAATTCTTAAAGATTAGTATTGTCATACATTTGTAAAAGCTTTGGTTTGGTACAAATTTTAAGACATGGTCTCACTAATTTTCTAAATGTCCCAGGCTAGGCTTAAACCTTTCTTCATCATTCTTCACTCTCCCAGAGTGCTGGGATTACAGGTGTATATTATCCTGAGTTGGCAATTGGTAGCAGTGTTGTTTATTCATGCAATAAAATGTTTGGCTTTGGTCTTCAGACGCTTTGTAAATGGAGTCACTCTAGTTAAGCTGTCCTCCACCTTCCTCACCTGCAGCTTCTTTCACAGTGAGTAGGACTGAAAATCCCATTAACACTGTTAGTAGATTCTCTGCTTTTCTAACTGTGGTCAGCAGGCACTTCAGAAGATCACTCCAAATGCCTTCTGCACTAGGATTGAGGCTTAGTGTCTTTGAAGCACATTCTCTTTCTTCCTTTTTTTTTTGATTCCTCATGGAATTTCATGATTGTTTGAAGTCAAATCACAAGAAAGGTGGGAAGGTTAAAGCTACTTGGGGCACACTCCCCTCCAGAAGGCCAGGCCACTGTAAAAATTTATTTTCCCTCCTGGTGTCAGTTGCAAGGTTTTTGTTTTTGTTTTTTTTATTGTTGTTGTTGTTGTTGCTGTTCAATTTCTAGGACTTGAATACAGAGCTTTGCATTGGCTTCTTTGTCTTCACCTTTTAACACTTTTCTTGTTTTGAGCCAGTTCCTTAATAAATGGCTAAATTGCTGAGGCTCACCTTGAATTTGTGATACTCCTGACTCAGCCTTCCAGACTGCTAGGATTACAAGCCACACCACCAGACCCAGTCTCATCATAGTGTTGTTAAAAACTTATTGGCTGGGACTTCCGGCAAAACATGGCGGACAGATAACAGCAACTACCAGAGGCTCTCTGAAAAACTAGGCTCAGAAGCCAGGTATGGTGCGGACTAAAGAGACATAAGCAGGTGGAGTTATGCTCTGCTGACTCAGGAACGAACTCGGCTGAGAGAAACCAACTTGGAATGCAGTCCTGGTGCTAAAACAGGAACAGAAAAGTCTCGCTGCTGAGGCTGGACCCTGAGCCATTGGAAGCCGCAATTTGGGTTTCCCGCCGCACGGTGGCTGGCTGCCTCTACATTGGCTCGGCAAGGAGAGAGACGCGCGGAAACTCTGAGAATGGGAGTCTGCGAATGGAGTCGAAAACAGGACGGGCAGGGAGGCATGTTCCGACTTGTGGCGAGGTGAGTGAGAGAAACTGACACTCCACCACAGTTTGACTCCAGCGGACTTTCTGGGCCCGAGCAGTCCTGCGGGAGCAGGGCGCGGTGGAGACTCCAGCCACACATTCCCCTCTCGGGCGGGATTGGTGAAAAGTGCCTGGCCTGCGTGACGCTGCCGGCGGACCCGTAGGCTGGCCCAAACCAGATCCCAGAGCCTGACAGAGGCCGGGAGGGGCGGGCCCCCGCGTAGGCTGCCTGGTGCGCAGCGGTGAGTGGGAACACCTAACCGGCGCAATTGGATCAGGCTGTGGCTGACAGGGAGAGAAGCTGGGCCTCTCATATAAGCTTGCATATATAAGGAACAGAGAATATGGGAAGAGGCAGCAACAAGAAAGGCTCCTCGGCCCCCAATTCTGAGAAACAGGCAATAGCGGACATCGCACCAATACACATAAAGCACCATATAGAGAGCCTCATAGACCAATTCAGGAATGAAGTTATCAACGACCTGAAGCTAGAAGTATGCAAAATAGTTAGAGAAATGCTAAGCCCCACCCAAGAAAAAACAGATGGTGGAATGGAAGAACAGAAAAAGAGGGGAGAATTGTTTGACCGAGAAAACAGGGAAAGCATAGAATATGTGAAGCAGGTTCAAAGGGACTACCAAGAAACTAAGAAGTCTATCCAAGACTGGCATAACAGCTTGAAAGAAACTAAGGACAGACTATCTGAACTGGAGGGCAGAATTGTAATATGGGAAAATGAAATGAAAAAATTCTTAAAAATAACAAAGAAACAAACAGCAATAATACAAAGACAAGAAGATGATAAGAGGATCCATAACTTAAGGATTAAGAACATAAAAGAAGAAGTAGGGACACAAACAAATGAACTACAAAAGCTACTCACAGAAATAATCCAGGAGAATTTTCCTAATTTAGCAAAAGGTAAAGATACTCAGATGTATGAGGCATACAGGACCCCAGCCACCTACAACCCAAACAGACCAACACCCAGGCATATAATAATAAAAATTCCAGAAATTCAATACAAGAACAGAATATTAAAAGCTGTCAGAGACAAGAAACAGACCACTTACAAGGGAGCACCCATCAGAATTACAGCAGATTTCTCTGCACAAACCATCAAATCACGAAGAGCGTGGGGGGAAATAATTCAAGCTTTGAAAGACAATAATCTCCAGCCAAGATTGAGATATCCTGCACAACTCTCCCTGGAAATTGATGGAAAAACAAGGTGCTTCCAGGATAAAGAGGAACTGGGGGAATTTGCAACCACCAATTCAACTCTACAGAGAGTATTGCAGGATATTCTAAAAAAAGAAAAATACAAAGAATCCAGAAATAGTGGAGGCCACAACTAATGGAGCAGAGAACAAAGTGAAGAAGACAAACTGACAGCTACTGACAGAATAAGAGCTCAACAGAAATGAGGCAGAGAAGATTGGATGATAGGACCAGCTATTTTGGAGAAAATGACATCTTAATAGGTAATACTGATTTAGTATCATCTTGTTTTGAAGTCTCATCTAGCTTTTGTCCTTCTGTCTCCAATGGTCTAAATAGGTTGTATCTTACTGGATTTTATTATGTACGATAGTATAAGCAAAAACCTTTTAAAGACAAGGAGATTATACAGAAACCATTATTCATTATTCATTTCCTGTTAGTCGATTCTAAATACTCTGTAATGCTGTCATTCTCTTAAATGGTTTTACATTGTTTTGGTATACTTAATGCTACAGTATACGAAGTTATACTCAAGGATTTCAAGGAAAGAGACAATATGGTAACTACTTTTAGGTCAGGATTATCTGGTGGTGAAACACTATTCTGCTTAAATGGTTATGTTTTGATCTGTGCTGTTTCGTTGTTATGCCCTCTTTTATCTCAATCTCCACTCCATTATTTACTTTTTTAATACTTTTTAAAAATTTTTATCCTTTTAATTAAAGGAAAAAATAGCAGGATATATTATAGTAACCCACTTTGACTTTCCATTACCTCGATTTAAAGCCCTGTATTACTCTCACCATCTGGTTTTTAACTGATGTTCCCCTATTCTGTTTTGCTGGATAGCATCAGGTTCGAAAATTTAGGCATCAGCTGTGAAGATAATGAGATTCATTATAACGCCCATTCTCGTTGACTTTTATCTACTTTTGAAGACCTACAATGTCTCCAATGGTTTGGTTTTGTCGGTTTTGTTCTTTACTGTTTCGTTCAATTGTATTATAACTAATGGTATAGGCAATTCTATTAGAGATAGCGGGAGGCATTATGGTAACCATTGTTGATCACCTTGTATTATGTTTTCACATTATCTATTATGTCCACCCTTTTGACTTGACCGATTCTGTTCTGTTATGTCACATTTGGTTTTACTCTCTTCCAAAAAAGTAATAAGAACCGTGAGAGCAATGAAACCCAAAATGTGTAATAGTCATTGTACAAAAGAGAGGAAAAGAAAGTGCTCTAAACTATATAACTGCATGTATATTTAAGTGTATAAGATAGAATATGATATCACAGTTTTATTGGATCATTGAACAGAACTGTTTGCAGTATCATTGATGGAATGTCCATTTTACAAGCTTTAATTTTGTGACTTGAACAATTATTTCTAAGATGACAATATGTAATCCATTAACTACGGATTTCCTACTGTTCATTTTTTTTCTGCAAATCTGTATAACTTGTACCCTTTCTCTGCTTTTTTTTTCACCTTAAATAAAATTAAAAAAAAACTTATTGGCTGAGCAAGGAATGGTGAAAATGCCTGTAATGCCTGTACTCAAGTGGCTGAGGCAGCAGGGTTCCTGGGAGTTCCAGACAAGCCTGCAACATATTCTGAGTTTAGCTCAGGGTACAATGACACAGGGAGACCCTGACTATAAAAAGAAAATGAAAAATTAGGGAAGAAAAGGAAAGGAAAAGAAAGGAAAGAAGAAATAAATAAAACTCCTAGTGATTTTGTCAATTGGTGTGCATCTGGGCAAGTTTTTTAGTCTGTGGTCCTTTTCTTCCAGTGTAAAACCCTTTTGACTACTGTTACTTTATAGTACCTGGAAACTACTATTTTGATCCCTCTACTTTTAAGGGTGGGGACTGGCAGGAGAGAACAGGGGTATGGATGGGTCCAACACTGAGCTGAAAGCTGGAAGTCAACAGATGTAAAGATTGTACCAATTGACGATGTGCTTATGTTTGACTCAACTAAACATTTGGAAACTAATGAAATCTTAACTTAAAATTATCTTCGAATTTAATGTTTCAAAGAACTATAGATTTAAGAGTAGAAATGAAAACTGAGAAATAGAAGAGGTAAAGGGAAGGGAAGTGAAGGGCAGGTGCTTTGCAGGACTTGAGCCCTAAGTGGAGCTCAGGAAGCTGTCATGGAGCCAGCGAGAGACCTGCCTTGGAATACCACCAGACTCGGTATCTGACCTTGATTTTCAGATTGATCCCAGAGCTGGTGAGGTCATTGGAGGTGAGGCTGGCACAAGATCTGTAAGTAGACCTTGAGCTCAGTCCGGTACCAGCCCTGCTTTAGAAAAATCCCCAACTGTCCTTGCTCCTTGCAAGCCCCAAAGCCTCCCAGGGCCTGTCAGAGACAGCTCTGTGCAAAAATGCACCCCAGGAAAACTTTCCATCCTCCCTGACCCCACTCACTTCTGCATGCCTCTGTGTTGCAGGAGGCCCCAAGTCTGAGAGTCTTTCTCCCTCTAAAGTGCCCCGTGTCCTCCTCAGAAACCAACAGACCCAGGCCAATTCCTTCTCACTGTAGTTCTCATTTTCAGTGAGCTAGGCTTGGCCCAACTCAATCAGATTAGGTTGGGCTAATTGTACCACCTTGCTTAGCAGCATCTGCCAGGACCCAAGAAGAGAAACTCTGATCTTGAGGAGGACAGGTGTATGCAGCACTCCAGGTCTGGCCTCCCTCCCAAACTGCCCTACCAGGGTATCTTGTGTGCTAACCATAATCAGCCCTTGCTCACAGAGGTCTCTGGACTATGCTGTGACCACGTGTCCTCTACTCTTCAGGAAGCCTCAAATGCAAGTCCCTCTTTCACCCTTGTGGCCTGTTGCCTCTGTGACAAAGAGAGTGGAGTCTGCAGTGTTACTTTAATCATGAGTGCTCAACAGGTTGCTGCTCTATAGCTATCTGAAAAGTGACTGGATGGTGGGAGTGTGTCCTGCCTGCTTTTTCTTCACCTTCAGTTCATATATGGATGCATCACCCCATTCTGTGTGCCTTCACGGGACTCTGCTTCCCCCTATTTAATGTCCATGTGTACAGAGGCCAAGAATTAGGGACATTCACCGTTATGTGGGTAGTACATGGTCTGCTCTCCAGGGTGACTGTGTGGCCTTCATAATTTGGAAGCACAAGAGAGCAGTGTTTGCATCTGCTCTGGTCATTGCATCATGGTCAATGCCTGGTACATTGATGCTTTAAGGCACCCACCAGCTCCCTCCATGATGTCTGTGTGGAACTGGGTCATCTGGCATCACCCAGATATTCTTGCTCTGGATACCATGGAAGCATATGTAATGACTTCCCAGTGTCCTTCAGAGTGAAGACAACAGCTCCAGCCAAGTGATGGGTCCCTGGTAAGAGGCAAAACTTTCCCTTGGGAAAGGAAAAACTGCAATGAAGCCAGGGTCCCTGGTCTGAGCAGACCTAGTTTTAGACCCAACTCCTCCTTCCTACTTCCCTTGTCAAGTTAGACAAGACACAATGCCTCTCAGTTCCTTTCCAATGTATCCCCCTGAACTATGGCATCTGTTTCCTAGGGACATCATCAGTAGTGAGAGATGACACTTTCAAACCTTGTGGGCTGGTGTCATGTGTACACAGGATACAGAATTAGAGATGAATTCCATGAAGGGGAGGAAGGGAGGTGAACATAGTGCACACAAGCCTGGTTCCTGCTGTATGGTGGTGGAAATTACACTCAGCTCTTGGACATGTTTCCCTGGTGGCATCATGAGGGAGCAGAAATTCATCAGATCAGCCATCATTATGTTCTCTAAGCATCTGAATTTCTTCTATGTATTGGTGTTGTGGCCTCAAGTCAGGACCTCACACAGGCTAAGCAAGCACTATGGATGCAGATGCACCCCAAATCTACCAGCACTGTGCCTACCTTCACACCTCTGTGAGTCACCACACCCATGGCAAGGGTGCTCAACTGCTGAAAGCTCACCATATGATGGCCACCTCCTGAGTAGCCCATTCCTTGAGAGTGGGTCCCACATAGTGAATTTTGTTCTGGTTTGTATTAACCAGGCTGAAATTGAGCCCAGGTCCTCACACATGGTAAGCAAGTGCTCTGTCTTGAGCTCTCTCCCCAATTCCTTACTTGTTCTTAATAACAGAACATGGCAGATGTAATGGGATGTGACTATCAAGGTTCACACATAAAATGACTGTGACCAGCCTCCTGCTCTCTCACTCCTCTGTTCTTCCTTCCTTCCTTTCTGTTTCATTCTGTCTTCCTCTCTAAATCTCTGACTATCTCTGCATTTTCCCTGAGGAGAGGCTGACTCTTTGCAGAGAAAAAGGGTAACAGACAGAGGAGACATCAGACCTCCATACTAACTGTGTTCCTGCCTGTTAGCAAGAGAGAGAACCTGAGAACAGATTCTGCCACAGCAGTGTTTCCACCGAGCATGCAGAAGAAACTATGGTGGATCCTGCAGCAGCACCTCCTGAATTCCTGACCCACAGAACCTGAGAGAACTGAAGTTTACCTGTTTGTACCTAAGTTTGCAGCCATGCATTCATCGGTAGTCACTGATGCACTATAGCAGATGTGAGGTTCTGCCCCCACACCTATCCCTCGCCCACTCCTCCCCTCCCTTATTCCCACCAGGCCTTCTGTTCTCACTTCTCATCTATTTCTTGACTAAAAAAATATTTGACTTTGAATCTCTAAATTGTTGGTCCTTTGTCTTCTGCCACTCAGACTCAACTCTTTACAGCATTAGGGCCCGCATGTCTCAGGTTCAGGCATCAGTTCCATCTCAGTGAGGCTGTTCAGATGCCCCCATGTAGTGACTTTGACATCTGTGTGCCCTTGCTTTATTGGGATATAGCGCTGGGTCTTCTCTTCCACTACATTCTGCAGTGGTTTGTCCCTCTCCTCCAGCCTTCCAGCTTCTGGGTGGCCAGTGACATATTTTCCTGTTCTGTGTTGATGCCAGCTTAGTTCAGCCCAGGAATAAGGTGAGAATTTGAGGCATGTAGATTGAATAAATCAGATCACTTTTCCTCTGAGCAAACCAGTGGGTTCCCATGGCATCACTGTGTGTTCGTGAGTGTGTGTGTGTGTGTGCACATGTGTGTGTATCCCTTGGGATGCTGCTTAAAATCAGTCCCACATGTTTAGGCTCAGGTCCCAGGAGCCTGGGGGCTGCTTTTCTAATGCCTTTGGGAGTGGGCTGGGTCCTGTGCTAGGAGGTTTTTCTCCTTTGGACTTCTCCCCCGTCCTCTTCACTCTGCTCATGTCCTGTGCCTTGGGCCTGGCATTGTCCCTCTCTGGGCACTGGTTCTGAAATGTCCATCAGGAGTGGAATAACACACATAGTCCTTTACTGTGGAGTTCCTAGCATGCTCGGGGGTGAGGTACTAGAGTGTCACATGGGGTTCCCTTCACCTGGGCACTGTCCCCATGCACACCTGCCTGTAATTTGATACCATCACTACTAAGGCCATCATCTTAGGTTACCTCACATTGCCATTGTCACATGCAGTCAATTGGGCAGGGCAAGGCCTGGACTTAGAACTCACCACTCACTGTCACGGATGCCTTGCCCCAAGCTTGTGAAACTTTATAGGCCCACTTGGTTCAAAGGACATGGAAAAACTTTCTATCATCCATTGAATTCAGTAGCTACCCCTTAGCTCACACTGGGGCACCCACGTGCTCAGCTATTTCTTTATGGGAAACCCAGTGGCTGCTGAATCAGTGACCTAACCTCTCCTTCTGCCCAGCCCCCAGTGGCAGCACAGTGCAGCCAGGACTTGGGGGAGTAACTTCAGCCTGGAGCATTTATAGCATGGAGCAACCAATCATCTGGCCTCTGTGAAGGCTGCAGGGGTTTACACCATGACACAGCAGATCTGTGACTGAAGACAGCACCCCAGCTCCTGAGGAGTCATGGAGAGCTCTTGGATCACCACCATCTAACACAGCATGGCCAGGAGCCTGGTGGATTCGAGTTCTGGGCTGGTTTTTCCTGCCTAGGACTTGATGCTTCTGCTGTTTCCCAGTGCTCATTTCTCCAGCTTGTTTGACTCATTGACAATTATGTTTCCTTTCTTATGAACACAGCCCATTCTTAATTGGGCTGTGTTCATGTGTCTTGTTCTTTGACTGAACTACTGGGTAAGAACTAAAACTTATAGGTAGTGACATGCTGAGCCAGACTTTATGCAAATTTATTCTGTCCAGAGAAGAGGACATAGGCAGCCATATTCATGACATTGCATGGAAAAAACCACAGGGGAATTCAATGGACATGCTGCCTTCAACACTGCACTTTCCATACTGGGTTATAGACTTTCCTTGGAACACACAGTGCCTCACATTTTAATGGTTGTATTACAACTACAATACTTTACTTTTGTGATTTTTTCCTGTTAAGCACTCACAAATTAAAATTAATAATTTATCATTGGAAATATCTAAAGTATAAATATGGGTGTGACACTCACATGGTGATGCTCTGTAACAAAAGAAAGTGTGTTAGTCTTCATATGAAATACAAATGAAATGACCTACATGTAATTAAATGTGGAGCAATTTTGATGTGTATTTGTTTATAAAGCCAGGAACATAAATAAGAAAACAAAGAATCCTAAGAATTACAAAAAATTCCTGAATTCTTTTTCTATGCCCTGCCAAGACTTCATGAATACGTGAATGAGAAATTGATGCAGTCTGTCTGGATTTTCCCTTCTCAGACAAGGCGAAATTAAACAGTTACAGTAGGGTAAATGAGAGGAGAAACACAACTGCAGTAATGTAGAAAAGGTAGGACAGGTAAATTACAAGGACATAGGATGAGTGGTGGCCAGGATCTAGTAGGAAGGAAAAGAAAAGAAAATATATTTGCATAGCGAGTTGACGAAAATGTTCTGGAAGAGGATACTTGTGAAGGGTTCACAATATGGAAAATGCACTAAATCGTACCAAACCCATCAACTGAAACAAGAATAAACCCTTAAATTTCATTTACAATGATTTTGACACTGCCAGCCCACAATAGAATAATAAGTAAATCTGGAAGAGAGGAGAATGGCGGGTGTGGGTCAAGAGCTGCCTGCAGGTAGAGGTCAAGAGATGCCTCCTGCTGGGGAGCCACCAGGAGATCCAGCTCTGCAGCTGGTGGAGAAAGGAAAACATGTGCCTGCTCTTGCTGTGGGGCCAGAGCTGGTGAGGGAGCTGCAGGTGGAGCTGGCACGAGCTCTGCTGGTGCAAATTCAGCATGCACTGGAATTGCCTCTGCAGTTGCAGGAGAAGGAAACATCACTGACTTTCCAGGGACTTCTCAGGGCCAAACCATCCCACTGCCTGTCAAAGCAACTGTGTGCATGAACACAGCCCCAGTAAAGCATACCAGACTGCATCCCCACACTGACTGCTGAGGGTATCATGTTCCTGTGTCTCCCATCATCTGGGCACATTGCTGAGTTCAATAGCACATTCCATCCTCTCAAGGCTACAACCCACATCCCAGGGCTGTTTACCTTGTGACTTAGACACCAGGGACTTAGGAGGCTCCAGATGGCCCATGAGAAGCTTGGCCTGGGTATCCACCTTGGAGTTCAGCTCCAATGAGGAGTCAAGCACCAGAGATGCAGATCTGGAACTAAAAGGGAGGAAGCAAAGCAAGAGGTCTGGCCTCTCTTCTTACACTACCTACACAGGTTACCTTAGCGAGGGGCACATGGGTCTCTAGCCCAGCAAGTTCAGTGTCCACTCTCACCCTCTACCAACTACAGTGTGGTAGTGTGGGCCTTGGGATCTCTGAGAGGCTGACAGAATGCTCCGTGGGAGGCAGTCCTTGCTTACTGGCATGACACCACTCCCTTCTTTAGGGAAGCGTGACAATTTCTCCCTACTCTTACCCACTGCAGGTCAGCTCAACAAAGGCAAAGGCTTATATCTGCCATGTCTTTGCACTCAAGGGCTCAGGGCTGGTGCTCCATGAATATCTGAGAAGTAAGGAGTCATCAATGTCTATCCCGACTTTCTGCAGTGTGTAGGTCAGGCAAAGATCTGCTGCCCAGTTCTCTTTGTCTCTATAGAACTCTTCCTACATGGTCTGTAACCACTTCTAAGGTTGGCCTTGGACATAGAAAGACTTCCTTGAGGTGAACAATATCTGTTCTGCTGCCAATGCTGACTCGGTGGCCTCCAAAGAACATCAAAACTCAAAAGGGCAGTGGTTGCACCTGTTCTGCTTACAAGATCATGGACAATACTCAGAAAAGTGTCTTCACACAGGGTGTCTTCATGTGTATTTTGGCTTGATGACACCCACCCACTTTGCAATGATACATGTAGGCCATGGACACTGTGGCATCCCTAAGAATTCCTTCCCTGAGCATACCCTGAATCACCTTGGGAGACTCTCCAATCTCCTTTCCAAAGAATAGAACAGTTTTCACCACGTGTGTGTGTCAGTGAGGGGTGTGGAAGGTCATCCCTGGGAATCAGGACAGCCTCTATAGCAAGTCTTCATGGGGCCAAGGCCACAGCTAATCCCTTGCCATGGAACCCCTATTTCAGCCTCAGTGAGCCTGCACTCTGGATCCACTCAGCACCCCACAGTTCAGTGTTGTAAACTGAGACAGAAGTGCTTGCACATGGCCAGGACTTGAATACACGGGTGGCCATGTCCCACAGGGCTGCTCAGATGAGAACTTAACTTCCCTGTATCTGAACTAGTCCTGGACTCAGTGTTTATGAGTGAATGGTGGTTGAGCCTAGGGATATGCGTTCTGGGCTTCCTCTTGTCTCTGGGTGCCTCTGGGAACCTCTGTGTGCCAATGAGTCCTGGCCTGAGTTGCTGACAGCTGGGTGTTTCCCGTTGGGCTTCCTGAAGTATCTGGACCAAGTGAACCATCCTCTCCATATTTTTCCTCGTGGTTCCCTGACACGGGGTCCTGATGCTGGCACCACTAGCCCTGGGAAAGCAGCGTAGCATTTTCCTCGTTAACTCTCTCAAGCCACCCATCTATGAAGGCCAACTATCACCAGACCACAGTGCCTGGTGACCAGAGCCTCCAGAGTTCTGTTTGGACTTGTCACCAAGGAAGTGAGGTCATGTGCTGGAGTCCACAGTTGTGGCTCCCCTTCTGATGCCTCCTTTATTTTTAGTGAGCTAATCTGTGTCCTCCTTAGAAACAGCAAGTTAAAAAACTAGCAAAATGTGTGTGTTTTTTGACTTTTCCATTCCAAATGATCCTTTCCCTTGAGGATGAGGTGCACAGTTTCTTCATTTAGAGATGCCTCAAATTTTATTTTGACTGCCTTTTCTGGACTTATGTTAGTTTCATTTCATTATCACCAAGGAGCATGGAGATGTTCCCAGAATGCCCATAATAATTTTACTTGAAGGATATGAAATGTTTCATGTTATAACAGCCATCTGTACAGGAAAGGAGGATTCATAGCAAGTTTTACTCTCACATGCCTATGAATGATCATTTCGTCCTTAGATGTTTACCTCAGCCACACACTGTAGGCTCCGTACTCTGACCTCCTTTGCGTGGGACAGCAGGTGGTGAGGGCAAGGGGAGGCTTTGCAAGGCCATGGACATCATCACCCCTTGCTGATGAAGGACACATGGGCACCCCTCCTGGGGAATTTGTCTCCTACTCACTGTTTTCACTTCCTGTTCTCTCATCCCAAACAGACCATGGGCTTTGTGTCCCTGCTGGGTAGTTTGCCTTTCCTAGAGGTGATGGTGCTGAGCCTGTTCAGTCTCAATGCTCTTTGTTGGTCTCCTTCAAGCAGCGTCTCTGTGCTGGGCTCTCCACCTACTTCTAATTATTGGTGGTGGAGGCATCACACACTATCATGGGGCTGAACCTGCCAACTGCAACTTGTTCATGCATCTGTCACCCATCTTCTGATCCCATTTGTTCTGTTTCCGGGTTGGCCCTGGAAAGCCAGCTGCCACAGCCATTCTTATACACGGTCTTGAGTGGACACAGAGTTTCATTTAAAAGCAAAAGTACTTAGATGTGAAATTTCCAGATTATATGTCTTGTGTATGGTTAACTTCCAAACTGTTAAGGTACACTTGGAAGCATTATATAAAATCAGAGTTAGGTGGTTGTTTTCTTTTTGGTACTGGAGATTGAGCTTATGACTTCAAGTTTGCCAAGCGGGCACTTATACTGCTGAAGAAAACTTCTATCCCTGTTTTCTTATTTTGTTTTGCTTTGTTTTGTTATGCTTTTTATGCTATGTTATGTTATGTTGTTATGTTACAGTAGGTTTAGTGTTGGTGAGGATTTGAGTCTCCTTCAGTGCATTTTCAGTGCTTTCTGATTTCATTTTGTAAAACTCACCTGATAAACTATGACATATCACACAATCCTGGGTAATTTAATTTTGGAAAAAATTTAAAAACTAAGTGAGAGCCAGGTTTGGTAGTAACCATTTCTAATGCCAGAACTTACAAGGCTGAGGCAGCAAGATTGCTGTGAGTTGAGGTCAGCCTGGGCTACAATGTGAGTTCAATAAAAGCCTAAACTTCATAGTAAAATCCTGTCTCAAAAATAAATAAATAAATCCAAACAAAAGATACATTTAAAAAGGTTTAAAATGACACAAAACCATCTATAAATCAACAAATCAAATCTTAGTGAATTTTTCTTACATACGTACTTTAGCCAGCGCACTGAGCATTAGGTTTACCATGAGGTAGACATTGATCTACTGCCAAGAAGTTGAACTGTTTCAACTTTGTTGACCCTTTAACTGAGATGAATGTAGATATGCTACTGAATATACACTCTTAGGATTTGGAGAGCTTAGTATAAAGAGAATTTGATGGTTCTTTTTATTTTTGTACTAACTTTTATATGGAAGTAGGATTTGAGCAAAGGATTACTGTTTTTTGGAAAGACATTTTTGTCTTATTTTAATGTAACTCAAGTACATATTAATAAGGACTACATAAAAGATGCTATTGTTAAGTCTATAAAAGGATAAAATACAGAAGAATAATGAGAGAATAACATTGGCTACTGTATTGTGCACAATGATTTCTTAATGATCTTTATTTTCATACATTTGTAAAATTTGATAATCTCTTTACAAATATTAAAGCATGATCTCACTAAGATTGTGATTTTCCCAGGCCAGACTTAAACCTTTCCTTATTCAATCTCCCTCCCTCTCCCAGAGTGCTAGAATTGCAGGTATTATCTTGAGTTGGTAATCAGCAGTAATTTTGTGCATTGATACAAAGAAATATTTGGCTTTGATCTTTAGACACTTTGCAGAAAGAGTGGATCTAGTTAAGCTATCTCCCAACTTCCTAACTGGCAGTTTTTTCAAAGTAAGTAGGATTGAAAATCCCATTAACACTGTTTGTAGATTCTCTATTTTGTAACTGTGGTCATCATGCACTTCAGAATATCACTGCAAATGCCTTCTGCACTGGGACTGAGGATTGGTGCCCTTGAAGCATATTCTGGGTTTTTTTTCCCTCATGGATTTTGATGATTGTTTGAAGTCAAACCACAAGAAAAGTGTGAAACCTAATGCACTTGGGGCACACTTCTCTCCAGAAGGCCAGGACAGTGTAAAATATTATTTTTTCTACCTTTGGACTTTCCAAGTTGTTTTGTTTTGCATTCAGGTTCTATGGATTGAATACTGAGATTTGCACTTAGCTCCATGGCCTTCCACATTTAAAATTCTTTTTATTTTCATCCAGGTTCTGGATAAGTGGCTATGTTGCTGAGGCTCTCCTTAAATTGGTAATGTTGCTGCCTCAGCCTTCCAGACTGCTGAAATTACAAGCACACCCCCAGACCTGGTTTCATCACAGTGTTGTTAAAAACTCACTGGCTGAGCATGGAATGTTGAAAATGCCTGCAATACCTGCACTCAGGAGGCTGAGGCAGCAGGATTCCTGGGAGTTCCAGACAAGCCTGCAACACACTCTGAGTTCAGCTTAGGCCAGAGCTACACAGGAAGAACTAGACCAAAAACTGAAAAAGAAAAAGAAAGAAAAGGGAAATGAAGGAAAGCGAAGGGGGAAGGGGAGGGGAGGGAAGGGAAGGAAAAAGGAGAAACAAAACAAAATTCTTGGTGACTATGAGTTTTTCTCTACTCGGTTGGCCTTTTTAATCTGTGGTGCAGTTCTTGCAGTATAGGACCCTTTTGACTGTTGTCACTTTATTATATACCAGAAAACTATGTATTTTGTTGCTTCTACTTTAATGTTTTTTTCATGGCAATAGGATGACTCTTTGTCCTTCCCTGCTCATTTTCACTTTGTTTTTCTATTTCTAAGAAAATGGCACTGATATTTTGACAGGAATGGCATTTAAACACCTGGTTGCTCTGGGTAGCATATACATTATAACAACATGAATTCTTCCCATCCACCGTCACAATCTGTCTTTTCTTCTCTTAGTGCCACTTCACTCATTGCTTCAATTTCTACAATTTTCCAAGAACAAGTGAGTTTGGTTTAAATTTTACATGAGTATTAATTCTTTTGGATGAATTATGAAATGAATTGTGTTCCTTGTATTTGAGTCTGCAGTTTGTTTTTAAGCACATAGATATGAATTATGATATATGGATATTATACCTTGAAACTGAAGTTACTTTTCCATTTGTTCTAAAAGTTTTTCAGTATAGTTTTAAGTTTCTTATATGAAATGTATCCTCAGGAAACAGAGGCACCTCTTTATTCTTCCTTTCTGATTTAGTAAACTTTGGGGTTCTTATTGTTGACTAAATTCTAGGACTAGGACTTCAAGTAGTGTGTTGAAAAGAGTCCAAAGCCTGGTCTTGTTCCTGACCTGAGAAGCAAATCTTGCAGCTTGTCAGTCTCTGAGCATGATGTCAGTGCTGGGCTTGTCATGTCTGTTCTTTGCTGTGCTGAGATTCATTCCTCCTACACATGGTGTGTGAATGGTTCTTATCATGAAAGGATGGTGAACTTTTGAATTTCTCAAAGTGATTTTTCCAAATCTCTTGAGTGGTTAGCTGTGCCTCGTGCTGTGAATGTGGCAAGTGACACTGAATGATTTGTGCAAGTGGAACCATTCTTGCACCACTGAGTGTGAATCCTGTGTTTATTGTGGTGTTTAAATTTTGCATGTGCTGGTGAATTTAGCTGATGAGAATTTAGTTGAATATTTTTGTCTATGTTCATTAAGAATATTGGCCATTAGAGCATTACCATTTTTTTTGAGCATTATGGTCTGGCTTCGTTTTCAGGGTGACTTCGTCATCTGAAAGGAATTGGTGGTGGTTCCCTTCCCTTGAAAGACATGAAAAATGATTAGTATTTATTCTTTTTCAAAATTTTATTTTGAAGATTGTAAAATACAACAGAGCAAACAGAACAAAGCACATCGAGACAATGCAGGGAAATTGGTACAGAACTTCACAGCAGGGTCCATGATAACAGTAATAGGTACCATAGTATATATCATTATCTTCACAATTGGTTTTCATTCAATTAGTAATAGTGAAATCCAAACAAACACAGAACATTTTAAAACCAGTCAAAAGATAATATTGAATAGAACAAACCAATTGATCAGAACACAGCAAAAAATTAAAGACAACATTTGTTTTCAAACACAAGATAGAAAGAAATCCCCCATATTTTCTATATTGCACACAGTCATCTTCCCAAGAGATGCTCAGAATTCTGCCTCTCCTTGCTAACCAGGGGTAGTCAAGTGAGATATATGGCTCTCAGTCCATGCACCAGTAGGCTCACTGGTGATGCTGACTGGTTCTCCTCCTGGCTTGCATCAGGGGTGCTTTCCAGGAAGGCAGGAGAATTGTTTTCTTGTTCAGCTGCCTAAATCCCAACATGGCCAGATCCAGTATTTATTCTTTACTATACACTACATACAAGTCAGAAGGGCATTTATCATATTCTGGCATTTGTTGTTGTTATTAAGTAGTTATGATTGTTGACTCATTGCCCGTGTTTGTTAATGCTATGTCAAATGATGTGTTTTCTTCTGAGGGTGTGAGTCAGGGACAACATGGGAGATCATGTACCGATTAAGGATCACATCACATTTTACTTAGGGATGTAGCAATTTACTTTTGTATCTTCAAACTTCCCCTACAGTATATATTTTTGTGAGTAATCTGTTAAGTTATTTAGTCTTTTAAAGCACATTGTTGCAGGGGCTGGGGATTTAGCTCAGCGGCATAAGCGCCTGCCTTGTAAGCAGGCAGTCGTGAGTTCAATCCCTGGTACCGATAAAAACGAAAAAAAAGACAAAAAAAAAAAAAAGCAAGCACATTGTTGGAGGGTGCAGTTACTCCTGGAGGACACTGGGGAAGGCTAGGGCCAGGTCTCTTATTTCAGGCTTTGTACCCTTACCTGCCGGCAGTGTTCCCACCTCCTGACCTGCTGCCTGTAAACACCTGTCTTGCTCCATATTCACATGTGGTGAATTCACATGTGGCAGTTGAGATCTCACCTGGGTGGAAGACATTCAAGGTAGGCTCTGAAACATGCTGATCTTCTTGGACAGAGTTCCCGTGAGTGAGACATGGGGACTCAGGACTGCAGGGACGAACTTGGACAGCAGAGCCACAACAGCCCTCTCTTTTCCAGCATGCAGTATATGCTGTTTGCTGAGAAGCTGACTGATGGATGAGGATTCCTGGACCTGAGACTCTCTTCCCCATGGTACACTACTAGATGCTGTGTTGTCCTCCACATCTGCATGGTCTGTCTTCCTCCTACTTCGAATTTCCACAGAGAACTTAGGAGCCCAGGGCTTCCCCTTCAAGGCTCCAACTCTATGGTGAGGTTTAGTGTGAATTTTATGATCAGGAAACTCAATTTATATACATTTAACCTGGAAATTCCACTTCTATGTAGGGGCTGGGGATTTAGCTCAGCGGCATAAGCACCTGCCTTGCAAGCAGGCGGTTGTGAGTTCAATTCCTGGTACCGATAAAAAAAAAAAAAAAAGAAAAAAAATGAAAAATGAAAAAGATAAAAAATGAGATTGAGAGATATCCGTGATCTGTTCTTATTCAGTTAGGAGTGTGGATAGTTAGAAACCATGAATGTACCACAGCAGAGCTGCTGAGTCAGTTATACAATTATAGTCACAGAAAATGCTGAAAGAAGGCCATGTCCTAGGCCATGTCCTGGATGCGACCTGAGATGATAGAAGAGCTCATAGCCTGGCCCTCTCTCCACCCAGCAATGAAAAGACCCAGGCCTGAATAGCAGGTGAGGACAGATGAGAGGAGCTCCTGGAGAGCAGAGCACTGAACCTGGGGGGAAGCCTTTTTGGTGTTTTTTCCATTTTTCCATTCCATTGCATTATTTATGGTGTTCTATTCAATATTCCTTTTATTCAAATAAGTTAATATTTAATTGTGGCTAATTTCTTGAATAGGTATGTGAACATGGATGATTTAATTTCATTATATATACTGAGAGTTATGCACAATACAGACACTTCAAATATCACTGTAAATATAAAATAAGGAGGCTTGGTATTCAGCAAGCCAACACATCGCTCACAACTAACTTCTAAAAATTCCAACACATAAAGCCATGAGGATCCTGCTGTGGTGGGTGTCCCTGCCCTTCCTACCATAAAAGCCACCATGCTGACCTGTGCCTGCTACTGCCATAGGACAACAACAGATTTGCTTCAGTGTCTATTTTTCCAGCAAGGAAGTCCTAAATCTTCCTGCTTTCAGGCAGCACAGGGAGTGTGCAGCTTGCCCAGGAGCCTAGCACTGCCTGCCTTACACCTTTTCCCCCCACCTCATTCCGTGCTGCAGCCCGGCAGGCAAGGGAAGGCAGAGCAGCCAGGACACAGCAAAAACTCTGATTCCTCAGCCCCGGGAGCCTCAGTTCCTGGGTCCTGGTCTCAGCCTCCAACAGGATTCAGGTGCTATCCTGAATTCATCTGGCTTAGTGGGCAGGGCACAAAATCTGCACCCCTGGGGATGAAGACCAGGAAGACCACTATCTTCAGTGACCCTTCTACTCTGCAAATTTTGCTCCTATCTTTGCGACTGAGGCAGTGGCATTGGAACAAAACACAATATTTTCATTATATTTCTCTTTGTTGTTATTTTTTTCTGGCTTCTTTTTTTTAAGCATATATTTAGAACTGCATTTTGCCAAAAAAAACATTTCTTTGTCTTTTCACTTGCCAGATAACTGAAGTTTTTACTGATTTCTACTGTAGTTCAAACCCTATGTGCTTGAATGCTGAGAATCCACTCTTAAGCTTGGTAGAATGAGGGAAGCAAAGCAGAAACTGAACTTGGGGACACTGCTGTGCCTTCCAGCATTTTGTACAGCAAACCCTGAATCATGCCTTTTTACCCATAACATATGGGCTTCAATACCAAGTGAATCTGCCACTGACAAATGAGTTTCCTACATTTACTTCAAACAATCTCATTTCCCCTCAACTTGCTAAGCCCATGGTCTAAGGATTCTTACACCCAAACTTCAAAAATAATTTCCAGTAAACAAGAGACTGCTACCCATCCTGAAATCATAGTGGGGTTATATGTAAAGACATAGTCTGATCCACACCCAGGCAATCATGAGCTAAGGGGGCAGAGATGGCTTGTGCAGATAGAAACACATTGAAATTGTCAATCAGCAGCAGCATCAAGCAGGGAGCATAGCTGCCGAACCCTCACATTTGGGTGATGGAATCATTTGGTGGGTTTTGGGGTTTCAGCTCCAGAGGGATACTCTGCTCAGGGTGTCAGTCAGGGCTGCCTCTCAGCTGACTGGCCACTCTGGCATCCAAATGCCCTTGCTCGGTGTTGTCCCTGGTGTTTGGAAGAACTGGATTGCTGTGTAGACTCCCAGCGCACTGGTTAGCCCATGAAAAACCTTGCTGTGCTGAGTTTTTCACCGCTAGACCTGCACCTCAAAGCCCCTGGCCAGAGTTCCCTAAAAACAATCATGCATGGCTTCTCCAAACAGCTCTCCTGTGCATGCCCTACGTGAAGGCTAGGGAGGTTCCCAGTTCCTTCCTGCTTCAAATAGTACTGTGAATCAATCTCTTGAAAAGAAATCTTGAAAATTTGTGTAGCATTCTCTGTTGGAGAAACCTCTCTTCTTAGTCCTGTGAGGTCTAATGACGGTTCTGTATATAGCTGTGATGGGAGCTATGGTACAGGACTCTGTCCCCCATGTTCTCTTCATTGCTGTTCAGCTCCTGTCTTAAAATGTGCCATTGGATGGGGACACAGCACATCTCAGTGATTTGTGCCTGTGCTTATCAACTTTGGGAGGCTGAATGTTTTCTGCACCTGTTGCCCACAGGTGGTGATTTCCTTTTGAATTACAAGACTTTCTCACTTCTCTCACAAAATGAACTGGTGAGACCTCTTTTACTCTGATAATTCAAACCCTGGGAAGGTGAAGCACTTTCATCACCAATCACAGCACAAAACAATGAACCAATCACAGATGCTAGGTTTAGCTGCCTCTTTGACTTCATGAGGCTTTGGTGGGGACACCCAGATACAAACAATAACAACTTCGAAAGTAAATCCTCTGAAGATGCCCATGCTCTGGACTAGAAGATAATTCCTTGCCTTAGTCCAGGGTTTATCTTATTTTATTTTATTAATTTATTTTTTAAATCTCTCACTGTGTAGTTCAGGCTGGCCTTCAATTCACTATGTAAATTAGGCTGACCTAGACCTTGGAATAATCCTCCTGCCTCAGCTTCCTAAGTGCCAGGATTACATGCATGTACAATCACACCCAGCTATTGTTTGTTAAGCTGTATTTATTGATTTACTTGAGATTACTGAATTCAATTACATTGGTTATACTTAAGTATACAAAAATGCTAATAAATGTAATAAAATTCCAGCCCAATGTAAACAACTTAGCAACTTAGCAAGGCCCTGTCTGGGAATAAAATATGATAAAAGGACCAAGGCACTGGATTCAATCTTCAGCACAGCAAAATTATAAATCTATAAATAAACAGACTTTGTATAAAATAATCTATAAATAAACAATACTGTTTAGAAATAAATCTATAAAAAACAAAATTGCTTGTCAGTAAATGTGTAAGTAAATAAAGCTTTTGTGGATAGCTCAGATCAGAAGTGTTTTAAAAGCAATTTTATTTCATTATAATTGACATACAATGAACTAACAGGGTTAAATACAAAATTGGATGAAACTTGACATGGGTCAGAGATGTAGCTCATTGGCAAAGTGCTCCCTGGCAATCACAGAGTACTGAATTTGGTTCCTGGTACCAAAAATAAACAAATCTGAAACTAAAAACAAACAAACCTCTAGGAATCTTGTCATACATGAGCCCCTTGAAAATCATCACCGAAGTGGTGATGTATACGTCACCTTCACATTTTCCTTATGGTTCCTTATAATTGCTTCCTTCCATCCTAAGCAATGTGTCTGCTTTTTGTCTCTGGGAAACACTTTGTATTTTCTAGAGGTGACAGGTCTGTAACTACACAGGATGCTGGTATACTAAGATGCTAAAAATTAAAATAATTGATTAAAAGATAATTAACAAAATAATTACTTAAAAATATAGTTATTACTAATATTTTCATGATGTACTATGCTCATTACCCTAGTAACCAAGTACCAACCACATAGTTATAAATTAACTGACTGCTTAGTTCTGCTGTTCTGTAATGCGTCACCCCTCCCCCCACCTTAGTGACCTGTGTGCTATGTCAACATTTGTTCCCCTTGTAAGAGACAAATGATCTTGTGTCAACCATTATTCCCTTTATGAGAGACAAATATTCCCAGAATTGGCAGCCCAAGGGCTATGAATTGGCTAACCACCCACTGTGAAATGCCTCTTACCTCTGCAAAGGGGAACAAAGGCCCACCTTATTTCTGTTTCTCATCACTATGTACTTAATGATCAATGAGCTAATCATAAATGAACTATAAAAATCAGTCAAAACTCTAACTCAGTTGCAAAGCTTTGCAAATTCCATCTGCACTGTGTCGCTGGGCCAGCTAAAATAAAAGCGATTCTTTTAAAAAAGACATCTTGTGCCATTTGTCATCTTGGGGTCTTGCCCGTTTTTCATCATGGGGGCCCTGTTTTTTGAGTAGAGTACAACATTTGGGGGCAATCTGGGATTACATGGGGACCCGTCCCCACATTTTTTCACCAATCATTTGGCTTGAAACATCTATAAGTATTTGGATCTTTTATTCTTTGTAATTTGAGTGCACACCTTTGAAGTTGCAGAGAGCTTGGCTGGTTCCTTCTACACCAGAGCGGGATGCCCTCCGGGACAGGGCTTCTAGGCCATTTGTGATTTGGGATTTTTTTTATCCATTTGGTTTTGTGCTTGACATATTTTTACTGTGGAGCCATTTGTTCATTTGAATCTGTTACCTCAGTACTAACATTTAGATTTCTTTTTTCTCTTAAACTACTGTTGCAGGTTCAATGCGGCTTATTGGACTTAAGGGTCATAATGAAAATTTATTTCCCTTTAGGTCGCAGAACCATGGACAGAAAATCCTTTGTTTTTGTCTTTAATGTTGGTCTTGTCTTTTGTGGCACCTTGTTTAATGTTTTAGTTCTCAACTGATTACGTACAACATTGGCATGTCTTTAAAAGTATTTTTCTGGTTAAAATGTAAACATATAACAATATATATATATTTACACACACACACACACACACACACACACACACATATATATATATATATATATATATATATATATATATATATATACATATGGCTTTTAAAATCATATTGGCATTACCAAATAAAGCCAGGTCATACTGTTATTGAGCCAGTTTAAAAAGTTATAGTTTTTAAAGTGTAACATTTTAAGATGGCAAAAAGGCATAAAATGATTTAATATATTTTAGACTACTAAGAAAGTCACTTCAAGGATTTTGTTCAAATTTTTAATGTTGTCTAAAAAGCTAGAAAAAAGGTAATTGGTAATAAACAGAAACAGAAAAACAAATGTGTTCAGAATTTGACAGTATTGGATCAGTAAACTTTTACTGCAAAATGTTTCCATTAAAATGAGATTGTATTCTAAAAAGGGGAGGACAAACTAGAGCCCTTTGTCATCCCAAGTTTATATAATGATAAAAAGTCAGTGTTGACCATATATAAAATATATTTGCCTATGAAAATAAAAATTAAAAAGGACTGTAATTCTCAGTCCCATCCGGACTAGAAGCCATCAGCGTTCAGAATTCCTGTACTCCTCTTCCTCACCCCCCTTTTTCTAAGGACCCTTGGGTGGGGCCTTATTTCTCTTTTGAAATTTGTCTTCTCCATTCATCACCCCACTTGGGATGACTGCCAGCAGATTTTAAAGGTTTTGTTTACAGTAAAAGAGAGAGAAAAAAAAAACCTTCATGTTGTGGGATAAAAAGCAGTGTGCATTCCAAATAAAAGCCTGTCCTCTGATCCCAAATGCCAGAACCATGTTTTCCCTTTGTCCTGCCCTGATCGGACAACCAGAGGTAAGAAGGCTCTCATTCAGTATTGCCAGTTGTTCTCAGAAGCCTTTAAGGGCTGCCAGAAAACCCACCAATTTGTCCAAGGTAACAGAGGTGAGACAATGAGATGATGAGTCTCCCTCGGGGTTTCTGGAGAGATTGCTAGAGGCCTATTACATTTGTATACCTGTAGATCTGGTAGCACCTAAAAAGGCAAGGGCCATTAATAACACCGTTGTAACTGTCAGCACCTGATATTAAGCAAAAGTTGCAAAGAATTAAGAGATTTTTAAAAATGCCCCTCAGTTAGTTATTAGAGTTTTCTTAAAACTGACTCTTTCCTCCAGCTGATGCAAGCCATTCAACAGATTCCAGGTCCTGTGACTAAAAAGCAAATATAAAAATTTCTAGGAGCCATAGGATATTGCCTGCTTTAGATTACAGACTCACGAGACCAGGCTTTTCAGCAATTGAAATCAGCCTTAACAGAAGCCCCAGTTCTGGCTGTGTCAAAGTTGCAAAAACCTCTTTCCCGCTATGTTGATAAAAAACAAGGGATAGCAAAAGGAGTACTGACCCAGAGTTTAGGACCATGGCAAAAGCCTATTGCCTATCTTTCCAAGAGACTTGATAACGTGGCAGCCCAATGTCTGCCTTGCCTGCAGATGAATGCCTCGGGGGCCCTCCTGGTGAAAATGGCCCAAAAGGTGACATTTGGAGAAAAACTTTTAATTATCTCCTCTCATTCACTGGAGACTCTCATCAAAGCTTCACCGGATGGATGGCTGCTATCAGGCATTACTTCTAGATCTGACTACCATCAGTTTCAAGGGGACAGTGTCTTTAAACCCAGATACTCAGCTGCTTGATGATGAACTCTCCTTGCCCCTCTGATCATTTCATGGGGCGTTGACCAGACTTGACAGATGAGCCACTGTCCGGAGTTCCATCATATTTCTCTGATGAAAGCAGTCACATATATCAAGGTAAGCAGGTCATGGGAGCCACTGTCACAGACTCTCAGATTCTATGGGAACAAATCTTAGAGCCAAAAACATCAGCCCAATAGGCTGAACTCATTGCCCTCACTGAGGCCTGTTGGGAGCCGCGTCTGTGATAGTTCGCCATGCGCGGCGGACGTGAGGCCTGTAGGAAAGAGCAAAGCCTGAGGTAGATTACCCCTCCCATCGAGCACGTTAGTTTCCTGCTTACCGCGTAAACAACCCGCTCAATAATATGTTAGCCAATCAGCTTGCCTTGCTTACTTTAACATGATTGGACACTGTATCCGTATATATACTGGTGCCACCCCTGGGGGGAAGTAGAAGCCCGGAAGTAGAAGCCCAAAAGGAGCCGCGGAGAGCGGACCGGTAGAGGCTTCGGAGCGAAGCCCAAAAGGAGCCGCGGGGAGCGGACCAGAGGAGGCTTCAGCTGGGAGCGACCCCAGGGCAGGCTGTACGGAGAGAAAATAAAAGAAAAGGTTGTCCACTGCCAGACTTTGTCGTGTGTCCTTCCTGCCGGCCGGGAGCGACATCGACATTTGGAGGCCCGCACGGGGACTGATCAACCCCGAGACGTGGTAGTGGACAACGCTCCAACGCAGAGCTGCGAGACAGGTGAGTAGAGGATAAACCTGGGCCCTGGGTGGCGCGCACCTACAGGGTTTGTAGACTCCTCTCAGGCTCACGCGTAAGTGGCGGATTCCTTGGGCCTCACGCGGTGAGTAACATATTAAAAAATGGGAAACATGCTAGGTAGCAACACTAAGAGCGAGGGTGGTTGTGGAGAAAGCTCTCAAGAGCTTACAAAAGTACGCAGGGTATCTGAGCAGGCCCAGTCAGGGAGCTCCCGAGAGGGGTCCGTCAAGGGGAACAAAGATGCTAAGGAGGAGGACGGGGCTCTAGCCTCGGAGTCGTCTGACTCCGAGGACGAGGGAAAGTTGAATGGCAAGGAGGCCAAAGAGACCAGCTGTCAGGAGCCTAAGTCGCTCGATAAGGAGTCGCAGGGTTCTTTCCCAGCATTGCGCCGCGAATTGCGCTCCGCTCAACTTGGTCTGCGGAGGAGTAGAGAGCTCCTGAGCGCCCCCTGGCGCGAGAGTGTGGCAAAGCCTTCCGCCCCACCTTGGGGGCTGTTCCCGGAGGCGATCCCTCGCCACGAGGCGGCCGCCTGGGAGCTCCCTCCCCTTTTGCCAGAACAGGAAGTGATGCACGGGCCCCCATTTTCCGCCCAATCACGGCCGCCGTCTTATGCTCCGCCACCGGCGGGTCGGTATTTTTACAGGCGGCTTTGGCAGGGGAGACGTTTGTTTCATGAGGTACATCCACCACCTGGGATAGATAGTGGCCCCTACGGGATATTTCCTGTACAAGTAGCTATGGGCCAGAGAAGTAATGCATGGGAGCCTTTTGAGATAAAGCAGATTAGAGAACTTAAAAATGCAGTTACAACCTTTGGGCCGACTGCGCCTTACACCATTGCCATGCTGGAGAACCTGTCTTCTGGGCCCCTCACCCCCGCGGACTGGATTCAGCTGGCAAAGGCGTGTCTGCCCTCGGGTAGTTACCTGGATTGGCGAGCCTGGTACGCAGAGTTCTCTGCAGAGCAGGCTGAGAAAAACGCCGGTCGAGGAAACAGAGGCTGGGGATTTAGCTCAGCGGCATAAGCGCCTGCCTTGCAAGCAGGCAGTCGTGAGTTCGATCCCTGGTACCAAAAAAGACAAAAAAAAAAAAATAAAAAATAAAAATAAAAATAAAAAAATAAAAATAAATAAAAAAAAAAAAAAAAACAAAAAGGGGGAGTAAGCAGTAAGCCAAGGCCTGCCTCCAAAGGCGCGGTTATCTATGGCATGATAATGGATGGGCCCGGATCCGGTAATCAGCTGGAACCGAGGCACGGTTTGTATTTTTCTGCAGGAATCGGGACGAGAACCACTGTGGGTACCGGAGAGACTGACACGGGCGACAAAGCCCTCGACTGAAGATCAGACCTGCCCTACCGGAGATCCATCACAGACCAACCAACAAGATGAATAGAAATAGCGGTAGCCCAAAATGGACAAAATGACCCTCAGGCATACGCATGGCTTGCTCGATTGGCCCACGACCGAGTCTAGATATGGCGGGCATCCCTCATTCTCCTCCATAAGGTGACAATACACAGCAGGGTAGGTGAGTCAATGACGGGTAAGAGCGTGCCTCCCCAGCACGACTCGACCTAAGCCAGGCCCTACCCCATATCGCACGAAAGCCGCTGGATTGCTAGATTCCGCCCAGAACTAGATGTCACTCCAAGGGAGTCACATGGAGTGGCATGAGTGCATGCCTATGTGCATCCAGGTTCCGTCCAGTTCGTTCCTGGCCCTGGAAAAAAGGACGAGGGCCTCAAGGCCTTGGTGGACCCTGGGACGGCCGCCCGGGTTCCAACCCAAAGGCCTGCGGTGGGCCTCAGATACAGGGCGTAGGCCTCTGCACTCTATCCAGGACGGGCTGCGATGCGCGTATTCATTTAAAATAAAATAGGGGGAGATGTTGGGAGCCGCGTCTGTGATAGTTCGCCATGTGCGGCGGACGTGAGGCCTGTAGGAAAGAGCAAAGCCTGAGGTAGATTACCCCTCCCATCGAGCACGTTAGTTTCCTGCTTACCGCGTAAACAACCCGCTCAATAATATGTTAGCCAATCAGCTTGCCTTGCTTACTTTAACATGATTGGACACTGTATCCGTATATATACTGGTGCCACCCCTGGGGGGAAGTAGAAGCCCGGAAGTAGAAGCCCAAAAGGAGCCGCGGAGAGCGGACCGGTAGAGGCTTCAGCTGGGAGCGAACCCAGGGCAGGCTGTACGGAGAGAAAATAAAAGAAAAGGTTGTCCACTGCCAGACTTTGTCGTGTGTCCTTCCTGCCGGCCGGGAGCGACATCGACAGAGGCCCTCAAGTTTTCAGACAGATAGCAGATATGCATTTGCTACTGCCCATGTTCATGGGGCCATTTATCAGGAATGAGGTTCACTGACTTAAGGGGGCCAAAAGATAAAAATGCTCCCCAAGTTTTGGATTTGTTAGCTGCCATTTGGATGCCAAGGAATATGGCTATTAAATAATTTAACAGATGCAGCTCCCCAAAAAGCAGCCACAAAATCAGTGGGGATTGAGACAATCCCAGCATTGCTACTGATTCCACCCACTCTGCCAGAGCACTTTTGCACTCAAAAACACTTACATTTGGCAGCTCAACTCCAAGCAAAGTCTGATATCCCTGGGGGCTGGTACCAACTGCCTCATACTCAAGTCCTCCGCTGCAAGGCCTTGAGATATAAACTCATCCAACAAGCTCATCTGTCCACTCACATGGGAGGATCAAAACTCGCTGCCCTTTTTGAGATCATTTCTTTATACCTAAGTTATCAAAGCTTACTCAGTCACTGAGCCTTAGAGGCCCTCAGTGCCAGTTGGTAAATCTTAAGCAACCACAACAAATGAAAACCACTTGGTATCATGGGACTATGCCTGAAAAACATTGAGAATCAGATTTTACAAAAAAAAAAAAAAACCTGGACTTCAAGGGAATGAGTACTGGTAGATAGATTTTCCTAATAAGTCTTGAGTCAGCCCTGATAGCAGTTTTCCCAGTTTGTCCTCCCTTTATCCATGGGGTCTGACAATGGCCCGGGTTTTATAGCCCAGATAACTGATAAACTAACCCAAGCTTTGCAGATTGATTAAAAACTCCATTGTGCTTACTGGCCTTAAAGTTGAGGACAAATAAAAAGGATAAACCAGACTTTAAAAATGATAGTAACTAAGATGACATTCAAAACTGACGAGAACTGGGTGAGTCTCCTTCCTTTTTCCCTCTTGCGTGCACAATGTACCCCCATGTTACAGTTGTTTCCCCTTTAATGTTCTATGTGGGAGACCTCCTCCTCTTATTCCTAAGATTTCTGAAAAAAAAAAATTAGCTGAGCTGGCTAATCAAGATGTTGCTAAGTTCCTCCAGGCCCTTTAACTTGCTCTGACTTCCATCCATCAGTTATTCCGAGAACAACAACCTCTGCCTACAGCCCATCTTGAGGATAAACGTCCTGCCATGAAACCTAGGGCACTACTCATCAAGAGACATCACCGTGACTCCCTCAAACCATGGTGAGAAGACCCTTACACAGTGGTCCTCAGCACTCTGACTGCCTTCAAAGTCACAAAAAAGCCTGCCTCAATTCATCATTGCCACCTCAAGCCAGTTCTGGCCTCTGACAGCAATCAACCTACAGATAACTGGACTGTTGTTCCCTCCAAGGATTCTTTAAAGCTTAAGATTGCCAAATGTATCTGATAATCTTGTTCATAGGTGTTATTCCTTATGGAGACCCCAAGGAGATACCTTGTAACCCACTGTTTAAAACTTACAATTACTGACTATTTCACTGGTAAATTATTGGAAGCCAATGCTACTGTCTATAAGACAATTAAGATAAATTTATGTTCCCTATTAGATAACATCCCAGCAAAAATTAGACAAAAAATTGTTGTTGGGTGTCCATGTCATGCTGCCTGATTGGTTGCTAATAGAGACTTACAGGGACCTATGTATTCAAAAAAAATTACCGTCCATTCACTGGTATCTTTGTCCCCAAAAGCAACAGCCAGCCTCTGATTATAGGTGTTCACAATCCATAGAGAAAATATTTTTGTAGACATTGGGGTTGTAAATTTGTATCTCCTTGATGGGGAAATAAATGGTGTCTTTAACTTTTTCCTCACTTTTGAGTCCCAATCTTCTGTTCTCCTCCACTAGACTTCCTGCTCCTGAGAACTTTTTGCCCTCTGTGATTTCTGTGACATCTCTAGCCCCTTCTTGCCTCTGGACATTGCTTATGGCAAATCAACTTTTAATTCCTGTACAGATGACATCTTTGTTGGGGGGATGCTAAGCCCTGGCTCACACTGGACAATGCACAGGGTGCTCCAGGAATCTGTGTTTACTCTGCCTCCTACTCCTTGCACACTTCCCCTAATGCTGCACTCTGTAATCCTACCTCTTCAGCTTTGATTTATACTTTTTCCTATCCTGCTAATCAACACCTTGTTGCTCCCAATGGAGCCGGGTTTGCCTGTACTTCTAATATAACTCTTTGTTCCATGCATCACCTGTTTACCCAGTGCCCTGAGTTTTACATATTAGTCCATATCTTTCCCCAAGTGTATTGGTACCCTAGAGATAATGGTAAGAGTCACTTGTTCCCTAGCTTTGACTTAAAGAGTCCAGTAAGAGCAAAAAAAAAAATCCTGCATTATTACCTGTATTACGAAAAATTGAGATAACAAGGTCAATAGGTTTAAGAGTGTCCAGCCTAATAGTCAAAAGACCAAAATTATAGACACTTATGTGTACTCATTGACCAAGATTTAGCAGCCCTTAGTGACTCTGTCTACAAATTAGAGGATTCTTTAAGTTCACTGACTGAGATGGTTTTACAAAACTGGCGGGGTCTAGATCTCCTGTTCCTAAAGGAAGGAGGCTTTTGTCTGGCATTAGGAAAAAATTGTTGTTTGTGTGCCAATCATTCTGGGGTTATCAGACAAAGTATGGCCAACCTTAAAGGGCAGCTACAGGATCAAGAACAAGCCAGACAAACTGAACAGAATTGGTTTGAGGGATGGTTTTCTCTATCTCCCTGGTTGACAACGTTAATCATAGCAGCCTCCAGACCTCTGTTAATCTTACTTACTTGTTTAACAATTGGACCTTGCATATAAACAGATTAGTAATGTTATACTAAGATGCTAAAAATTAAAATAATTGATTAAAAGATAATTAACAAAAAGGTTACTTAAACATATAATTATTAGTAATATTGTCATTCTATACTGAGCTTAATACCCTAGTAACCAAACACCAACCACATAGTTATAAATTAACTGACCACGTGGTTCTGCTGTGCTGTAATGCGTCATCCCCCCACCTTAGTGACCTGTGTGCTATGTCAACTTTTGTTCCCCTTGTAAGAGACAAATGATGCTGTGTCAACCATTGTTCCCTTTATGAGAGACAAATATTCCTGGAATTGGCAGCCCAAGGGCTATGAATTGGCTAACCACCCACTGTGAAATGCCTCTTACCTCTGCAAAGGGGAACAAAGGCCCACCTTATTTCTGTTTCTCATCACTATGTACTTAATGATCAACGAGCTAATCATAAATGAACTATAAAAATCAGTCAAAATTCTAACTCAGTTGCACAGTTTGCAAGTTCCATCTGCACTGTGTCGCTGGGCCACCTAAAGTAAAAGCAATTCTTTTAAAAAATACGTCTTGCGTCATTTGTCATCTTGGGGTCTTGCCCCGTTTTTTCATCATGGGGCCCTGTTTTATTTGAGTAGAGTACAACAAAGAGCTGAGTGCCAATTAGTGACAAGGGAACTATGTGGCAAGGGGAACTTAGAGTGTGAAGTCCTTGGGTGTCTCTGCCTCACCAGAAGGAAACCTTTAATTGGATTAGGAATTTGGTTCCATTTCAGCAATAATTGTCACCCCCATGCTTGGCAATATGATCACTTTCAGAATTCAGAAATTATATGAGTCTGAATGAGTAGCAAGCTTGTCTTGGAGAACTGATGCTTGCTTTTATTTCATCCTTACTCTGTTGCAGGCCATTACTATCATTTAAATGTAATGTCTTCTCTTTACAGGGTAACTATGCTCCTTTTGTTTTCACATACTGGGTTTCTAGGTGGAAAATTAATAGAAACAAGTGAAAATCATTAAGATGAAGTCTGCTGCCTCTAACACAGACTTCCGACTCTCTGGTCTGTTGTGTCCTGCCCTGGCCTGTTCTCAGAATATTTTCTGACATCAGTGGATTTTTTATTCCTGGAGGATTGAACCTTAATCCTGAAAATATTTTCGGCCCATTATGGAATGAGTCCACTGATCCTTGAAACAAAGCAGGGGTAGCCATGAAATGGCAGGGATAAATAAGAAATTTAGAGAAGACCTAACACCACCATTTCTCAAAATTCAATGAAATCGAATGGGAAATTGTTCTTCCCAATTCATTCCTGGAAGCAAACATTACCCTGATACCAAAACCAGAGAACAATCCAAATAAGAAAGAGAATTACAGACCATTCTGCCTAGTGAAAATCGAAGCAATATTCTCAATAAGATACTGGCAAACAGACTGCAGAATATCACCGAGAAGATTGTACAACATGATCAAGTGGAATTATTCCCTGGGACGCAAGTGTGGTTCAACATACATAAATCCATACATATAATACACCGTATTGACACATCCAAAAGCAAAAATCACTTGATCATTTCAATAGATGCAGAAAAAGATTTTGACAAAGTCCATCACCTATTCATAATAAAAAACCTACAAAAATCAGGAGAGATGATCTTTATCTCAATCTGATAAAAGCCTTTTATTACAAACCAACAGTCAACCTCATACTAAGTGGACAAAAAATGAAAGCTTTCACCCTAAAATGAGGAACAAAACAAGGATGTTTACTGCCTCCACTGTTATTCAATATAGTCCTGGAAACTAGCTGGAGCAATTAGACAAGAGAAAGAAACAAAAGGAATAAAGATAGGAAATGAAAATGTTAAACTATCATTATTTGCAGAAGACATGATACTCTACTTAGAAGACCATAAAAATTCCACCAAAAGAATTCTAGTTTAAGAAGCAAATTCAGTAATACAGCTGGTTACAAAGACAACACTCAGCAATCACTAGATTTCATAAACAAGAATAAAAAACTCATGGAAAGAGAAATCAAGGAAACAATAACTTTTACAATAGCATCCAACAAAATGAAATACTTAGGAATCAATCTAATAAAGGATGTAAAGGATCTCTATACTGTAAACCACAGTACTCTCAAAAAGGAGATTGAAGACGATATTCTAAAATGAAGAGCTATCCCATAGTCTTGGGTATGGAAATTCAATATAGTGAAAATGACCATACTTCCAAAGCTATTGTACATATTCAGTGCAATCCCAATCTAAACCCTATAGTATATCTCAAAGAATAACACAAAAATTCATCTGGAACCAGAAGAGACCTAGAGTAGAAAAGGTGATGCTGGGCAACAAAGGAAAGATAGGGTTCATCAAAATCCCTGACTTGAAATTATACTATAAATGTATCGTGATTAAAAAAAAGATGTGGTACTGACAAAAAACAAAACAAACAAAACCAGACGCAAAGATCAAAGGAACAAATTAAAAGATGGAGAAACAACCCCAGACCACTAAACCATCTTATCTTTGACAAAGGTGCCAAACAAAGTCATTGGAAGAAAAGCAGCCTCTTTAATAAATGGTGCTGGAAAATCTGGCTTTATACATTATGAATATTATCTTTCAACGTGTATTAAGCTAAGATCAGAATAGATGAAAGATCTTATATTAAAACAGAAACATTAAATCTGCTGCAAGATAGAGTAAGTAACACTCTTGCAGACGTTGATGTAAGAAATGACTTTATGAAGAAAACTTGGATTGAACAGCAAAAATCAAAGACAATTAAGTGAGAATCTCACCCTACTGAAAAACTTTTTAACAGCAAGAGAAATCACTAACAGAGTGAAAAGACAACCCACAATGTGGGAGAAAATATTTGCCAACTCTTCCTCAGACAAAGTATTACTATTGAGAGCACGGAAAACTAAAATATTTCAGTCTTCCCAGATTTAAAGACCCAATCCAAAAATGTGCATCTGAGGTGAAATACACAGTTCTCAGATGAAAAAATAGGAAACAGCAAATAAATATGTGATAAAATGTTCTGCATCACTCGACATTTAACAATTGCAAATTAAATAACACTGATATGTCACCTTGCCCCAGAAAAAAAAATGCCTACTGTCAAGAAATCAAGCAATAACAAATGCTGGAGAGGTTGTGGGGGAAAAAGGAATCTTTCTCCATTGTTGGTGGTAAGGCAACCACTGTGGAAATCAGTGTGGAGATTCCACACAAACTAGGTCTACAGTTCCCACTCAACTCAGCTATTCTCCTTCTAGGTATCTACCCAAAAGAATAAAAATCATCATACCACACTGATATATGTGCACCCACGTTTATAGCAGCACAGTTTGAGTTGCCAGATCTTGGATGGAATGCAGGACCTCTAGCTTGCCAGGCAGGCGATTAAGCTAAATCCCTGGACCACTTTTTTTTACTTTTTAACTTTCAAATAAAATGGGTTTGGGAGAAAAAACAAGGACTGAGGTAAAGACTTTTAGTGCAAATACCCATCAGACGAGCTGAGGTCAACATTCCAGAAGACAGCCAGCTCCAGGAGCCTCCACCATCTTTCATTGGGGATCCTCAGTTCCAGGGTGGGTTTTTTTTTTCTGTAATTATTCTTGGTGCGGAAGGAAGGCAGGAGAGCAGGAGCCAATCAGTGATGAAGAGGCTGGCTGTAAAAACTGTCCAATCAGGCGGGCCAAGGTAGGCGGTCTCTTCCGGTGTCATGGCGTCAATTGCAATGCCAGGGCAAAAAATGGAGCGCTAGATGTTTACTAGACCACTATTTTTTTCTTCTATTCACTGTGGACTGCTTAGAAAGAACCTGGGAGACCTCCAAACTATGCAATGGTGATGTTATGGGATGGGAGCAAATAAATGGGGTGGAATCCAGTTTAGACCAGTTAGAAGTGGTTTGAAGGGGCTGCAGTTTAGCTCAGCTGCATAAGTGCCTGCCATAAAAGCAGGCAGTCATGAGTTCAATCCCCGGTACCAATAAAAAGGAAAAATACCAAAAAAAAAAAAAAAAAAAGAAAGACAGAAACAAAAAAGAAAAAAAAAGTGGTGAGAAGCAGCTGTGCTGTCTAGAGCCTGTGTGCTTAGCCTCAGACCCTGAGGTGCTCTAGTGCTAGCAGTGAGTCATCCTCTGACCCTTTTACGTCTCACTGGGGCCAGGACTGTTCTGGGTCTCTAGAACGCTGTCACCACTGTGATACAACCAGGCCACAAGGCCATTTTTGAAGTCGCCTGCTGCCCTTGCTCCTCCAAGTCTGGGCCCAGGACGGGGCATGAGGAGACCCTGATTGCGATGTGTTTTCAAGCTGGGTGCAGCTGTAATAAGCCAGGTCTCTGCTCTCATTCCTGTCAGCAACAGATCTGAAAGCCAGAAGTTTATAATTGTCTGTGCTGCAGGACCTCGTAGCCACAACTGCTCTCCTTAAACTTATGCATTTATGTATTTAGTGATCACCTAAATTTATACTATGTTGTCACATTTCCAACCCCATGACAGGTGTTGGCAAAGATTATGAGAATTCAGAGATGTGTAGTGATATACTTCAGTGGAGGAAGGCTTTCCAAACACCTGGTGAACTCCTGTGTATGATAAATAACAGTGCAAAGAATTTCTGAGCATTCTTTATGTGACACTTGTACTCATAGACTATGTTTGTGAGAACATCCATAGAGGTTTGAATTTTGAGAAAAATGAAGCAGATATAAAAGTATCATCAAGGCCAGGGTGAAGTGTGCTTGCTAAGGATAAATTCCAGAAAGGGCTGCCTGTTAAATTCTCTTTGAAAAATGCCTAAATTTAGTCATTTGCATGAACATATACACGTGATTTCCTTCTGAATGGAAAGGAATATGGGTGTCATCTCTGAATTAAGAGCTGATTTAATAGCTTGGTTGATCATATACATTGTTTAAATATGGAAATGCTCTGTAATGGACTTTACTAATTTGTGTAAAGAGATGCCCTAAATTGAAATTGTGCAGGGATATCAGTAGTTAAGGCATGAAGGGTTTTCTGCTTAGGGTGGATCAGATGAGCATGGAAAGGATGTGAAAGTGACTGGCAGGACACTGTGTGCAAATGGCAGGACATACAACAGAGAGGGTCTTCACTGAAAGTCAGGTAGTTCTTAGGGTAAGCATGAAGTTAAAGTTAAATTATGATACCTTCCTTGAGGTGAATAGCACAAGCTCTGGTAAGAATCAGTATTCCACATCCCTGTCAACCCATGAATTCTGTGTTGTTCACTTGAGATCTAGTTTTGATTATCTTGAATTATGACCCAGTATCATGAAGGTGAAATTTGAATTTTTTTTGTACCAAGGATCGAACTCATGATCTCAAGCTTGCAAGTTAGGTTTTCATGCTGCTAGCTAAATACCCAGCTCTGAAACTGTTTTCTGTATGTTATAGATGATATCAACCTTGTTCCTCAGAAAATGTTGAATATTGTGGAATTTTTCTATATTGTATGGCTATAACATTTTAAAGCAAACCAAAGGTGTCTTATGCAGTCACTTTTCAAGTTTCACATTGTCTGTGCGGTATCTCAGTGAGGGTTTCTCTATTACAGACAGCTCTGTAACTTATGATAGCCCCAAACTCAAGACAGTTCTCCTGCATCAGCCTCCCAAGATATATTTCTTATTTATGAATGGAAAGTGATCACTTATTGACACTGAGCTATAATTTGAAGCTTGCACCTGGTTTCATTGTTTATATGTTTTTTACCTACAGCAGTTTTCCATGAACATTTGAGTTATTATTTATGTACCATATTTGATGTTATTTCTGTTTTGTTCTGTGAAACCAAATTCAAATATCAAAATGCTGCTTAAGTATATTAAGAACAAAGGACTCAGTGGCCTAATTCAGATTTGAAGAGATATCATATGTCTTTGTTAGGTCTGAGAGATGGGACAGGAGAGAGAAGTCTGTGGGAGGAATGGAGCAGAGTGGACGGCCATGAAAGTAGTGGTCAGCGGTGGCTTTATTCCGGGAATGCGGGGAGGGGGCCCCCGCCGCCGCTGGCCCCGGGGCGCAGCATATCTGCACCAAGCCCGGGGCCGGGCTGTGGTCTCTCCGGGAACACGGGGAGTGGAGACTGGTGCGCTGGCCGGCGCTGGCCGCTGGAATCTGGCGGTCTCTCTCTCTCTGGCGAACTCTCTCTGGCGAACTCTCCCGGACACGTGGCGTGGGGGAATCTAAATAGCCTAAGCTTAGGGCAGTGCCCCAAAGGCCTTTAGAGATGTACAGGTATCTCATTGGCGCACAGGTCCTTAAGGATGGGGATATAGAATTACAATCAAGTCCATAGGGGGCAGGGTGGGGGAGGAGTTTAGCTGCAGCCTTTTCTGGTTACAGTGTTTCATCTGGGCCGGCAACTCTTTCAGTCTTACATCAAAGTGATTGATGAGATATTTGTCTGCCTCTGTGCTTCAAGGATGCTGGTCCTGCAGGCTCTCACTATGAGCTCTGCATTAGAGAAAATGCACAGCGACTCTTTTTTTTTTTTTTTGTCTTTTTTTGAGACAGGGTCTCACTATGCAGTTCAGGCTGGCCTTGAGCTCACTTAGCAGCCCAGGCTGGTCTCAAACTCGCAAGGATCGTCCCACCTCAGCCTCTGGAGTGCTGGGATGACAGGCTTGAGCCACCAAACCCAGCACACAGGGACTCTTGCAGTGACTCAGCAAAAGAATCAGTGCTCCTATTTGGCTGTTACATTAGCTGTGAGTTGCAGTATGGCATCAAATTTACTGTCTCAAAATATGTGTATGTACAAGCAATTAATCCCCAAGATTTGGAATTAAGATTTTAAGAAATCAGTCTCCATTCAGCTGTTATGTGGGTTTTATTTGTTTAGTTTAGTTTGTTTTATTGAGACAGGTTTTCTCTACGTACATCAGCTAGATTTGAACACTTTATAGAGTGCAGAATTGCCCTAAGCTCAAAGCAGCCATCCTGCATCAGCCTCTTGAGTGTTGGGATTATAGATATGTGTGGTTTTACCCTAGAAAATATTGAGGCTTGTAACTTAGCTGTGTTGTAGATTGGCATAATAGATGCCACCTTGAGCTTTGCATTTAACTTGTGCCCTGTATTTCACCCAGAAAATGGAAAAATCACTCAGGGTAGAAGACCCAGGAGAAAAGCAAAATGAGCTGTACCCAAAGAAAAAAATTAACCTGCTCAACAAAAGAAGCAGAATACAGTTGTCATCCAAAAATTATTATAAGATTCTAGCTAAATGATTTCCAACGGGATCTTTTTTGTGATTCTATCTTTTAAAATATCTGTAACTTTCCAGTTCAAAGCCTCTTCTTTAGATCCTGAAATGGGGATAGGGGTTTTTTATACAAGTGGTCCTGAGACCAGCTAATGAAATTCCACATTTCTCAGTTGGTTTGCTTGTCTTCCTATATTGTTGTTCACAAACTCAACTCAAGCTGCAGAAACCTTTACTGACACAAGCAAACAACAGGATTAAATGACATTGCCACTGAAATGAAAGAATAATAGTGAAAAGGAAAAGAGAAAAAAGACAACTGCCATGTGTTATAATGCCCACCTCTTTTCCCTAGTGATGAAGAGACTGAAACAGGAGAATGGCCATGTATTCAAAGACAGGCTAACCTACATAGTGAGTAGGCTGGCCAGAACTCCTAAGTGAGACTATGTCTTAAATTGAAAAACATAAACAACCAAGGTGACAGAAAGACTACTAAAAAAAATTACAGAGCTGAGTGAAAGTTGACTTATGCAAAATGGGATTTATTGAATGATGCTGCAGAAGAAGGAAGGCTATGTAGTGGCATCCAGGAGGCAGTGACAAAAACAGATTTAGGAATGGCACCTACTGTGCTACAGCACAACAATGACCTCCTTCCTCCAATACATTTGCAGTTCACTAGAATGAGGACTTTTAAAAGCTCATGGAAATGTTAAATTCATGGCAAACAAGCAGCTTGAAATCCAGGCTTTGGAACATGGCCTTTAGCAGAATTTCATATTTAAATTGAAATAAGTAAAATATAATCCTGCCCTGTTTGATGTCAACTGCACCAAGTTTAATGGCTCACAACATTGAGAAAGGAAGTCACAAACCAAAAGAAGTTCAAAATTTTTCTTAGAATAAAAGAGAGAAGAATAGCCTTGAATTTTCAGGAGTGGTCTTCAGTGTTTTGGCCACAGACCTATTGTCAGGGGTAATTTATACAGGAAAGCCACAATGTGGGTACAGTGTGGGTCTCAGACTACATTCAACCTATAAACTTATAGCTGCTTAACGAATATTATTCATCAGGAGAACAAGTCAGCCAGAAAAGGTATGTGGGAAGAGCCAAGGCATTTTGTGGGAACAATAGTCCAGTTGTTGTGATCATTGATTATGGTAATTGATGCCTATCAGGACTTCCTGGAGGAGGTGGTGGTAACTTTAGTACATTTCAAGCTGTTGTTTTTCTCTTCAGGAGCATGTAGACCAGGTCACTGCATCTTCATCTTCAGTTCTGGCTTTTGTCAGCTGTGCCTGTAGCAGTGATTGTTGTATTTAGTTTTTTGCCTTGACTCTTGAAGGTTCCAGTTCCTCTATGATTGTATATTAATTTCAGTCTACATTGACATCCTTTGCTAAAATCGAAATAGTATTTGATTGGATAAAGTGATATTTATACATTTAAAATATTCATTAATACAGGCCAGGGCTTTAAGGTCAGCAGGCAGAAACATCGGCCTGGAAAGTGCTAGGTTGTAACTTTGATCCCTGGTACCTATAAACAAAAGTAATTTAAACTGCAAGGAAAGAAAATAATTTCATTTGTGAAAATGTAGGTTTACATAATTTATAACTAAATATGTCAATGGCAAATTAAGCATTGTTAATAGTCATATTTAGTATCTAAAGTTGTTGGTTCTGGGGATTGAGGTCAGTGATACAAGAAGCTGCCTGGAAAGCACAAGGTCATGAGTTCAATCCCTCATATATAAAAAAAAAAAAAAAAAACAACTCGCAGGTGTCAGTGATGCAGTGCTATGAGCACATTTTGAAACTGATACTTGTTAATTAATAGGCTTAATGTTTCCTTTGTGGTCTATGAAATACCTGCAGATAACATGGCAATTACAGTGAATGATGTACTGTCCCCTACAGGATTGCTATTTTCTGAGTTGTTTTTATTTTTTGTTTTCCCACATACTTGAAAGTTGAAAATGTTGGCTGATGCTAGATAGAAAAACTGTGATAATCATTTTATTCTATTTAGTGATGTATTTCCCTATAGCCATTAAGAACATTTTATTTGCTACAATTACCCCAAGTCAAATTGATAAACAATTCTTAAAGTTACAGGCAGCTGGGTTAGTTAGAAATACAGGCAACCATACCATGATATAATGGAATGAAATTCCTGAAATTCTATGTCTGGTATGAGTTTGTGTTCTCTAAAGTGCAAGAATGAATTTTAGGAACAACAGAGTTGAAGAGCAGAATATATTTATTGAGAGATAGAAAGTGAAAATATTTTGCTCTAAGTAGAATATTTTGGAATTGGGAGGTGGAACCAGGGGACTTGAAGTCACTTTCCTCTCTTCTATTCAACCTACCTGTGGCGAGAAAAGAATCTCAATCAGCTACTTGCATATCAGCAATGCCACCTTTAATTAAGCACCACCCAAGTCAAAAACTATATGTATGCTGCCCACATATTTCCAGAAGAAAAAGCAAGACCCCCAGTGGTCATAGGGTTCTCCCCATATTCTTAGAATAAAGGCCATTTTGAGTTTGTATTCTCTTCTTTACTACACCAAAAATCCTATCGGAAAGCTTCTATCTGAGAAAAACAGGAGGGATTCTGAGCCTGTACCAAAAGACTCTGTCTTTTCTAGAGACCTTATAGAATAAAATCATGTGATGAGATAGGTTTAAAGTGGGTTATATTACTGAGACTACCAAGGAGGTAAATTAGCACAATAGAGAAGCAAAATATAGGAAATGTAAAAGTGGCCTTTTATTTATAGAATGTGGAGAGGAACTCACAGCCACCAAGGGTTTGGCTCCCCCCCCCCGAATGACTATGGGGTTATAGGGTATATGTGACTTTTGACTGGATGTGATGCTTGGAGGGGACATTGATGTCATGCTAGGAGCTGATGGGATTTTTCTTTAGGCCCGTGGGAAAGAAAGAGGAAGTTATATTCAAGGAGAAAAGAGGAAGTGGCCATATGAGTAAGCGTCCCTGATTTCTCATTCTTCCACCTTGAACTACAACCATGACGTCCTGTAATTGTTTGAAGGGCAAAGCTCTTTCAAGTACATCCTTCAGTTTGAATGAAGAAATCAAAACAAGAATTTTTGCTATCTGTCTTCCTCCATGGCTGTTGGTAAACCATTCATAAGAAATATTTTGAGTCAATTCCTTAATGCATGGTCCATACCATAACCAAAATTACAGATCAGTTCAGTTTCAGAAAAAGAAGCAGCACTTAAAGGCTGGGTTAAAGCCTTCAATGCAAGTATCCATGTCATGGTGAGATCAACAATGTGTGATACAAACTACTACTGATTTCTCTGACTTCAAGAAAGAGAAAAGTTTATACTGATATTGTTATCCTGGAATGAATCTCCCGGTCTACTATGTCTGATATTAGGTTTTTGTCCTGTAAAGTCCAAGAATGAATTTTAGGAACAACAGAGATTAAGAGAAGAATATACTTATTCAGAGAAAAAAAGCTGCCTGAGAGAGAGAAGGTATCCTGAGCAGGTTGCCAAACACTGTCCATTCCAGGGACCTTTATAGAGTAAAATCATGTGATGAAGTGAGTTTAAGGTGGGGAAAACTAGGAACTCACAATGCAGATGGGCATAAGATGGCACAGAGTTATGGTAGCCAATAAGATTATAAGTTCAGGTAAAGTTGATTTTGTTGGGAACAAAGGAGGAAGGGAGTCACATAGAAAGCAGGCATTCTTAGACAGCTGTGTCTCTTCCCTTAGGGGTTTGGGAGGGGGACTCCTGAGTTCCTCAGGATGATAGGAACTATTTAGAATGTCAGTCTTTAGGATAAGGATACATTTCTTTAAATGGTGACTCCTGACTTCCTCAGAGTGCTAGGGAACTATTTAGAATATCAATCCTTAGGATATGGATGAATTTGCTTATCATTTGTCTTGAGCCTTGGCCCATAGCATGAGGTGTCAGTCTTCCCCATAGTTTCAAGGTATCTGGTCTCCTGCATGGGCTCCTTGGGGTATCTAGCCGTGTCTCATGCCAATAGTATTTAAATAACTCAGGAACCTGTAACAGCACTGTTTAGAAAATTGATTACAGATGTCTTGTGCTCTGGGTGAATGTTCTGGGGATGACAGTGTACAATGTATATACCAATGTTGCCCCTGATTGACATGTTTTGGAATTTAATTTTAGTTGATGTGTTCTTTTTCCTTGAAATAAAATGGATTTGAAAATTAAAAGCCTGAGGAAAGCTCTTCAGTACAAACACTCCTCTGTCGAGCTGAGATCACCACTGTAGAACAATGGCAGTTCCAGAAGTCTCTGCACTACAGTCTATCATTTGGGATGCTCTCTTGCAGGGAGGGGCTCCTTTCTCTGTTTATTCGTGACTCAGAAAGAGGGCAGTAGAGCAGGAGTCAATCAGTGATGAAGGGGCAGGCTATATGAACTGTCCACTCAGGTGGGCCACTGCTGGCCGTGACTTCTGTCTGTTCTGGTGTCTCAGCATGATTTACCTGTTCTGAGTACAACAATGGCAGCAAAATGCTTGCTGGATCTCATTTAGTACATTTGATGTCCTGTGGCCTGCTTGGCAAAGAACCTGAGAGATCCTGGAGCCATGGAATGGTGAGGTTGTGGATAGGCACCCAGAAATAACGTGGATTGGGTGAAACCAGTTACAAGTGTTTAGGAGTAGTTCCGGTGTCTGGAGCCTCAGGTATTTAGTTGGCTTCAGCTCCTGAGGTCCTCCAGCTTTGGCCATGGGTCATTCACTATCCCTATTGCCTCTTGCTGTTGGCAAGGGTAATTTGAGGTCCCCAGAACCCTGGCTTCACTATGACAGCAGCAGACTCAAGTATCATCTTTGAAATTCACTGCTAGCCTGGTAAGTCCACCATCTTAGTCATTGGGTGGAGCTTGGGAAGACCCTGACTATGATGTTTTGTAGTTTGTAGAGCAGTAATGAGCTAGGTCTATGCTCTCTTTCTGCAGAGTAGCAGATCTGGAATGTCCAGAGTTTATTAATGTATGTAATGCAGGGCCTCATAGCCACAATGGCTCAACTTAAACTTGGGCTTTTTTGTATTTATAGTGATCTCCTAAATTTATAGTATGTTCTCATAATTCTATCCTCATGACAGGTAGTGACAAAGGTCCTGAGAATTCAGAGATATGTAGTACTGTGCCTCAGCGGAGAAAGGCTTCCCAAACAACTGGTGAACTCCTGTGTATTATACAGATCAGTGCAAAATAATTTCTGATCATACTTAATTATTTAGGTGGCACCTCCACTCACAGACTAGGTTTGTGAGAACAGCTATAGAGTTTTGAAGTCTGAGAAAAATGAAGCAAATATGAAAGTGTTATCAAGGACAGAGTAAAAATTTGTGAACGACAAATTCCAGAAAGGGCTACCTGTTAAATTCTCATCGAAAAATGCCAAAATTTACACATTTGCATGGTCATATACATGTGATATCCTTCCGAATGGAAAGGAATAGGGGTGTCACCTCTGAATTAAGAGCTGATTTAGTAGCTTGGTTGTTAATAGACAGTTTAAATATGAAAATTCTCTACAATGGAGTTATCCAAGTGGTGTAAATAAGAAGCCCTAAATAGAAATTTTGGAGTGATATTGATAGTTAGGCATGAAGGGTTTTCTGCTTAGGATGGATCCGAGGAGTGTGGAAAAGATGTGGAAGTGACTGACAGGATGCAGGCAGCAAATAGCAGGACATACAACAGAGAGGGTCTTCACTGAAAGTCAGGTAGTTCTTAGAGTAAGTGTGAAGTAAAGTTGGGTTCTGATTGCTTCATTGAGGTGATCAACACCAGCTCTGGCAACAATCAGTATTCCACATCCCTGTCAACCCATAATTTTTGTGTTCCATACTTGAGATCTAATTTGATTATCTCTAATTATGCCCCAGTGTCATGAAGCTGAAATTTTCAATTTTTTTGTACCAAGGATCAAATGCATGACCTATGCTTTCCAGGCAGGTGTTCATGCACTGAGCTAAATACACAACTATGAAAATGTTTTCTGTGTAGTATGGACGATATCCACATTGTTTTTGAGAAAGTGTTGAATATTGTTGGAATTTTTCTGTATTGTATGGCTATAATTTTTTAAAAAACAAACCAAAAGTGTCTTATGCAGTCTCTTTTTAAGTTTCACTTTATCTGTTCCGTGTCTCAATCAGGGTTTGTCTGTTTTAGACAGCTCTGTAACTTAGGATAGCCCCAAATTCAAGGAAGAAATCCTTCACGAGCCTCCCAAGATTTATTTCTTATATTTGAATTGAAAGTGATCACTTGGTGACAGTGATGTTTAATTTACAGCTTGGGCCTGGTTTCATTTTATATACATATTTTTAAAATACAGCTGTTTTCCACTAACACTTGAGTTATTATTTATATACCATATTTGATGTTATTTATGTTTTGTTCTATGAAACCAAATTCATGTTTCAAAATGCTGCTTAAGTATATTAAGAACAAAGTACTCATTGGCCTAAATGAGATTTGAAGAGACATCATCTGTAGTCTATGAAAATGATTGCTGAGATTATTTATTTAATTTTGAAATTGGTAAAATAGAACAGAACAAGGCAGCATAAGGTCAACTAAGATCACACAGTGAAATTGGTACACAACTTCACAACAGGTTACTGAGATAACAGTAATAGGTATCACAGTATATTTTGTTATCTTTGTCATAGTTCTTTAATCACATATATCAAAATGAGTTGAAATACAGAACATTATAGAACTTATCAAAACAGAATATTCAATTGAGCAGTACCATTAATCAGAATAGAGTGAAACAATAATAAAAACATTTTCCTTCAAAGAGATGGTAGAAGGAAGTCCCCCTTATTTGCTATGGTCTAATTCCCAGCAGATGCTCAGATTTTTGGTTCCCATTTGCTAATATGGGGTGACAGGAGAAGAGGGGTAGGGAAGTGGGATGTTTGATTCTAGGTGGTGCATCAGTAGTTTCACTATTGCTTAGTAGGGAGGCAGGCTGGTTGTTTGGTTTCACAGCGCCCTAAGTTCCCACATCGAACAGACCTTAGGAGCTGCTGCTGATTATCCCCCTGGAAGGGCTGCAGTTTTCCAGATTGCCACTGCTGACTGGGGAGGGGAGTTGCTTGCTTGGCTTCCCAGGCAATTGATGAGTCATTTATCTGCTTCTGTGCTTTGTGGTTGCTGGTCCTGCAGGCTTCTCACTGTGAGCTCTGCTTTAGAGAAAGTGCACAGGGAATCTTGCCATGACTCAGCACAAGAATCAGTGCTCCAATTTGGCTGTTATATTAGCAGTAAGTTGCAATCTAGCATCAAATTTGCTGTCTTCAAAAATGTGTATAGACACAAAATTAATGACCAAGACATGGATTTAAATTTGAATAAATCAGTCTTCATTCAGCTGTTTTGTTTGGCTTTATTTGTTGAGTTTAGTTTTGTTTTATTGAGACAAGCTTTCTGTATGTATATCAGCTGGATTTGAACACCCTATAGAGCCTAGAATTGCCCTGACCTCACTGATGCCTCCCTTTCTCCCCTTTTGAGTGCTGGGATTATAGATATGCACCACCGCACTTTGCTATTGATTCAGATTTGTAGGAGAGAATTTAAGATATCCCAAACCTGGGGTCTCAACCTTCCTTTGAGAAATATATGTATGATCCTTTAGGAGGTGGTGACCTTTGAGGATGTGGTTGTGAACTTCAGCAATGAGGAGTGGAGTTTGCTGAGTCCATCCCAAAAGAACTTCTACAGAGATGTGATGGGCGAAACCTTTAGAAACATGGATGCAATAGGTAAGGATGAAATATTTTTGGCACTCATGCTGTCAGAATATTGTTTGTTGCTCATTAGTGCTGTTTCATTAAAAAGAATATGAAAATATTTTTAAAAATAGCTCAGATCTGGACACATTATATCATAAATCTAAACAAAATCTATTAATTTGTATGTATTACTCAACTGAGTCCTGGTATTTCTATGTCTACAATTCAGGAGGACTTGGGGATATCCAGGAAGCTGAAAAAGAATGCAAAGTTTACTGGAGATACTTCACGTAATTCACACTCACAAGAACAGGAATGTTCCTGAGTAATTAGTGAGTCAGCAGAAAAATATCCACCAGAGAAATGAGGCACCATTCAATTTCATGTCAGTAATATTCTCCAAAGATGTATAAGCTAGGGTATATATGAGGGAATTGAATCATGAAAATGTATGACATTGCATATAGATGATTACAAAATGCATACACTTTGAGTTATGACATTCTGCCTTCAGCTTTTCTACCCATATATACATGTGAATACAACACATTCATTATCTAACAATTGCTAAGATTGCAATAGAATTTGAAATAAAACTGAGTGCTCATGTTTCCAAACCATGCTCTAGACAATCGGCGATTCTGACTAATATTCTTAGTAGGCTGGTGGAATGTTAGTGCACTCATTTTGAATATCAGTATGCAGTTGTCTCTAGAAATTGATCCCCTCATATTTGTCCTGGATATTTTTAAAATCTCAAAATCTGCATAAAATACTGATACATGCTTACTCATATACAAAGCAGATCAAGTTATAACAGATCAGGCCTTGAAGCTTAGCTATCTATCACTGGATTTGTGGAGAAGAAAAATGTTAATAGACTCTCTGTGATTGTGCATTCTTGTAAACCCAGCACATTAGGAATCAGATTTTGCAGAATGGCAATTTCAAGTTCAAACTTCACAGCTTAATGATCTATGAAAATCTCTTAAAATAGATTTTTAAAAAGCTATATATTTATGCTAATACCTGTTGTTCATTCCCAGCCCAGAATGGAAAAAATGTGTTATATAATGTCAAAAAATAAATAATATAATGTCATTTGCTATAAGAATTAGATGGGTCTTTCACCCATCAATTCAGTGAAATAGCTCAGCTATAAAACCTAAAAGGTCACTGGCTTTCTTTTAGATGAGAAACCAAAATACAAAATGTGGAAAGAAATGAAACAGAGTTGTTAGAGAAAAGTAAGACTGACCATATGGAAAAGGGAACTACAGGTTAAGGACAGAAGGGAGATTGTGATGGGGAAACATATGAGAATAATTTGCATGTGATACACATATGTATCCATGCCCAAAGTGAAGCTAAAAATTATGCATTTCAAAGTACCAACTTTTAAGATTTCCAAATGTGTACCAGTCTTTTGGGAATGGTTGTTTTCAACATATCTTACAAGGCCATTCTGTTGCTTCATGGTGAGAATTTCTTAGCAGGCATTAAAAACAGAACTTGATATTAATGCAGTTATTAAACGGAGACCAATTTCACTGTGAATTTTTCTTTTTTTAAATTTAATATAAGGAAAGATTAAATAAGATAAAATAAGTAGAAATAATACTGCTTTCAAAGTGAAAAAAAGTAAGAAATCGCAAGATGATGATTACAAATGCTGATCATACAAATAGTTATGAAATACAAAAGTGAAACATATGAAGTGGGGATTCAAAAAGTGAGATTGCAAACAGTTTTGTTCACCTCTCCAAGAAAAGCTTAGTAATGTGGTTATAAATCCTATATGTGATTTTTTCTTTACAGAAATGACAAGCTAGGGAAATCTTATGAACATACTTGGAAGCAGTATAAAGAAGTATTCCTTTGTACTGCAGAAGGTAATGTGAATGTGAAAGAAACAGAAACACACCACAATGTTCAGATCCATGAAAAATATTGCAGTCGAGGGAAACACTATGTATGCAAACAATGTGGGAAAGTTATTAAAACACGTGCATATTGTAAGGTTCATGTAAGTATTCACACTGGAGAGAAACACTATGTGTGTAAGCAATGTGGAAAAGGTTTCATGCAACCTGGAAATTGTAAGGAACATGAAAGAATTCACACTGGAGAGAAACCATATATGTGTCAGCAATGTGGAAAAGGATTCACCAGATCAAAATATTGTAAGCAACATGAAAGAATTCACACTAGAGAGAAACCCTATGTATGTAAGCAATGTGGGAAAGCTTTTACCAGACCTGAATGCTTTAAACAACATGAAAGAATTCACACTGGAGATAAACCATATGTATGTAAGATTGAATTAAATTTGTTCTGGTCTGTCCACTCATATCAGATTTGAGGACACAGACCTCTAGAACCAAAAATAGCAGGTTATACCATGGTAACTATCCTTACTTTCCTATTGACTTAGGTGAAATCCTGTATTACTTACATTGTCTTACTATGACTGATCTTAATTGTATCTGAATCATAAGACTATTGGTTGGCCTTGACTGATCCTATTTGAAATCGGTATGCATGTTAGAATCAACCCTAAAAGTAGAGGAAAATACTCTGAGCATGACAAGATGTAAAGGATATCCATACTGGTATGAATCAGTAACAGCTCTCAAATACTACAATGCAGTCAAAGATAAGTTTTTATAAAAATAGGTGATAGTATGTTTAACTATAATAAGCCAGTGTTGTGGACAAATCTATTGAAAATAACAAGAGAAAACATAGTAGCTACGGAAGATCATTTATATTATAGTTTTATAAGTCTTATCCATTGCATGTTTATCTAGGAAATTGTTTCGCTGTCTTGTTACGACTTGGTTTTCCCTATAATACAGAGAGGATAGGAACAAATACTCTGAGGAAGAGACCTGAAAAACCCGAGGCTTATTTTGTAGCATTATAATATAAATTCTAGCAATCTATTGCTTGCTGATTAAAATGACTCTGGACTGGTTTCTTCAGCTCAACTTCAGCATATGCAGAGATGGGGATGGCTATCTCAAAGAGAATGAGAGATGCGATGGTAGTTGCTATTGTCTTCCCTAATTTGGAACTTGAGGACCTAAAAAGACTCCATCATCCTGTAATGATTTGATTAGTTCTATAATATGCAATAAGTATATAAAGTGGGTGAAGTTAGGGACAATTATTTGTAAGAAGCTAGAGACAGTTAGATAAGGTAGATCTCCAGTGGACTTGCTTTGAAATCTGTATTTCTTTAAATTGTTTTTTATTTTTTTTAATGTTCTGTTTTGATATGGTTAACCTTATCCTCTTAGAGATGTAAAACAAATAGGTGGGACTGATAATCATATTATGGAGCTTTTGTTTGGCCATAGAGCAGAATGATTTGTAGGGTCACTTTTTTGAATGTCATTCTAAATACTTTAATTCTATAACCTGAACAGCCATTTCGAAGATGACAATTTGTAACTTATCAACTGGCAATTTCTTACCTTTTGTTTGTCTGTAATTTAGTATTATTTCTACCCTTTTTTTAAATCTCCATGTATTTTTTTTTCATTTCCTTTTCTTTAAATAAAAAAAAAAGCAGTGTAAGGTTACACATAATACAGAACTACAAAAAAAACATAACAGTAAGAAATCACCTGTTAATAGATTACATATTATCATCTTGGAAATAGTTGCTCAAATGACAGTATCAAAGAATACAAAGTAGACATTCAAACAGAGAGACTGCAAACAGCTGTGTTCAATGATCCAAAAACATTAATATAGTCAGCTATTTAACACCCCTAAACACACTTGCTGTTCTATCCGTTAGAGCTCTTTTTTTTCCCTCCCTCTCTTTTTTACAACAAAATTTACACATTTTGGATTTTATTACTCCTTAGTTCTTATTACTTTTGGGGGGGGGAGAATAAAGTCAAAAATGGCAAAACAAAGCTGTAAGTCAAAACCAAGGATAGACATAGCACATGATGTAGAACAGAGTACAAGGTTATTAACAATGGTTATCAACGTTGTCTCTTGTTTCCTTAAAAGGAATTGTCTATCTCATTAGATATTATAAAGTTGGACAAAACAGTGGAGAACAAGACCAATAAAACTTAGGCATTGTGAACATTACAGGACTTCCAAATCTTCCCTTTCTTCTTCTTCTTCTTCTTCTTCTTCTTCTTCTTCTTCTTCTTCTTCTTCTTCTTCTTCTTCTTCTTCTTCTTCTTCTTCTTCTTCTTCATCTCTTCATCTTTGTCTTTGTCGTTCTCTTGGACTTCTTTGTCTTTGACTTCTTTGTCTTCTTCTTGGTTTCTTTGTTGCTTTAAGCATATATTTAGAGGTGCATTTTGCCAAAAACCTTTCTTTGTCTTTTCACTTTCCAGTTTACTGAAGTTTTTACAGATCTCTAATGCAATTCTAACCCTATGTGTTTGAATGCTCAGAATCCATTCTGTGGCTTGGTAGAATGAGGGAAGTAAAGCAGAAACTGAACTTGGGGAAGTTTTTGTGCATTTTAGCATATCGTACAACAACACCTGACTGATGGCTTTTTACCTTGAAAATATGGACTTCAGCAGCAAGTGGGTCTGCTACAGACAAAATGAGTTTCCTGTAGATGTTTCAAACAATCTCATTTCCCCTCAACTTGTGAAGCACATGGTATAGGTTTCTTATGGCCAAACTTGAAAAATTATTTCCAGTACATGAAGGCTGCCACTGGTCCTGAAATGATGACAGAACTTTCTTGTAAACATATAGTCTGATTCACACCCTGGCCGACAGAAACTAAGAGAGTCAGAGATGGCTGGCACAGATAGAAACACCTCAAGATTGTCAACTACCAGCCACAACAAGTAGGAACCACGCTGCTGAGCTTTCATTGTTGGGTGATTGAATTGTGTGGAGTGTTTTGAACTAGGTGTTCTGAGGCAGCTCAGTAAATCTAGGTTGCTGCATGGATCCCCCTTCCTGCAGTGCAATACAAACAGAAAGTCATGAGCATGCATCATTTAATTGAAAATTTCTATTGCAGTTATGAAACCTGTATGCATGAGAGTCCACATCTCTATCATAGCAGACCCACCCACGTGCATTACCACCATATCTTGTAAAGGGTCAGTTTATTTATACAAAATGCAGAGTGATGTTCTCAGCCTTGATTTTCCAGACTGGTGCATTTCTTGAAGGGAAGTCATTTCTTGAAGGGAATTTCTTGAAGGGAAGTCATCAGTCATTCTTGAAGGGAAGCTAAATGATTTTATTTTGAGTAAACTTCAAGTATGTTGCTATGCTTCTGTGTGATGTCCTCGCTGCCAGATATTAGGAAAGCAATGAGTGGGATCTGCTGCATGTTTAGCTCCAGAGGGACACATTTCACAGCTGTGTCAGGCAGGGCTCTCCATCACCTGACTTGCCACCCTGGTATCCAAATACCCTTGCACACGTGCTGTCTTTGGCTTTGGGAGGTGCTGGATTGCAGTGGAGATGCCCAGTGTACTGGCTGGCCCTGGGGAAACCTTGTCATGCCATGAGTTTGTCATCCTTAGCCCTGCACCTCTGTGGCCCTGGGGCCAGGACAAAATTCCCCCCAGCTGCAGTGAACAGCATCGTCCAGACAGTTCTCCTTGTGTGTACTCTATGTGGAGGCTAGCAAGGGTCCCAGCTCATTCCTGCTTCAAAGAGTACTGTGAATCAAACTCTTGAAAATTTGTGCAGCATTCAGTGTGGGAGAAAACTCTATTCTTAGTCCTAGGAGTTCTGGGGAAGGCTGTTTAGAGCTCTGATGGGAGCTGTGAGATATGGCTGTGCTCTGCCCTTCCCATTGTTGTTCAGCACCTGCCTTCAAATGTGTCAGTGGATGGGGGAAAAGCACATTTCAGGGATGTGTGCCTGGATGAAACCAGTTTAGGAGGCTCATGTCTGGTGTTGGCCATGTCTGGTGATTCCCTTTGAGTTAGAAGAATTTGCCATTTCCTTCACAAAATGGACTCATGAAACCTCTTTCACACTTGTAATAAAAACCATCTATCTGACTATTGGTTGTAAAGAAAGGTTTCCTGTTTTGGTTTTTGCATTATTGTTGTTTTTCAAATGCAATGAATCAGCCCTTTGTAGCTCCCTTTGTATCACTGAAATCATGGAAAACATTTTCAAAAATGAAAAGATTAGTACATACACAATGGTCTCTACATTTTCCCTGTAGAATTTTTTTCTCTAGGATTTTCTCTTCTTTCAAAGAGCAGTAGCAGCCAGTCTCCTCCAGAAATGTTTGGCCAAGCAGAATCTGATGCACTGATATGAAAGACCCAGGGTACTCACTGGTAAGCGGCAGTAGTGTGGGCCACTGCTGCCCTTTCAGGGGTGAGAACTAACAGTGTCTCCTGAGATCCACACCATGTTGGAACTTAGGACTCTGGGAAGCCAAGCCAGCACCTCCCCTCCTTGGTAAGCAGTGGTAGTTTGGCCCACTGCAGCTTTTCCAGGGGGAGAACTAGCAGTGTCTCCTGAGATCCACGCCATGTTTGAACTTACGACTCTCGGAAGCCAAGCCAGCACCTCCCCTCCCTGGTAAGTGGAGGCAGGGTGGCAGACTGCAGCCCTTCCAGGGCGAGAACTAGCAGTGTCTCCTGAAATCCATGCTATGTTGGAACTGAGGACGCTGTGAAAACAAATGACCATTCTGCCTCCTTGCTTAGCAATAGTGAACCTACTGCTACATGGCCTAGAGTCAAATATCCCACTTCCCCTATCCTCCTTCCCCTCCTCCTCCCCGCCCATTAGCAAGTGGGAACCAGAAATCTGAGCATGTCCTGGGAGGTTGACCATAGCAAATAAGGGGGACTTCCTTCTACCATTTCTTTGAAGGCAAATATTTTTATTACTGTTTTGCTCTTTTCTGATTTATGGTACTGCTCTATTCAATATTCTGTTTTGATAAGTTCTATAGTGTTCTATATTTCATCTCATTTTGATGTACGGGATTGAAAGAACAACTATTATAAAGATAACAAAATATACTGTGATACCTATGACTGTTGTTCCAGTAACCTGCTGTGAAGTTCTGTACCAATTTCACTGTACAATCTTAGTTGGCTTTATTCTGACTTGTTCTGTTGTATACTTTCAAAATAAAAATTAAAAAAAAGAAAAAGAAAGACCCAGGGTAGTAAATCACAGTGAGAGAAAGGTCAGCACTGGATGGGGACTAGCAGGAGAGAACAGGGGTATGGATGGGTCCAACACTAAGCATAAAGCTGGCAACTCGACACATGTGAAGATTGTACCAATTGACGATGTGCTTACGTGTGACTCAACCAAACATGTGGAAACTAATGAAATCTTAACTTAAAATTACCTTAGAATTTCATGTTTCAAAGAACTATAGATTTAAGAGTAGAAATGAAAACTGAGAGAAATAGAAGAAGTAAAGCGAAGGGGAAGCGAAGGGCAGGTGCTTTGCAGGACTTGAGGCCTAAGTGGAGCTCAGGACACCTGCCATGGAGCCAGCGAGAGACCTGCCTTGGAATTCCACCAGACTGGGTATCTGACCTTTATTTTCAGATTGATCCCAGAGCTGTTGAGGTCATTGGATGTGGAGCACAAGATCTGTAAGTAGACCTTGAGCTCATTCCAGTACCAGCCCTGCTTTAGAAAAATCACCAACTGTCCTTGCTGCTTGCAGGCCCCAAAATCTCCCAGGGCCTGTCAGGGACAGCTCTGTGCACAAATGCACCCCAGGAAAACTTCCCATTCTCCCTCACCCCACTCACTTCTGCATGCCTCTGTGTTGCAGGAGGCCCCAATTCTGAGACTCTTTCTCCCTCTAAAGTGTCCCATGTCCTCCTCAGAAACCAACAGACACCGGACGATTCTTTCTCACTGCAGGTCTCATTTTCAGTGAGCTAGGCTTGACCCAATTCAATCAAATTAGATTGGGCTGATTGTACCACCTTGCTTAGCAGCACCTGCCAGGAGCCAAGAAGAGAAACTCTGATCCTGAGAGGACAGGTGTAAGCAGCACTACAGGTCTGGCCTCCCTCCCAAATGGCCCTCCCAGGGTATCCTGTTTGCTAACCATAATCAGCCCTCACTTGCTGTCAGAGGTCCCTGGACAGTGCTGTTACCACCTGTTCTCCACTCTGTAGGAAGCCTGAAATGCAACTCCGTTTTCTACCCTTGTGGCCTGTTGCCTCTGTGAGAAAGCAAGTGGAGTCTGCAGTGTTACTCTAATCATGTTTGCTCAACAGGGTGCTGCTCTATAACTATCTGAGAAGTGAGTGGACAGTGGGAGTGCATCCTGCCTGCCTTTCCTCCACCTTCAGTTCGTATGCATCACCCCATTCTGTGTGCCTTTGTGAGTCTCCCTTTCCCCTATTTTATGTCCATATGTACAGAGGCCAAGAAGTTAGGCACATTCACCATAATGTGGGTGGTACATGGTCTGCTCTCCAGGGTGCCTGTGTGGCCTTCATAACATGGAAGGACAAGAGACCAGTGTTTGTATCTGCTCTGGTCATTGCAACATGGTCAATACCTGATACACTGATGATTTAAGGCACCCACCAGCTCCCTCCATAATGTCTGTGTGGAACTGGGTCATCTGGAATCCCCCAGAGATTCTTGCTCTTTATACCATGGAAGCACATGGAATGACTGCCCAGTGTCCTTCAGAGTGTAGACAACTGCTCCACCCACCCTAACCCTAATCCTAAGAATTACAAAAAAATTCCTGAATTCTTTTTGTATGCCCTGCCAAGAGTCCATGAATATGTCCATGAGAAATTGATGCAATCTGTCTGGATTTTCCCTTCTCAGACAAGGAGAGATTAAATAGTTACTTACAGTAGGGTAAGTCAGAGGAGAAACACAACTGCAGTGATGTGGAAAAGGTAGGACAGGTAAATTACAAGGCCATTGGATGACTGGTGGCCAGAATATAGTCAGAAGGAAAAGAAAAGAAAATATATTTGTGTAGTGAGTTGATGAAAATGTTCTGCAAGAGGACACTGGTGAAGGTTTCACAATATGGAGAAGGCACTAAATGGTAATAAACTCGTCAACTGAAACAAGAATAAACTCTTAAATTTCATTTGTGATGATTCTATCACTGGTATCCCTGAATAGAATAATAATAAATAGAATAATAGGTAAATCTGGAAGAGAGGGGAATGGCAGGAATGGGTCAAGAGCTGCCTGCAGGTAGAGGTCAAGAGATGACTCCTGCTGGGGAGCCACCAGGAGATCCAGCTCTGCAGCTGGTGGAGAAAGGACAACATGTGTCTGCTCTTGCTGTGGGATCAGAGCTGGTGAAGGAGCTGCAGGTGGAGCTGGCATGAGCTCTGTGGGTGCAAATTCAGCATGCACTGGAATTGCCTCTGCAGTTTCAGGAGAAGAAAACATCACTGATTTCCAGGGAATTCTCAGGGCCAAACCTTCCCATTGCCTGTCAGATGCAGCTGTGTGCATGAACACAGCCCCAATAAATCCTCCCAGACTGCATCCCCACACTGACTGCTGAGGGAATCAGGTTCCTGTGTCTCCCATCATCTGGGCACATAGTTCGGTTCAGTAGCACATTCCACCCTGTCAAGGCCACAACACACTTCCAGGGCTCCTTACCCTGTGACTTAGGCACCAAGGACTTAGGAGGCTCCAGATGGTCCATTAGAAGCTTGGCCTGGAGATCCACCTTGGAGTTCAGCTCCAGTGAGGAGTCAAGGACAGGAGATGCATCCTTAGAGCTAACAGGGAGGTAGCAAAGCAAGAGGTATGGCCTCTCTTTGAACACCACCTACACAGGTTACCTTGGGGGGGGCACATGGGTCTCAAGCCCAGCAAGTTCACTGTCCACTCCCACCCTCTCCCAACTACAGTGTGGCAGTGTGGGCCTTGGGATCCCTAGAGGCTGACAGAATGCTTCCTGTGAGGCAGTCCTTGCTTAGTGGTATGACACCACTTCCTTCTTTAAGGAAGTGTGACACAGTTTTTCCCTGCCCTTCCCAACTACAGGTCAGCTCAACAAAGGGAAAGACTGACATCTGCCATTTCTTTGCACTTAAGGGCTCAGGGCTAGTGCTCCATGAATATCTGAGAAGTAAGGAGTCATCGATATGTATCCCGCCATTCTGCAGTGTCTAGGTCAGGCAAAGATCTGCTGCCCAGTTCTCTTGGTCTCTGTAGAACTCCTCCTCCATGGTCTGTAACCACTTCCAAACAAGGTCTTGTACACAGAAAGACTTCCTTGAGGTGAACCATATCTGTTCTGCTGCCAATGCTGACTCTGTGGCCTCCAAAGAACATCAAAACTCGAAAGGGCAGTTGTTACACCTGTTCTGCTTACAAGATCATGGACAATACTCAGAAAAGTGTCTTCACACAGGGTGTCTTCATGTGTATTTTGGCTTGATGACACCCACTCACTTTGCAGTGATACCTGTGGGCCATGGACACTTTGCCATCCCTAAGAATTCCTGCCCTAAGCATACCCTGAAACCCCTAGAGTGACTCTCCAATCTCCTTTCCAAAGAACAGAACCGTTTTCCCCATGTGTGTGTCAGTGAGGGGGATGGAAGGTCATCCCTGGGAATCAGGACAGCCTCTGTAGCAGGTCTTCATGGGGCCAAGGTCACAGCTAATCCCTTGCCATGGATCCCCCATTTCCTCCGCAGTGACCCTGCACTCTGGATCCAATCAGCACCCCACAGTTCAGTGTTGTAAACCAAGACTTAGGTGCTTGTACATGGCCAGGACTTGAATACACAGGAGGCCAAGTCCCACAGGGCTGCTCAGGTGAGAACTTAGCTTCTCTGTATCTGAACTAGTTTTGGACTCAGTGTCTCTGAGTGGCTGGTGGTTGAGCCTAGGCATATGTGTTCTGTGCTTCCTCTTGTCTCTGGGTGCCTCTGGGCACCTGTGCGTGCCAATGCACCCTGGCCTGGGTTGCTGACAGCTGGGTGTTTACAGTTGAGCTTCCTGAAGCATCTGGACCAAGTGAACCATCCTCTCCATATGTTCGCACATGGTTCCCTGACACAGGGTCCTGATGATGGGGCCACTAGCTCTGGGAAAGCATCGTAGCATGTTCCTTGTTCACTGTCTCAAGACAGCCATCTATTAAGGCCAACTGTCACCAAACCACAGTGCCTGGTGACCAGAGCCTTCAGAGTTCTTTTTGGACTTATCACCAAGAAAGTAAGGTCATGTGCTGGGATCCACAGTTGAGGCTCCACCTCTGATGCCTCCTTTGTTTTTATTGTGCGCTAATCTGTGTCCTGAGAAACAGCAAGTTAAAAAACGAGCAAAATATGTGTGTTTTTAGACTTTTCCAACCAAATGATCCTTTCCCTTGAGGATGAGATGCACAGTTTCTTCATTAAGAGATTCCTCAAATTTTATTTTGACTGTCTTTTCTGGACTTATGTTAGTTTCACTTCATTATCACAAAGGAGCATGGAGCTGTTCCCAGAATGCCCATAATAATTTTCCTTGAAGGATATGAAATGTTTCATGTTATAACACCCATGTGTACATGAAAGGAGGAATCATAGCAAGTTTTACTCTCACATGCCTATGAATGCTCATTTCATCCTTAGATGTTTTCCTCAGCCACACACTGTAGTGCTCCATACTCTGACCTCCATTGAAGAGGGACAACATGGGGTGAGGGCAAGGGGAGGCTTTGCAAGGCCATGGACATCACTACCCTGTGCAGATGAAGGACACATGGGCATCATTCCTGGGGAATTTGTCTCCTAATCACTTTTTCATTTCCTGTTCTCCCATCCCAAGCAGACCATGGGCTTTGTGTCCATGCTGGTTAGTTTGCCTTTCCTAGAGGTGATGGTGCTGAGCCTGTTCAGTCTCAATGCTCTTGGTTGGTCTCCTTCAAGCAGCATCTGTGTGCTGGGCTCTCCACATACTGCTGCTAATTGCTGGTGGAGCCACCACACACTCTCATGGGGCTGAACCTGCCAACTGCAACTTGTTCATGCATCTGTCACCCATCTAGTGATCCCATTTGTTCTGTTTCCGGGTTGGCCCTGGAAAGCCAGCTGCCACCACCATTCTTATACATGGTCTTGAGTGAACATAGATTTTTATTTCAAAGAAAAAATACTTAGATGTGAAATTGCCAGATTATATGTCTTATGTGTGATTAGCTTACAAACTGTTAAGGTACACTTGGAAACATTTTTTAAAATCACAGATGGTTGTTTTCTTTTTGGTACTGAGGATTGAACTTATGACCTCAAGTTTGCCAAGTGGGCACTTATACTGTTGAACTAAACCTCCAACACTGTTTTCTTATTTTGTTTTGCTTTGTTTTATTGTGTTTTTTATGCTATAATATGTTATGTTATGTTATGTTATGTTATGTTATGTTATGTTATGTTATGTTATGTTATGTTGTGTTATGTTATATTACACTACGTTTAGTGTTGGTGAGGATTTTGAGTCTCTTTCAGTGCATTTTCAGTGCTTTCTGATTTCATTTTTTATAATTCACCTGATAAACTATGACATATCATATAATTCTGGGTAATTTAATTTTGGAAAAAAATTTAGAAAGTAAGCGAGAGCCAGGTTTGGTAGTAAACATCTCAAATGTCAGAAGTTGCAAGGCTGAGGCAGCAAGATTGCTGTGAGTTGAGGTCAGCCTGGGCTACAATGTGAGTTCAATGAAAACCTAAACTTCTTAGCAAAATCCTGTCTCAAAAATAAATAAATAAATCAAAATAAAAAATACATTTAGAAGGTTTAAAAAGCCACAAAACCATCTATAACTCGACAAATCAAATCCTGGTGAATTTTTCTTACATACATACTTTAGTTAGCAAACTAAGCATTATGCTTATCATGAGTTAGACATTGATCTACTGCCAAGAAGTTGAACTGTTTCAACTTTTTTGACCTTTTAACTGAGATGAATGTAGATATCCTACTGTATATATACTCTTAGGATTTGGAGAGCTTAGTATAAAGAGAATTTGATGGTTCTTTTTATTTTTGTACTAACTTTATATATGGAAGTAGGATTTGAGCAAGGATTACTGTTTTTTTGAAAAGACTTTCTTGTCTTATTTTAATGTAACTCAAGTACATATTAATAAGGACCACATAAAAGATGCTATTGTTAAGTCTATAAAGGGATAAAATACAGAAGAATAATGAGAGAATAACATTGGCTACTGTATTGTGCACAATGATTTCTTAATGATCTGTATTTTCATACATTTGTAAAATTTGTTAATGTTTTTACAAATTTTAAAGCATGATCTCACTAAGATTGTGAGTTTCCCAGGCCAGGCTTAAACCTTTCCTTATTCAATCTCCCTCCATCTCCCACAGTGATAAGATTGCAAGTATTATCTTGAGTTGATAATCAGCAAAAATTTTGTGCATTCGTAGAATGAAATATTTGGCTTTGATCTTTATACACTTTGCAGAGAGAGTATATCTAGTTAAGCTATGTACCAACTTCCTAACTGGCAGTTTTTTTCAAAGTAAGTAGGATTGAAAATCCCATTAACACTGTTTGGAGATTCTCTGTTTTGTAACTGTGGTCATCATGTGCTTCAGAATATCACTGCAAATGCCTTCTGCCCTGGTATTGAGGCTTGGTGTCTTTGAAGCACATTCTGTTTTTTTTTTTTAAATCCCTCATGGATTTTCATGACTGTTTGAAGTGAAAGCACAAGAAAAGTGTGAAAGCTAATGCCACTTCGGGCACACTGCTCTCCAGAAGGCCAGGACAGTTTAAAATATTTTTTTCTACCATTGGACTTTCCAAGTTTTTGTTTTGCACTCAGTTTCTATGGATTGTATACTGAGATTTTCACTTAGCTCCATGGTTTTCCACATTTAAAGTTCTTTTTATTTTCATCCAGATTCTGGATAAGTGGCTATATTGCTAAGGGTGTCTTTAAATTTGTGGTGCTGTTGCCTCAGCCTTCCGGACTGCTGGCATTACCAGACACTCCACCAGTCCTGATTTCATCATAGTGTTGCTAAAAACTCATTGGCTGAGCATGGAATGTTGAAAATGCCTGCAATGCCTGCACTCAGGAGGCTGAGGCAGCAGGATTCCTGGGAGTTCCAGACCAGCTTGCAACACACTCTGAGTTCAGCTTAGGCCAGAGCTACACAGAAAGAACTTGACCAAAAACCTGAAAAAGAAAAAGAAAGAAAACTAAAGGAATGGGAAATGATGGAAAGAAGAGGGGAAAGTGGAGGGGAGGCAAGGGAAGGAAAAGGGAGAAACAAAACAAAATTCCTGGCGACTGTATGAGTTGGTCTCTACTGGGCTGGCCTGTTTAATCTGTAGTCCAGTTTTTGCAGTATAGGACCCTTTTGACTGTTGTCACTTTATTATATACCTGAAAACTCTGTATTTTGTTGCCTCTAACTTTAATATTTTTTCCATGGCTATAGGATAGACTCTTTGTCCTTCCATCTGAATTTTCATATTGTTTTTCTATTTCTAGGAAAATGGCACTGATATTTTGACAGGAATGGCATTTGAAAAACTGGTTGCTCTGGGTAGCATGTACATTATAACAACATGAATTCTTCCCATCCACCATCACAGTCTGTCTTTTCTTCTCTTAGTGCCACTTCACTCATTGCTTCAATTTCAACAATTTTCCAAGAAGAGATGTGTTTGATTCAAATTTTACATGAGTATTAATTCTTTTCGATGAATTATTTAATGAATGTTGTTCCTTGTATTTCGGGCTGCAGTTTGTTTGAAGCACATAGATATGAATTGATTATGACTTGTGGATTTTGTACCTTGAAACTGAAGTTATTTGTCAGGTTGTTCTAAAAGTTTTTCAGTTGAGTTTTAACTTTCTTGTATGAAACGTTGTGTCCTCAGGAAAGAGAGACACCTCTTAATTGTTCCTTTCTGATTTGGTAAACTTTTGGGTTCTTATTGTTGATATTTCTTTTTGTTCTTATTTTTTCCTGGCTTCTTTGATTATTTGAGCATATATTTAGAACTGCATTTTGCCAAAAAACATTTCCTTGTGTTTTCACTTTCCAGTTGACAGAACTTTTTACAGATTTCTACTGTAGTTCAAACCCTAGGTGATTGAATGCTGAGAATCCACTCTCAAGCTTGGTAGAATGAGGGAAGCAAAGCAGAAACTGAACTTGGGGACACTGCTGTGCCTTCCAGCATTTTGTACAGCAAACCCTGACTCGTGCCTGTTTACCCATTGTCGATGTCGCTTCTGGCCGGCAGGAAGGAAACACGACAAAGTCTGGTAGTGGACAACCTTTTCTTTTTATTTTCTCTCCGTACAGCCTGCCCTGGGACCACTCCCAGCTGAAGCCTCCTTTGGTCCGCTCCCCGCGGCTCCTTTTGTGCTTCAGTCTGCCCCAAAGCCTCTACCGGTCCGCTCTCCGCGGCTCCTTTTGGGCTTTTACTTCCGGGCTTCTACCTGGCTTCTACTTCCTCCCAGGGGTGGCACCAGTATATATACGGGTACAGTGTCCAATCATGTTAAAGTAAGCAAGGCAAGCTGATTGGCTAACATCATCAGTTGCCAGGCAGACTATATTGTTGAGCGGGTTGTTTACACGGTAAGCAGGAAACTAACATATTCGATGGGAGGGGTAATCTACCTCAGGCTTTGCTCTTTACCACAGGCCGCACGTCCGCCAAGTAAGGCGACCGGGCTCGGGGCTGCGGCTCCCAACATCTCCCCCTTTTTTATTTTTTATGAATGTGCGCATCGTAGCCCTTCCTGGACTGGGTGCAGAGGCTTATGCCCTATGTGTAGGCCCACCGTAGGTCCTTGGCTTAGACCCTGGTTGGCCATGCCATGGTCTGCCAAGGCCCTGAGGCCCTCGTCCTTTTTTTAGGGCCAGGCACAAACTGGACAGAACCTGGATGCACACAAGCTTGCACTCATTTCCTCTCCATAAAGAAATCCCCTCGGAGAGAAATTTAGACCTGGGCAGCATCTAACAGTCCAGCGGCTTACGTGCAGGATGGGGTAGGGCCTGGCTTAGGTCGAGTCGTGCTGGGGAGGCACGCTCTTACCCGTCATTGACTCACCTACCCTGCTGTGTATTGTCACCTTATGGAGGAGAATGAGGGATGCCCGCCATATCTAGACTCGGTCGTGGGCCAATCGAGCAAGCCATGCATATGCCTGAGGATCTTCTTGTCCATTTCCGGCTACCGCTATTTCTATTTATCTTGTTGGTTGGTCTGTGATGGATCTCCGGTAGGGCAGGTCTGATCTTCAGTCGAGGGCTTTGTTGCCCGTGTCAGTCTCTCCGGTATCCACAGTGGTTCTCGTCCCGGTTCCTGTGGGAAAACACAAATCGCGCCTCGGTTCCAGCTGATTACCGGATCCGGGCCCATCCATTGTAGGACATCTTTCCATTTCACCCATCCCTTATTGCTATGAGATGGACTAGAATGCTCCATAGCTGGTGAGCGGTTATCATTATTTAAATTTAAAAAATTATGTGTGAATAGTGCCATGGATAATCGTGCCTTTGGGGCCAGGCCTTGGCCTACTCCCCCTTTTTGTTTTTGTAAAATTTCTTTGAGGCTTCTATGAGCCCTCTCAATGATTCCTTGACCTTGGGGATTGTATGGGATATCATGTTTTAATTGAACCTCCATCATTTTGCAGAACTCATTGAAAGCTTTGCCTATATAGGCTGGTCCATTATCAGTTTTTAATATTTTTGGTTTGCCCCATGCAGCCCAAGCTGCCAGGCAATGATTGATCACATTAGACACTTTTTTACCTGTTTTTGCTGTTGCAAATATGACGCGAGAACAGGTGTCTGTGGAAACATGAACATATTTAAGAGTCCCAAACTCCTGTATATGTGTGATGTCCATCTGCCAAACATCACCAGGGATCAAACCTCGAGGGTTTACTCCCATCGGTATGGCAGGTTTGTATGTGGCACAGGAGTCACATAGTCGCACGATATCTCGTGCATCTGTTCTGGAAACATGGAAATGGTTTGCTAGTGTTCTGGCATTGACATGAAACTTATCATGGAAGGCACGGGCTCGCTCGATTGGTGTTAGTAAGGTAAAAATCCATAACGGGCGAGTGGCAGTGTCAGCAGCCGCATTCCCCTGTGCCATAGGCCCTGGCAGGGATGTATGTGCTCTTATGTGGGTGGTGAAGACCTTATGGTGCCTGTTCTGAAGCAATGTCTGGATAGACAGGAACAGCCCAGCCACTGTGGAAGTGGATCTAATTAAACTGGCAGTCTCAAGCACTTGTATAGCATTGACCACATACCTAGAATCGGAGACAATGTTAATGGCTTTTGAGAACCGTTTAAGAATCATTTTAACGATCTGTAGTTCCACCACCTGAGGCTGATCTGGTTCAAATTGTATGGTAACCGGGGGCTTGCCTAGGATCACATAGGCGCCTATCCCCGTCTTGGAGCCATCTGTATATATTGTAGTTGCTGGGACTAATGGCTCAGAGGCAGTAACCTTTGGAAAAATTATAGGGTGCTGAGTGACAAATGACAAGATAGGGTCTTTAGGGTATTGATTGTTTATATCCCCATGGAAAACACATCTCAGAATGGCCCAAGTATCTATGCAGGCAGCCAGGGTCTTGATCTGGCTAGCGGTATAGGGTACTCGGATGGCTTGTGGTCCTGAGCCAAAATGTTGGACAGCTCTATCATGCGCTTTAAGGGCCAATGAAGCGACTGCCTCCGGGTAATGCTCTATGACTTTTGCAGGTGAGACCTTAGGGTGTATCCACAGTAGTGGTCCTTTCTGCCAAATCACCGCTGTAGGCTGTAGACTAGTCTGTAGCAAACAGACATCAAAGGGTCGCCCTGGTTTAATTCTGTGTAAGGTAGCCCCACTTAAGGCTTCCTCCACTCTCTGTAAGGCAGCTCTTGCCTCAGGAGTGAGCCTCCTGTGGGAGGCTATATCTGGGTCTCCCTTCAGAAGGTCGAACAGGGGTTTGAGATCTGAATTTGGTATATGTAAATATGGCCTAATCCAATTAATGTCTCCCAATAGCTTTTGTATGTCATTTAGGGTCCTAACGCCATCCGTCCTAATGGTGACCTTCTGCGGAGAGACTAGCATAGGGGAGATTCTCGCGCCTAAGTAGGTCACCATTTTTCCTCCCTGAATCTTGTCGGGGGCAACATGCAGATTGGCTTGTCTCAGGGCCTTGACCAACTGGCCGAGCATATTATTTAGCATGTCTGGGTCCCTGCCGCTGAGCAAAAGGTCGTCCATGTAATGCATACATCTTATCTTGGGAAAGGATTTTCGTAGGGGGGCCAGTAGGGAATCAAGGTAAATCTGACACATAGTGGGACTGTTGGCCATACCTTGGGGCAACGTTACCCACTCGTATCTGAGATCAGGGCTTTCTTGGTTAATGGTGGGTAAAGTGAAGGCGAACCTACGAGTGTCCTCTGGGTGCAGGGGAATTGAGAAGAAACAGTATCTAAGATCTATAACATAAACTGGCCAGGACTGAGGGATGGCTGAGAGAGCTGGCAGCCCCCTCTGGACCGCCCCCAGGGGCTGCATCTGTGCGTTGACCGCCCTTAGATCATGGAGCAGCCTCCACTTGTCAGACTTTTTTTTAATTATAAAAATGGGGGTGTTCCATGGGGAGGTTGACGGCTTAATATGTCCTAATCTAAGTTGTGTACTGACTATTTCTGACAAGGCTAATAGCTTTTCCTTAGGCAGGGTCCACTGAGGTACCCAAACCGGATCATTTGATTTTCAGGTGATTTTGATCGAAGTGGGTAGGAGAGCTTCTTCAGCGGCCCCTAAGAAAAACCCAATCCTTGCCTACCTTTTTTGTTCTCTACTGGTATTGGGGATGTCCGACCCTGCAGGGCATTGCCCAAGCCTTTGTCGGGGGTATATCCCTGGTTCCTGAGTATATCCTTAGCCTGGGGGGAGCAGTTTGACGTAAGCGTGACATCCATCTGAGTGAGGATGTCCCTTCCCCATAGAGACACTGGCAACTGCAACACAAACGGTTGGAAATGGCCCTGATGACCCTCCTCATCGCACCAGAGCAGGGTTGAAGCACTAACCTGAGGAGCTGACACCATCCCCAGGCCCTGTAGCGTGTTATCTGCAGTGTTGGTGGGCCAGTTGGAAGGCCAATCCTTTTTGGAGATAATGGAACGGTCAGCTCCTGTGTCTAGGAGCCCTGTTATATTCTTGCCATTGACCTTAAGTGAGAGCATGGGCCTTTTACCAAGTGTCATATGGAGTCCCTTAAAGACTTCCCCTGAGGAACCGAAACCTTGACTTTTTCTAATTTTTTGTTTTGAGGGAAATCTCTTGTGGAGACTGGGGAGCAGCAAGAGCTGCGCTATCTTGTCTCCTTTATTGATTATCATAGTACCCACAAGAGATTGAACCATAATTTTAATATGTCCTGTGTAGTCTGAGTCTATGACCCCCGGGACTACTGTGAGACCCCGAAGGGCCGTGGAGGATCTCCCGATCACCAGACCCACGGAATTTTTGGGTAACGGTCCCTTAAAAGTGGTTTCAACCACTTGAACACCCATATCAGGCACTAATATAAGTCCTGAGGCGACACTGAGGTCCACACCTGCTGACCCAGGGGTGGCCCTTGTTGAAGGCTGCCACCCTGAGCTGTCCTGTCTCTGGGGCGGGGGCCCGCCTGTGAAGGGGGCCCCCTCTGGCCGTTTTTTGGCTCTCTAGCATCTTGTCCACAAATACGGTTGCCCTGAGCATCAAAGACCGACCTACACTCTTCAGCTTTGTGTGATCCCTTTTTGCATCGCCCACAAACATATGGCTCTTTATTCCTAGGACGAGGCCTAGCATCTGCATTGTTTGGGCAGTGACGTTTAACGTGTCCTGGCTCCCCGCAGGCAAAACACCCTTTAGCCTTACATTCCCCTCCTGACCCGCGAGGTCCCCTCTGCTGTACAGCCGCGGCCAGGAGAGCAGCCACTCCCGAGTTGGAGAGCGGCCCCCCTATCTCTCTGTATATCCTAATCCAGGCGTTGAGGTCCTTGTTCTTATGAGGAGCTATCGCTGCCTTGCACTCCTTTGTACATTGCTCGAAAATCAGCTGCCTTACCAGCGGTCGAGCCACTCCCGGATCAGAAAATATCTTATCGGCAGCATCTTGCATTCGGGCCACAAAGTCAACAAATGGCTCTGTGGTACCCTGAATTATTTTTGAAAGACACAAGGAGGCTGTTCCGGCACCACTTACTTGCTTTCAGGCGCGGAGCCCTATGGCATTGATTTGTTCATAGACATCGCCGGGGAACCGAGTCTGATCATCAGCGTGCTGACCTTCTCCCATAAGCATTTCCTTGTTTCACCCCCGGTTTCCCCGATTGGCGTTTTTTTCAGCCTGCTCTGCAGAGAACTCTGCATACCAGGCTCGCCAATCCAGGTAACTACCCGAGGGCAGACACGCCTTTGCCAGCTGAATCCAGTCCGCGGGGGTGAGGGGCCCAGAAGACAGATTCTCCAGCATGGCAATGGTGTAAGGCGCAGTCGGCCCAAAGGTTGTCACTGCATTTTTAAGTTCTCTAATCTGCTTTATCTCAAAAGGCTCCCATACATTGCGTCCCTGACCCATAGCTACTTGTACAGGAAATGTCCCATAGGGGTCACTATCTATCCCAGGTGGATGTACCTCATGAGACAAGCGTCCCCCCTGCCAAAGCCGCCTGTGAAAATACCGACCCGCCGGCGGCGGAGCATAAGACGGCGGCCGTGATTGGGCGGAGAATGGGGGCCCGTGCATCACTTCCTGTTCTGGCGAAAGGGGGGGGGGCTCCCAGGCGGCCGCCTCGTGGCGAGGAATCGCCTTCGGGAACGGCCCCCAGGGTGGGGCGGAAGGCTTTGCCTCCCTCTCGCGCCGGGGCGCGCTCAGGAGCTCTCTACTCCTCCGCAGACCAGGTTGAGCAGAGCGCAATTCGCGGCGCGACGCTGGAAAAGAACCCTGCGACTCCTTATTGAGCGACTTAGGCTCCTGACAGCTGGTCTCTTTGGCCTCCCTGCCATTTAACTTTCCCTCGTCCTCGGAGTCAGACGACTCCGAGGCTAGAGCCCCGTCCTCCTCCTTAGCATCCTTGTTCCCCTTGACGGACCCCTCTCGGGAGCTCCCTGACTGGGCCTGCTCAGATACCCTGCGTACTTTTGTAAGCTCTTGAGAGCTTTCTCCACAACCACCCTCACTCTTAGTGCCGCTACCTAGCATGTTTCCCATTTTTTAATATGTTACTCACCGCGTGAGGCCCAAGGAATCCGCCACTTACGCGTGAGCCTGAGGGGAGTCTAAAAGCCCTGTAGGTGCGCGCCACCCAGAGCCCAGGCTTATCCCCAACTCACCTGTCTCGCAGCTCTGTACTGGAGCGTTGTCCACTGTCACGTCTCGGGGGTGATCAGTCCCCGGGCGGGCCACCAAATGTCGCGGTCGCTTCTGGCCGGCAGGAAGGACACACGACAAAGTCTGGTAGTGGACAACCTTTTCTTTTTATTTTCTCTCCGTACAGCCTGCCCTGGGACCACTCCCAGCTGAAGTCTCCTTTGGTCCGCTCCCCGCGGCTCCTTTTGTGCTTCAGTCTGCCCCAAAGCCTCTACCGGTCCGCTCTCCGCGGCTCCTTTTGGGCTTCTACTTCCGGGCTTCTACCTGGCTTCTACTTCCTCCCAGGGGTGGCACCAGTATATATACGGGTACAGTGTCCAATCATGTTAAAGTAAGCAAGGCAAGCTGATTGGCTAACATCATCAGTTGCCAGGCAGACTATATTGTTGAGCGGGTTGTTTACGCGGTAAGCAGGAAACTAACATATTCGATGGGAGGGGTAATCTACCTCAGGCTTTGCTCTTTACCACAGGCTGCACGTCCGCCAAGTAAGGCGACCGGGCTCGGGGCTGCGGCTCCCAACAACCCATAACATATGGGTGTCAATACCAACTGAATCTGCCACTGACAAATGAGTTTCCTACATTTACTTCAAACAATCTCATTTCCCCTCAACTTGCTAAGCACATGGTCTAAGGAGTCTTACACCCAAACTTCAAAAATAATTTCCAGTAAACAAGAGACTGCTACCCATCCTGAAATCATGATGGGATTTTATGTAAAGACATAGTCTGATCCACACCCAGGCAATCATGAGCTGAGAGGAACAGAGATGGCTTGTGCAGATAGAAACACCTTGAAATTGTCAACCAGCAGCAGCATCAAGCAGGGAGCAGAGCTGCTGAACCCTCACATTTGGGTGATGAAATCATCTGGTGGGTTTTGCCTTGGGTTTACTGAGGTGGCTCAATAAATCTAGGTTGTTGTAGTGCAGTGCCAAAGGGAAGTCATGTCTATGTAGCATTTATTTGGAGTCATTCTTTTGCAATTGTGAAACCTGCATGCATGAGTTTTCACACTTCTGCCACTGCAGACTCACCCACAGGCATTATTTCCATGACTTGTAAAGGATCAGTTTATTTACACAACATAACGAATTCTGTTCTCAGCCTTGTTTTTCTCAGACTTGTGCATTTTCAATCATTTCTTCAAAAGAAGCTAAATGATTTAGTTTGAGCAAACTTCAATTGTGTTGCCGTGCTTCTGTGTGATGTCATTGCTGACAGACCTGAAAAGGAAGTGAGGTGGACCTGCTGGGGGTTCAGCTACCGAGGGATACTCTGCTCAGCTGTGTCAGTCAGGGCTGCCCCTCATCTGATTGGCCATTCTGGCATCCAAATGCCCTTGCTTGGTGTTGTCCCTGGTGTTGGGAAGCACTGGTTTGCAGTGTAGACTCCCAACGCACTGGTTAGCCCATGAAAAATCTTGCTGTGCTATGAGTTTTTCACCCCTAGACCTGCACCTCTATGAGCCTGGCCAGAGTTCCCTCCAACAATCATTCATGGCATTCTCCAAACAGCTCTCCTGTGCATGCTCTATGTGAAGGCTAGGGACGGTCTCAGTTCCTTCCTGCTTCAAACAGTACTGTGAATCAGAAATCTTGAAAATTTGTGTTGCATTCTGTGTTGGAGAAACCTCTCTTTTTAGTCCTGTGAGGTCTAAGGATGGTTCCATATATAGCTGTGATGGGAGCTACAGGACAGGACTCTGCTCTGTCCTCCATGTTCTCTCCAGTGCTGTTCAGCTCCTGCCTTAAAATGTGCCATTGGATGGGGACACAGCACATCTCAGTGATTTGTGCCTGTGTGATTCAACTTTGGGAGGCTGAATGTTTCCTGCACCTGTTGGCCACAGGTGGTGATTTCCTTTTGAATTGTAAGACTTTCTCACTTTTCTCACAAAATGAACTGGTGAGACCTCTTTTACTCCAATAATTCAAACCCCGCGAAGGTGAAGCACTTTCATCACCAATCACAGTACTAAACAATGAACCAATCACAGATCCTAGGTTTAGCTGCCTCTGTGAGTCTTTGGTAGGGACACCCAGATACAAACCCTAGGTGATTGAATGCTGAGAATCCACTCTCAAGCTTGGTAGAATGAGGGAAGCAAAGCAGAAACTGCCTTCCTGAGTCTTTGGTAGGGACACCCAGATACAAACCATAACACCTTCAAAAGTAAATCCTCTGAAGATGCCCATGCTTTGGACTAGAAGATAATTCCTAGCCTTAGTCCAGGGTTTATCTTATTTTATTTTATTTTATTAATTTATTTTTTACGACTCTCACTGTGTAGTTCAGGCTGGCCATCAATTCACTATGTAAATTAGGCTGACCTAGAACATGCAACAATCCTCCTCTCTGCGCTTCCTAAGTGCCAGGATTACACCCATGTACCATCACACCCAGCTATTGTTTGTTAAGCTGTATTTATTGATTCACTTGAGATTACTCAATTTAACTACCTTTGTTATACTTAAGTATACAAAAATGCTAATAAATGTAATAAAATTCCAGCCCAATGTAAACAACTTAGCAACTTAGCAAGGCCCTGTCTGGGAATAAATTATGATAAAAGTACCAAGGCACTGCATTCGATCTTCAGCACAGCAAAATTAAATAAATCTATAAATAAACAAAACTTCATATAAAATAATCTATAAATAAACAGTACTGCTTAGAAATAAATCTAAAAAAACAAAATTGCTTGTTAATAAATCTATAAATAAATAAAGCTTTTGTGGATAGCTCAGATGAGAAGTGTTTTAAAAGCAATTTTATTTCATTATAATTGACATACAATGAACTTACAGGTTTAAATACAAAATTGGATGAAACTTGACATGGGGCAGGGATATAGCTCAGTGGCAAAATGCTCCCTGGCAAGCACAGGGTCCTGAATTTGGTTCCTGGTACCAAAAATAAACAAAACTAAAACTAAAAACAAACAAAAAATCCTCTAGGAATCTTGTCATACATGAGCCCCTTGAAAACCATCACCAAAGTGGTGATGTATATGTCACCTTCACATTTTCCTTATGGCTCCTTATAATTGCTTCCTTCTATCCTAAGCAATGTGTCTGCTTTTTGTCTCTGGGAAACACTCTGTATTTTCTAGAGGTGACAGGTTATGAAGACATCAGACGACGGATACCGAAAGCACTCATTTCTCTGTAATAAAAGAAGGGCAACAACACAAATAACAATGGCATCTGAGCACTTGCTATATGGTAGGAACCATGGGAAGAGCTCTGCAGGGTTTTCATTGGATCTTCACAACAGTGCCAAGAGATGAGTATTGCCATTCTTCACAGTTTTTTTTTTTTTAATGGAAAAAACCACGCAGTATTTCAAAGCAAAATAATAGAATAACAATAATGGAAATTGAGGCTCCCAGAAAGAAGCAGTGTACCTAAGGTGTCAGGCCCAGGAAGATTTGAGTCCAGACATCTATAAATTCCAAGCCTCAGACTCAGTCCACTCCTCTGCTTCCTCTCACAGCAGGCCTGGGGCTCAGTCTCCCAGAAGCTCAACCTGCAGCCACACCCAGCTTCAGAGAAATCCTAACCCCCACTGCCACGCCCACCGCCTCATTCTTGCCTCCTGGAGGGCTCTGCACCTCTTGGGTCCCAGCTTCTGGCCCCGCCACTCACATCGCGTGGCCCCACCCCCTGGCCGCCAGGGAAGATTACACTCCACCTGGCCCAACCTGGGCGGCCCGCGCCCAGGGATGGTCCCTTGCCACTGGCCTCCGCATCCCACTCAGTCCCGCCTCGCCCCCGGCCTAGCTTTACAGGGGATGCACGGAGTGGCCATTTTGCCGCTAGCGCCCCCTTGTGGTGACCTGAGCACTCTTCCTTCTTTCCTCCGCCTAGGCTGTTGCTGGGCTGGGACTGGGGTCTGGCCAGGTAGGTGGAAAGCAGCCGGTGTTGAGTGACGGTGCCGCCCAGTGGCCCCGAATTTAGCGGCGCAGGTGCCTTGGTAGGGGGTCCGGGGAGGCTGCGGGCGTGGCACTGGGGCGACCTAGCCTCAGGTCTTCAGGGCTCTCCTTTCCACCCTCCTCTCTGTCGGGGTCCGCATGGCCAGCCCAGCACAGGGCCTAGGATCCTCCCCCCGCCCACTAGGTGCTGTTGAGAGCCCAGCCCTGGTTGGAACCTGTGGCAGGGAGGCTCAGAATCTCACATGGCCTCTACTGTCAGTGAGCCGTGGACATTTACCCCAACAGGACGATTTTATTCCACTTGGATCTCCTCCCTGCAGACTGAGAGAGGACCTAGATGTTAAATTAAGACAGCAGTTATTATTCTACCTACACATGCTTTGTCTCCAGTCCATTCCATTGATAAGGGCTTTCTGCTTGTTTTAATATTGGCGCCTCTTGGGTGTTTAAGCTTTGTGAGGAGTCTGAATGTGGCATGGGACTTTGAGGGATGAGGAAGTGTGATGAGCAGTTTAAAAATTTAAGTCCACACACACACACACACACACACACACAAATAATTCACCCACATTGTTGAACCTGCTGCAGAATACCCATCTTGTCAGTATTCGGCTGTCTCTACCCATACTCCCCAGTTCTGCTCACATCATTTGTGTATTTGCATAGTGTTGAATATTTATAATATATGCTTAGGTAGAGTTTTACTTAGTTATCCTGTTACTGACCATGTACACAAGTCAAGTTCCTCTTAGAAAAACTGCATTGAGCATATATCTTTTTTTCTTGGGATAAATCCCAGACATTGGAAGTAGTAAATCAGAGTTCTGTGTTCTTTCCCTGGTACTTGATATGAATTGCTTCTCAGAGAAGACATGTTAACAATAGACACCTTGCAAAATTTAGGTATTTTCCCAATTCTATGGAGAAATTTGGAGTTCAGCAAGTTGTTGAGTCATTTTCTGTACCAGCTGAGAGGCCACACAAACGACTGTTGAATTTTATTTTTAACTGATGCACCATGATCATCCTTTTGTTTTGATTGACTCTATTCTGTTTTATTTCATTAGGGTTTATCCTCTTGACAATTAAAAAAAAACACTTTCTTGCAAGGCATGGTGTGCATGCCTGTAATCCCAGCACATGGGACGAATAGACACGAGGATCACAGGGAGTTCAAGGCTAGCCTGAAATACTTGTTGAGTCAAGGTCAGCCTGCAGTACCTAGCAATACTTGTCTCAAAGGAAAAATAAAACAAACAAACGATTTCTTTCTTCTTTTTTATTTCAATGTAGCACACGTAGACATTAATAAAGTATGAAAACAATTTTATAAATAGATTAATTTTTTTCATAACAGAATAATGGTTAATCCACTGTGTTCAATGATCCCAGGGATTTCTGTATGAGCTATATGCCCATGCACTTTAAAAGTTGTTGTTTTTTTAAATTTTTGACACAATCTCTAAATAATTTACTCAGCTCTCCAAGTTGGGTTTAAACTTGTGGTCCTCCTTCCTTACTCTCCCTGAGTGCTGGGAGTACAGCTATAGGATATCTTCCTTTGGTAATTCACAATAGTTATGAATGTTTGTGGGGTAACATGTGCTTTTGATCTATGGCTCCTTTGTAGAAACAATCAGTCCAGTTAATGTGTCTACCACCTTACTAACCTACAAATACTTTCACAGTGACTACAACTGCAAATCCCATTGTTTAGCAGTTTTGAAAGCTATCCTTCTTATTAACTGTGGTCACCATGCAGTTTAGTAATCATTGAAAATTTCATCTCCATTGTTAATGAGACTTTGCATTCTTGGATGAAAACCCTCCTTTCCCCATCCCTCATGGAACTGATCATTCTTTAAAATCAAAGTGACCAAGAAAGATGTGGAGGCTCAAGCTGCTTGGGGCACACTGCTCTCCAGAAAGACCAGGTGATAGTGCTTTGTAGCCCTTCAGCTTGCTCCCAATTTTTTTCCTTAACTCAATTCAGGGAATTGAATGCAGGCCCTTGCACTGAACTACAGTAAATTCTGATTTCAAATTTCTTTTTTATTTTGAGTCAGGGTTTGCATAAGTAAGTAAAGTGCTGAGACACCAATCTTGGGCATAGACTCTTGCATGTCTGTATGTGGACACACATTGATGTCAGAGACATTTCATTTTCAAAACCAAGATCCTCCATGCACACATCCTTCTATTAATAGTGTATTACTTCATGATCAGATTCCTTTTCCTCTTTCCTTGTGGGCCCAGAGAGACTGAACTCAGCATCCCCACAGCTTTCCCTGGTTCTCATGACCCACTCTAATGCCTTGAACACTCCATGTGGAGTGTAGCAAGCAAGGCTGCCAGTGTCCTCCTGCTTCAAATAGTGCTGTGAACCACAGTCTTAAACACAAAGCTTGAAAAGTTATGCGGATCTCTGTGTGGGATAAATCTCTATTGTGAGCACTGTCAGGTCCAGGGACACCTGTGTAGAGCTGTGATGGGAGCTACTGGACAGGGCTCTTCTCTGCACACCATGTTCTCCCCAGTGATGTTCAGCACTTGCCTTAAAACCCACCATCAGATGGGACACAGCAAATGTCAGGGATGTGTGCTTGCATGAATCAGCTTTGGGAAGCTCAGCATTTTCTACATTTGTTTACATGTGGTGATTCTCTTTTGAATTACAAGAATTTTTCATCTCTCACAGAATGGACTCATGACACTTCTTTGTCACTTCTAATACAAACTATTTATCTGCCTGCTGCTTGTAAGCAAAGATTTCTTATTGTGGATTCTACATTATTCTTGGTTCTGTTTTTCAAATGTAAAGAATCAGATCTTTCTCTGTCCCTTGTACCACTGAAATCATGGGAAAGCTTTTCCAACATGAAAAGATGAGTAGATAAACAATAGTCTTCACATTTTATCTGTACACTTTGGTCTATCTGGGATTTTCTCTTCTATCGAAGAGCAATAGTAGCCAGTCTCCTCTAGGAATATTTGGTCAAACATAATCTGATGCATGAATATTAAAGACCCAGAGAACTAAATCACAGGGTGAAAAAATCAGAGTGAGTGGGGAATAATAAGAGAGTACAAGGATATGGAATGGTCCAAAACTGAGCAGAGTGCTGGAAATCAATGGATGTGGAATTTGTACAAATTGTTGATGTGATGACGTGCTACTGAATTGAATATGTTGAAATGCATGATATCTTCACTTTTAATTAAAATTACCTTAGAATTTGATGTTGAGAATAATTATAGAGATATGAGTAAAAATCAAAACTGAAAGAAATACAAGGGGATGGGTTAAAAGGGGATGGGAAGGTAAAAGCAGGTGCTTTGCAGGACGTGGCCTAAGTGGAGTTCAAGACACCTGTCATGGCGTGAGTAAAAGTGCCAGTTATGGAATTCCTTAAGAGTGGGTGCCTGACCCTAGTTTTCACTTTGATCCCAGAGCTGGTGAGGTCACTGGAGGTGTGGATGACCAACGCTGTGCAATTGGGACTTGAAGTTATTCATGTACCAGCCATGCGTCAGCAGGAGAACAATCACCAACTGTCCTTGCTCCTTGCAGGGCCCAGAACTTCCCAGTGCCTGTCACAGACAACTCTGTGCACAAATCCACCCCAGCAAAATTTCTCATTCAGCTTTGACAAACCCATTTCTGCATGCGTCAGGGTTGCTTGAGGTCCCAAGACTGGCAGTCTTTCTCCTTGTCAAGTGTCCCATGCACTCATGAGAGGCCCACAGGCCAAAGCCAAAATCTTCTGAATGCAGTGCTCAGTTTCAGTTTTATCCAATTCAGCTGGGACATCTTGTAGAATTGGACACCAGCCTCCTGCTCCAGTTGCAAAGAGCCCAGCCCAGCCTTCTCTCTGCCTTGAATGGGACAGTGCTGGTCCAAGAAGACTTACCCCGCTGATATTAGTCCCTAAAAGTGCTGTGACCACCGTGCTCCTTTCTTTAGGAAAGCATGAAATCCATCTTCCTTTCCCACCCTCGTGGTGTTGTCTCTGTGAGAAAGAGAATGGTGTCTGCAGTGTTGCTCTACTTGTGCTTACTCTACAGGGTTGGTGCACTGCAAATATCTGTGAAGTGAGTGGTCAGAGGGAGTGTGTTCTGCCTGCCATTCCTTCCTCTTCAGTTCATATAGTGATGCATCATTCCATTATGTGTGTCTTCTGGGGACACCTATTCCTCTATTATGTGTTCACATATGCAGAGGCCAGGAAGTTAGGCACATTCACAGTAATGTGGGTAGTACCTGATCTGTTCTTTAGAGGGACTTGTGTCCTGGATAACATGGAATCACAAGAGAACAGTGGCTAAATTTACTCTGGCCATTGCATTAGGGTCATAGCCTAGTAAATTGGTGGTTAAATGCACTCACCAGCTCTTTTTATGATGTCTGTGTGAACCTGTGTCCTATGGTATCCTCCAGAGTTTCTTACTGTGGATACCTTGGAAGCCCATGGAATGACTCTCCAGTGTCCTTCACAATAAAGATAACAGCTTCACCTACGTGACAGATCCATGATAGGAGGCAAGGCTTCCCCAAGGCTAAGAAAAACCAGCAGTGCTCACAGGGTCACAGCTCTGAGGAGAAAGATCCAAATCCTCCTCCTGACTTCCTCCATAAACCTAGACAAGACACCATGCCTCAGGTCTTTCATGGAGTATCCCCATGCAATATAGAGGTCATCCTGGCATCTACTTCCTAGGGATATTTTCACCAGTCTGAGATGACAATTGTAATGCCTGTTGGCTAGTGTCTTGTGTACATAGTGTACAGAATTAGAGGTTAAATCCAGGAACCGGTGTGATGCATGTGGAATACAGTGCTGCCTGGTGGTAGAAATGACACTGACCTCCTGGACATATTCCCTGGTGGCATCGTGAGGGGGCAGAAGTTCTTCAATTCAATCATCTTTATGTTCCCTAAGCATCACAATTTGTTCTACGTACTGGTGCTATGGCCTCGAGTCAGGATCTCACACAGGCTATGCCAGCACTATGGATGGAGTTGAATCCCCAAATCTTCTGGCATTGCTTCTACATTCACACCTGTGTGAATTAGCACTCCCATGGTCTGACTCCTACTCAATAGCTGACAGATGACCTTCTGATGTCAAAAGCTGAGTAGCCCATTCCCTACATTATGGGCCTCACTTAGTGAATTATTTTTGTTATTATTATTATTATTATTATTATTATTAGTGTTGTTATTTTGCATTAGAAGTGTTGAAATTGAGCCCAGGGCCTCATGCATGGTAACCAAGTACTCTATACTGAGCTCTCTCCCCAGCTCTTGACTCACTCTTAAATAACTGAATATGGCAGACATCATGTGATGTAAATACTAAAGTTCAAGCATTAAAATAACTGTGACCCATCTTATGTTCTTTCCCTCTTATGTTCTCTCTTACATTTTAGTATTTATTTTTCTCCCTCTCTGGATCTCTCGCTGTGGGGAAGCCACTGCTATCTATGAAGCTTGCAAGAGGAGAGCCTGATGAGCTTTGAGTGAGAAAAGGGAAAACAGTCCAAAAGGCACCAGGCTTTCGCCTTGGGTCCTACCTGTAAGCAAGGGACAGACCCTGAGAGCAAATTATGCCCTAGTGCCATCTCCCCTGAGCCTGTCTTTACAGAGATATGATGGTAACAGACCCAGCAAAGCCTCTTGGATTCCTGATACCCAGCAACTATGGGAGAACAGAGTTTATCTCTTATATGAACTGACCTGTCTTCTATCACACATGTCTTGTCACATTTTCCAAATGTATGTAATGACTGGATAGAATTTGACCTCTCTGCCTTCTTTCCCCAATCATAATCATTAAGGATTATGTACAGTGAGATTGCTGTACAGTGTTTTCCTATGGATTTTCTTTCGTAGGTTCTCACTTCATGGTTTACTGTGTGTTTTTTTTTTTTCATTCAAATGTTATTGGATATTCACATTTCAGTTTTCAGTTGTTGGAAACAAAGTTCATATCAATATCTTATAAAATTCTCTTCATGACATAGAGAGGATTGTATGTACAGAATCCTAAGATAGTCAGATGAGTTAATGTGAAATTAACTGTCAAAATGATATCTGAAGTGAATTTACCACAAACAAGAGAGAAGAAATTTCCTTTGTGCACTTCCTCACCAATACCAGTGTGTTTTGCTGAAAAAAAGAAAGTCTGCATTGTGCTCTTCAAAACAAAAACAGGGTTTCTCTTGTGGAATGAATATTCATTTACCTGATAATTGACAATGATAGGAGGCATGTAGAAACTGGGAAGGGTTCATGTGACTGCCAAGGGCATGTTGAAGGCCTTAGAAGTGATAGACTTGTGAATCCCATGGAGGACTTGGACTCACAGCTGGCTCCTGTGGAAGTCACACTGCATGACCCAGGGAGTGCTGACCTCTCCTGAAGTTAAGGCCCCATGACTAGGACAGTCCCTGTGAGAGTTCCGTGGTATTGCATGACAGGCCTACTACTTGACAGAAGATGGAGGTGGAGGAGCCCCTAGCCCAAGGAGAGGGACTCAGGGGACTCTCCTCTCTACCCATAATACATATGTACAATCTAGACAGCTTTGGAATATGGGAGCAGCCGAAAGAGTTAAAGCAAAATGTGAGTGAAACAGTCTCACCATGGGTGTTATACCTATTGGAAAATGACAAAAAGAAAAGGCAAAATGCAATCTCAAACATCTGGTCCATCAGGAGCAAGACCAACCTACATTGAAATAGAGGACTTTAAAAGTCATAAATCAGAAACCTCAAAAGATAGAAAATGAAGTAAAGAAACAAATCCATGAGGCTACAGAGGAAATTGAATTAGAAATAATTTCTCATGTAAAGAAATAACAACTATAGTAAACTAGTTGCTCAACATAGCTAGAGAAGAGATATATAAAACAAAAATACAGGAGCATGGTAAATTGAAACTATGTATGAACAATGTAGAAAACAAGCAGAATCTATGAAACATATGTAAAGATATAGTCAAGAAACAAAAAAAAATATACTGAAAGCTGGCAAAACCATTTAAATGAAGCTGAGGATAGAATTTCATAATTTGAGGACAGTATTGCAGGGAGTGATCATGAATGTGTAGAACATATAAAAATAACAAAGCGTTATGAAATGACAATCCAGAAGCTTCAACATGATGCCAAGAGAAGCAATGTAAGACTAATAGACATCAGTGAAGATGCAGGAGTCAATGCAAATGACATAACTAAGCTATTCCCATAAAAAATAACAGAAAGATTTCCAAACATGAAGAAAATTCTGATATACAAATAAGAGCCACACAAAGTGCCAAACAGTCACAACAAACATAAGTCTATGCTCAAACATATAATAATTAAGATCCCAGACGTACAGCAGAAAAACAGAATAGTAAAACTGTTAGAGAAAAGACACAACTCACCTGTCCAGGAAAGACTATGATTACTATTAAGGCAAACATTTCAGCACAAACCTTCAGGTTAAGATGAGTTTGGTGTGAAAAATTTCAAGCCCTAAAAGAAAACAACTTTCAACCTAGACCGATGTACCCAGAAAAAAGTGTCTTTCAAATTTAATGGAGAAACAAGATACTTCAATGAGAAAGAACAACTGAAGAAATTCATGTCCAACAAACCAACCCTCGAAAGATTATTGAAAGACATGCTAGATGGGGATAAAAATGACCACAATCTCCAGAACAACAGAAAGAAATGACCAGGCTCAGCAAGAAATTGAACAAGGGAGAAAAGCAGGAAATCAACGACAGGAATACAACATGGCAAAGTCAAGTAAGTACATATCAGTGATATCTAAAAAGGTAAATTGTCACAACTCACCTATAAAAAGAAACAGGTTGACAGAGTGGATCAAGAAGCAGGAACCCACAATATGCTGTATACAAGAAACACATTTTACTAAAAAAAAAACTTCATAGGTTAAAAGACAAAAGATGGAAAACAGTTTTCTATGAAACAGGAACCCAGAAAAAAGCAGGATAGCTATTCTGTTTGCAGAATATGTGAACTTTAAAATTTTTAAAGGAGATAAAGAAGGCCACTACATATGTGTAAATGAGAAACTACAAGAGGAAGAATTACAAATATATATGCATCAAATACAGGAGCACCCAGCTATATGAGACAAATACTAACGGACATGAAAAACCAAACACAAGTATATAATTGAAATAGGAGACCTTAACACCCCACTGTTAGAGATAGATCAATGAGACAAAAAGCATGGGGTTTAAGAGGGCAGCTAGTTTAACAAAGAGGCATGGTACAAGTACATAAATGGCCTCTGGGGAACTTAAATATTCTCACAGACCCCGACAAGTTGTGTGCTGATTTCTGTTTGAATCCACACTGATCATCTGTCTGTTTGTCCATTTGTCCACTTTGTGAACAGCTGTTCCTTTCATTTTAAGCTCAGTAACTTTTCTCTTTTTCCAAGTTTGCATTGTTTCATCAAAGATATGTTTGGGTTGTGAATTTACGAAGCATGGTTTCACATTGTTTGCCAGCTGCTCGAAATGTCACAAAGCCTGGGTATATGAATGCAATATGTTGTTCTTCATCACTGATTTATAGTCTCATTATTTAGAAATTATATTATTAGGATGAATAAACAAAGTCCTGGAGAAGAAAAAATGGTGGATACGTAACAGTAGGCTACAGAGATTCTCTGAGATGTCACCTTAGATTCCAAAAATAATATAGCATAGTGAGACCCAGGCAGAGGGAGATAGACCCTCCCAGGCCTGGAAAAAATTAAGCTGAGAGAAACCATTTAAAAATACAGTCCCAGTGCTTCTACTGAAACAGCTACAGTCTTGGTGCTGCCACTTGAACTTGCTGCAACTCCTACACTTGATCTCATGCAGCCAAGATTTATGGAACTACACAAAAGCTCATCAGTTTCATCTCACTGGAGATGCATTTGCATTGAGGATGGGAGTCGGTGATCTTAACTGACAAGCTGAGCTGGCAGGGAACCCTGCATCGACCTGTGGTGAATGACGGGAATAAACGCCTTCCATAGAGCCTCCAAGAGATGACATCCTGGGACAGGGAAAATTGGCCAGAACAAGGGGCTGCAGTGACTTCGGTCAGCTTCTCCCTTCTCAAGTGGGATTGATGGGGAGCACCTGACCTGTGTCATGCCTCAGGCTGAAACCAATAGGCTAGCCCATACCAGTCCCAATGAACTAATGCAGTAAGCCTTCAGCAGGCTGATTAATCCAGAGGGGTTGGGTGCAGCATAGGCTTCCCTGGTCTGTATCCACATAGTACACTGCACTTGGGGGGGGGCATACAATCAGCACTTCAGACAAACTGTAACCTACAAACAAAGAACCTGGACCTCCCATATACACCTGTATGGAAGGAACAAAAAATAATAAGAGGAAACAACAAGAAAGGGTTCCTATTCCCCAATCATGAGAGCATAGATCCAGGAACTGTAAATGCAAAGCAGAATGAGGACAGCAATCATGCAATATCAGACATGGCCCCAGTAGACAGATAGCCATATCTTCAGGAATGCACAGATAATTTGAAAGGTGAAGTATTTAACCAAATAAAGCAAGATATAAATAGAATAATTTAAGAAATGCTAAGCACCTCTCAAGAAAAAAACATGGAAAAAGGGAAGAAAACAAAAAAAGGAGAGAATTGTTTCATGAGGAAAATAGAGAAAAGTTAGAAGAAAGGAAGCTGGTTCAAAGAGAGAACCATGAATTTAAAAACTCCTTTGCAAGCTGACAAAATTAATTGCAAGAAACTAGGGTAGATTATCCAAACTAGAGGACAGGTGTGCACTGTAGGATCATGAAAGGAAAAATTTCTTAAATATAACAAGGAAACAAGTAGTAACAATACAAATGCTAGATGATGACAAAAAGATGTATAACTTAAGAATAACGAATGTGAATGAAGCAGCAGGAGTACAAACAACGGAACTACAAATTCTATTCACAAAAATAAGGAAAACATCCCAAGCATAGGAAAAGATTCTCAGCTGTATGAGGCATACAGAACTCAAGCCACCTAAACCAAAACAGAACTACACATAGGCATATAATAATCAAGATACCAGAAATCCAATATAAGAACAGAATATTAAAAGCTGTCAGAGATAAGAAACAGATCATCTATAAGGGAAAGTCCATCAGAATTACATCAGACTTCTTGGCACAAACCATCAAATCAAGAAGAAAATGGAGTGAATCATTCCAAGTCCTGAAAGAAAATACCTACTGCCCAGATTGATGTATCCTGAAAAGTTTTTCTAGAAATTAATGGAGAAATAAGATGCTTCCAAGATAAAGAGGAACTGGGAGAATTCACAACCACCAATCCAACCCTACAGAGAATACTATAGGACGTTCTAAAGAGAGAGAAAATCACCAAGATTTCAGGAACAGTGGTAGAGAGGCCACAATGAATGGAGCAAAAAGCAAAGTGAAGAAGACAAATAGACAACTGATGACAGAAAAATAGAACAACAGAAATGAGACAGAGAAGGTTGGATATAATTTCTAATGCAGATGTCCTATATACACTAAATTAAGGAAAAAAAGAGAGAATCACAGACAGAGTGGATCAAGAAATAGGGCCAACTGAGATGCTCTTTATAGGAAGTATAATTGACCTGAAGAAGGGTATTTGGACCAAAATTGAATATGAGAACATAGAACTCGATGTGATAGGGAATGAGAGAGTAATAGGGGCAACTGGACCAGTATTTATGGGTAGGTTGGAAAGAAATGCTTTAATAAGTAAAGAAATATAACTAGAGATCAAGTCCTGGAGTGAGAAAGTTCAGAAACACTTAGATAAATAGCAGGTTGCCCACACAATATAAAACCAAAGGTGTTGGAGAGACACAAAAATACACAGTACACCCTGGGGGAGTGAAAGCGGAAGAATAGACTTTATTTTTTTTAATTTAAGAGGAAAAAGAGAAAAACACAAAACAAAACAAAGCAGTGTAAGATTACACATAATACAGAACTACAAAAAAAAAACATAACAGTAAGAAATCACCTGTTAATAGATTACATATTATCATCTTGGAAATAGTTGCTCAAATCACAGTATCAAAGAATACAAAGTAGACATTCAAACAGAGAGACTGCAAACAGCTGTGTTCAATGATCCAAAAACATTAATATAGTCAGCTATTTAACAGCCCTATACACACTTGCTGTTATATCCGTCAGAGCTCTTTTTTTTTTCCAGGGAAGAATAGACTTTAAAAAGACAGAAGAAGATATTGCTATAAGTGTATCAGGAATTAAAACCCATATTACTTGTACCACTCTGTTTAGATAGAACTTATTCCATCCCAGTTGTTATACAAGCACTAAATCTGAGGGCACAGACAGCTATCCCAAAAATATCAGGATATACCATAGTAATCATCTTTAATTTCCTGTTAACTTAAACCAGATTCCTCTATAACTTATACTGTTATATCATTACTGAATTTATTTAAATCTGATTTGTTTGATTGCTTATTGTTATTGACTATTTTATTCAAAACCGTTAGGTTGATAGTATCGTCAGAGTGCAGACAACTACACTGAAAATAGAAATGATTCTCTATAATACCCATTCTGACTTGATTAATATCTGTTTTTGTAGCTCTACACTATCTACAAAGTTCTATTTCTGTTAATACTGTTATGCAGTGATATATTCAATTATACTTTATCCGATGATATAGCCATTTTTATTGATGATAACAAGAGACAACACAGTAACCATGGTAGAACACCTTGTACAGCAGTTTTATATGTCTTTTTAGTTTTATGTATGTCTAGGATTATGTTTTGCTCTGTCCTGCTTTGTTCTGTTTCTCCCTCTAATATAGAAAGGATAGTAACACATTTTAAGATGCATGCTTCCATAAAACCTATCAATAATTTAGGTCCTTTTTTTTTTTTTTGTCTTTTTCCTTTTTATAGGTACCGGGGATCGAACTCACGACTGCCTGCTTCCAAGGCAGGCGCTTATGCCGCTGAGCTAAATCCTCAGCCCCAAAACCTATCAATAATTTAGAAAAACTGATTTTATGATACATGATGAAATGAACAAATACTTTGAAGGAGAAAAAAGGGGACTACAGTACCCAGTGCTGGTTCCATAGTGTCATGATGTGAAATCTAACAATACTATTAATCTTCAACTAGAGTGATTTTAATCTGCTTTGGTTTGTTTAAACTCAACATAAATGAAGATATGGATAAATACATACATGATTAAGTGTATAGGATTGATTGCCATATTACTTAGTTTTTATTAGATAGTTGAACAGAACTACTTGAAGTCTCCCTGTTTGAATTCCCATTTATATGGTCCACATTTGTATCTTGAACAATTGTTTGAAAGAGGACAATAAAACACACAAAGTAGTGATTTATTACTGTTTATTCTTTAATTTGAATGTATGTACTATTTATGCCTGCTTTCTGTTTTGTTTTGTCTTTCTTTAAATAAAAATAAATTTAAAAATATAAATAAATAAAGTCCCTTAGCAGTTAGATTGGTGGACCAAGCTCTGATTGATAAATAAGAAAGCAGCTGTCTGGTAACATTTTTAACCAGTTTTTATCCATTGGTTAGAGACATCAATGATCTCCAGATCACTATAGGAGACACCTCAAATAAATTTATGAAATTTATTCCTAAATGTTCACATTGGTCATTATCAAATGAAGTAATACACATTTTTGGTTTGATGATGCCTGTATAAATGTTTCACACGGTTATGACAGTTGATTTTAATCAACTATATGATGTATTGCATATATTCATAATTCTGGATGCATAAGACTCCATGATTGTAAAATGGGGATTACTTATGGTAACAGATTTTTGTCTCATGTGCACACCTTTGCTGCTCACAAAGACATGTGAGATTCACATTCAACTAAAGATCAATAAGTTTTTCAATAATATACAAAAAACTTCTTGTGTATTAGATAAGGGTGATTGACTAAAAGGGATATTTTATGTCAAACAAGAATTTAGATTATTACAAGAATCTCGTGATTGTCGTGATGCAATACTATGTATGGTTCTGATTCCTGATATATTATGTAAAATATGCAAGTGTTAATACTGTAGGTATTCAAAGGCTAAAATGTCCATGGATAGAAGAAAATAGGATTCATTTAATGTTCTAAGATGTTTCATCTTTAGATAAAATAGTAATATTACACTTACTGCCTGTAATATACTGTATTTTTATGAAAAACTTCTTTTGGATGTTTGACAGCTAAGGTTTGGAAGCCAAAACTCAGAGAAACAGATGGGCTAAATGGATAGCCAATATTGTGGCCCCAGCCCTTCAAGGGTGGTGGAGACCCAGGATATAAAATAATCTCTGATTGCATCATCCTAAGATATTCAGTGAGCCCCTGGTTGTCTCATCAAGGAGATGATGAAACCACAGAGGAAAGTCACCTTCAATGCAAGGTGTGCCTAAGAAGAGTCACAGGAGAAAAATCTCCCAAGCTTTCACAGAGAGCAATGTGGTGAAGCAATGATTGTGACTCTTCTAAGTGGCTGACACTGACAGAAGAGCCATTAGGTGTTATGCATGGTTCTAAGATAACTCCTGAGAAGACCTAAGTGACCTTGATAGGAAGGTCTTTGGCAACTCTTGGAGGTGGACTAAATGTCTTTTGCATAATGGATGTATATGAGTCCTGGGGGCCAGGGGTGGAATGTCATGGTTTATGCCTGTGCCCCCCAGGCCTCATGAGTTTGCATTGTGCATTTATGATGGTTCATTGTCTAGTGTTCGGATTGATAGTGTCAGTCCTAAACCCACATTGGATGGAGCCAGGATGTAATTCAATGGCAGGAAGAAGGTGTATCTTGCTTTTTTGCTGGTTCCTGTGTGCTTTTTGCAGCCTCCATGAACTGTGTCCCAGCCATACCTGCCTGCCTTGGAGCCAACTGAGTGTGAACTGAAACCTGCAAAAAATGTAAGAAATAAATCTTTCCTTTCTGAAATTGGGCTTCAGGTATTTTGTCTCAGCAACAAGTAAAAAGTAATTAAGACAGAATTTGGTACCTAGGAGTGGGGTCTTTTGCTGTGACTATTCTTGACCATGTTTTTCTAGAGGCTTTGGAAATGGCTTGTGGGCAGAGTTTGGAAAGGTTTGGACATGTTGCCTGGATGTGTGGAGCTGGAACAGCTTAGGCTGTTCTGTAGAGGGGATTCTGGTCAGAGCTCAGGAGACCAGAAGGCTGATAGAGGGCCTGATAATAAAAACCAGGCTTGGGAGGTTTCTGTTGGGAAGAAGGACTGCATTGGTTGTTGGACTCCACCTGATGTGTGGTATGGCTTGGCAGAAGGTTTGTCTGCATTTTGCTACTGCCCAGAGACTTTGCTGAGACTGAGACAAAAGGCAATGGACTGATTAATCTTGAAAAAGAAATTAAAAAGCAATCAAACCTTGAGGCTGTGGCATGGCTATTGTTGGGGGCTTTTAGTCAGATTTATGTTGCATATCAAAAGCAAAGAGATCAGCAGGATAGTGTACAATGCTGTGAGTTTGGCCAGAAGGAAAATTCCAGGAAGACTGTGGATTGCAAAGACAGAGTTGAGATTTTGAAGAGAAACAGAGAGATAAGAAAGATGGCCCCAGGGCATGATAGGAAGGGGGTCCCCACCCTGTGCAGCCTCAGTGCAAAAGTGAAAGAATTTGCTCAGAGGGAAAAGCTGCAGAGTGCCATGTTTTAGAATGGCAACAGAAGCCACTTGAGGTTGCAGAATGGTGGCCCCTTTGAGAAGCTTTTCCTCACAATCATGTAAACAGAGCCCTGCAATCAAGGCAACTGACCCCTATAGCCAAAAGGCAGAAAAGTGTATGTACTGCTCCAGTCAGCAGCAAACCTTGGTGGCATCCACAAGGTGCTGATTTGAGGTGCAAGGAAAATGCACAAATTCTGAGGCAAGATGGCATCCACCTCAATTGCAAAGTGCCTGGGAGGCAAAAAGGTGTGCCCCTGAGAGGGCCATTTGTGAAGACGTAAGGGTGAAGCCAAAGGTGCGGTGGAGACTTCAGATGTTTGGAAAAGGCAAGAATGTAGTTGATTCAAGTGAAGCTGCAAAAAGAGAGCAGAAAAGATTTAAGAGAAAAGCTGCTGGAGTTAAAATCGCTGGAAATGCCATGGGGGTAGAATTACCCAAACGTTTTGGAGTTTGCAACCAGATTGCTTCTGATGCTGAACATGGAATTCTAGGACTTAATGTTCACCCTGCTGGACTTCTTTTGTTTCCAGTACTTTATGTTCCCATTCTTGTAACTTTTGGAATGGTAATGTTTACCTTGTGCCTTTGCATTTGAGAAATGTTTAACCTTGTTTCATTTGTATAGGGGTTATGGTTAAGAGTTTGCCTTAGATCTTGGAGGAGACTTGGGAATTGGACTGTTCAGGAATGCTGAAACACAGGACATCGGCAACTCTTGGAAGTGGACTAAATGTCTTTCGCGTAATGGATATACATGAGTCCTGGGGCCATGGCTGGAATGTCATGGTTGTGCCTGTGTCCCCCAGGCTTCATGAGTTTGCATTGTGCATTTGTGATGGTTCATTGTGTAGTACGTGGATTGATGGTGTTAGTGCTACACCCACATAGGGGTGGAGCCAGGATGTAATATAATGGCAGGAAGAAAGTGTGTCTTGCTTTTTGCTGGTTCCTGCTTGCTGTTTGCAGCTGCCATGAAATGCGGCCCAGCCATGCACACCTGCCTTGGAACCAACTGAGTGTGGACTGAAACCTCCAAAAAATGAAAAAATAAATCTTTCCTTTCTCAACTTGGGCTTCACGTATTTTGTCTCAGAAACAAGTAAAAGATAACTAAGACAGTAGTTAATGCAGGTCTCATGTTAGCTTGGCCTTGGACATCCTGAAGAAAAGTCTGGCCTCTGAAGATATAGTGCAATGCAAAAGCTTCGCTGTGGGGGGAGCTAGGATCGCTAACATCCTCTGACAATTGCTGGCTATACTGGTAAATGACTGCTGTTATGAACTGATGGACTATGATGAGTTTAAATTGGAGTTCTCATCATGCTTCCCCCACCTTAAGCTGGCCACCCATCCTGGGAGTCAACAAAACAAAATAAGAGAGAGTTGTTGGAAAGGGTTGAAGATGAATACATGTTCAGGGCTGTGGTGTGGCCTGGGCATGATTGAATTGAGAATGAGGAGACACCGCAAGGAACAAGATAGGCCACAGCTGAGGCCACCTAGAGACTTCCTGAATAATGTTTCTTAATTAGAATCATCTGTTGCTCTGTGGGTTCCTTGACCCTCTCCCAGGGGCCTGCTCAGGTTTTTACCATTGTCCACTCACTTCCTTGCTTGTTCTGATTAAATATGGGCTGCCTAGTGACAGGTGGCTGGCTGGTTAGCAGAGTTATGAGTTCTGAAGAAGATTTCACTCTTCCTGTTGCCCTCAAGACAATGCCACTTTTCTCCTTCTTTTGGTCCTTTGCTGTGCACTTTTTGGGGGCTAGGTATTTAGGCATAGGCTACAATAAAAAATTAACTTCCAGATAGGATAACTGTAAGTTTCCTGAAAATTTTGTTGCATGTAAATTTTCTTTACCTGTAGATGGAAGTGTTATTATCAACAAATATATTGTTAACTTATCAACATATGCTTCATTATTAACATATTGAGGGGTATTATAGTGATTTCTCAGAAGGCATGATTATACACCTCTTTACATCATTGTCAGTATTCTGCATAACTTTTATAAGTCAATACTTATAAGTGAAATTGGTAGATAATAACGGAGGCCTCCACCAACTTGCTAAGTACTATGTAACATAAGTCTCGGTGTTTCTAGCAGTTCATTTGTTTTAACCATGAATTCCTGACCAGATGCCAGTTATGCCTGCTTGGCAGCGAATGGATTGTACAGAAAGTTAAGTGGTTTTGATCGCCAAAAATTTGCTGGAGTCAAACTGAAACACATAAATGCTAAAAAAACTGTTAGGGTTTACATAGATTAAAAACTCATTTACAGGGCTGGGGATTTAGCTCAGCGGCATTAGCGCCTGCCTTGCAAGCAGGCAGTCGTGAGTTCGATCCCCGGTACCGATAAAAAAATGAAAAAAAAAAAAAAAAGACCAAAAAAACTCATTTACATAATTAGTTGAAGAATGAGTTGATGCATTTGGAAGATTATTCAGAACATACAGCTAGCTGAATTATATTAGATATTTATTTCTTTACTTTTATACAGGTACAAAATACCTGACTTACAGAATCTAATTTAAATATATTCTTTATCTCATGGTTTCCATGAGGGATGTTTGGTTTTGACTGTTTCCAAAGCATAAATACCTTGGAAAAAAGTGAAAAGGAAAAGGTAACTTTTTTATGAGGTCAAGGAGCCAGAGAACTGTTTCAGAACCTGAGAGGAAGGATCCAGGGACCAGATTTCGTTCATGGGTTCCAACACACATGGCTGCAGTTTATACATATAGAAGCAATCATAGTAATCTCCTAAACATTTCTGAAGCCAAAAAGGTGTTAACAAATGGATGACCAGGCTTTAGCGAATATATGACTTCTAGGAATATTAAAATCCGGAAAAGTGTTATACTGAGATGCTAAAAATTAAAATAATTGATTAAAAGATAATTAACAAAAATAATTACTTAAAAAGATAGTTATTAGTAATATTATCATTCTACTGAGCTCATTGCCCTAGTAACCAAGCACCAACCACATAGTTATAAATTAACTGACCACGTCTTTCTGCTGCTCTGCAATGCATCATCCCCCCCCCACTTAGTGACCTGTGTGCTATGTCAACTTTTATTTCCCTTGTAAGAGACAAATGACGCTGTGTCCACCATTGTTCCCTTTATGAGAGACAAACGTTCCTGAAATTGGCAGACCAAGGGCTATGAATTGGCTAACCACCCACTGTGAAATGCCTCTGTCCTCAAGCAAAGGGGAACATAGGCCCACCTTAGTTCTGTTTCTCATCACTATGTACTTACTGATCAATGAGCTAATCATAAATGAACTATAAAAATCAGTCAAAACTCTAACTCAGTTGCACAGCTTTGCAAATTCCATCTGCACTGTTTCACTGAGCCAGCTAAAATAAAAGTGCTTCTTTTAAAAAAGATGTCTGGCCCCATTTGTCATCTTGGGGTCTTGCCCCGTATTTCATCATGGGGCCATGGTTTTTTTTAAGTAGAGTACAACGAAGAGCTGAGTGCCAATTAGTGACAAGGGAAATATATGGCAAGGAGAACTTAGAGTGTGAAGTCCTTGGGTGTCCCTTCCTCACCAGAAGGAAATGTTTAATTGGATTAGGAATTTGGTTCCATTTCAGCAATAATTGTCACACCCATGCTTGGCAATATGATCACTTTCAGAATTCAGCATTTTTAAGAGTCTGAATGAGTAGCAAGCTTGTCTTGGAGAACTGATGCTTGCTTTTATTTCATCCTTACTCTGTTGCAGACCATTACTATCATTTAAATGTAATGTCTTCACTATAAACGGTAACTGTGCTCCTTTTGTGTTCACATACTGGGTTTCTTCGTGGAAAATTAATAGAAATGGGTGAAAATTATGAAAATGAAGTCTGCTGACTCTAACACAGACTTCCAACTCTGTTCTGTTGTGTCCTGCCCTGGCCTGTTCTCAGAATATTTTCTCACATCAGTTGATTTTTATTCCTGGAGGACTGAACCTGAATCCTGAAAACATTTGCAGGCCATTATGGAAAGAGTCCACTGATCCTTGAAACAAAGCAGGGGTAGCCATGAAATGGCAGGGTCAAATAAGAAATTTAGAGAAGACCTAACACCATCACTTCTCAAAATTTAATGAAATCGAATGGGAAATGGTACTTCCCAATTCATTCCTGGAAGCAATCATTACCCTCATACCAAAACCAGAGAACAATCCAAATGAGAAAGAGAATTACAGACCATTCTGCCTAGTGAACATTGAAGCAAAAATCCTCAATAAGATACTGGCAAACAGACTGCAGAATATCATCAAGAAGATTTTAATCCATGATCAAGTGGAATTATTCCCTGGGACACAGGGGTGGTTCAACTTACATAAATCCATACATATAATACACCGTATTGACAAATCCAAAAGCAAAAATCATTTGATCATTTCAATAGATGCTGAAAAAGATTCTGACAAAGTCCATCGCCTATTTATAACAAAAAACCTACAAAAATTGGGGAGATGATCTTTATCTCAATCTGATAAAAGCCTTTTATTACAAACCAACAGTCAACCTCATACTAAGTGGACAAAAACTGAAAGCTTTCACTCTAAAATGAGGAACAAAACAAGCATGTCTACTGTCTCCACTCTTATTCAATATAGTACTGGAAAGTAGCTGGGGCAATTAGACAAGAGAAAGAAATAAAAGGTATAAAGATAGGAAAGGAAAAAAAAAACTATCACTATTTGCAGAAGCCATGATACTCTACTTAGAAGACCCTAAAAATTCCACCAAAAGACTTCTAGTTTAAGAAGCAAATTCAGTAATATAGCTGGTTACAAAGGCAACACTCAACAATCAATAGACTTCATAAACAAGCATAAAAAATCCATGGAAAGAGAAATCAAGGAAACAATAACTTTTACAATAGCATCCAACCAAATGAAATACTTAGGAATCAATCTAACAAAGGATGTAAATGATCTCTACACTGTAAACTACAGTACTCTCAAAAAGGAGATTGAAGAAGAGATTCTAAAATGAAGAGCTATCCCATAGTCTTGGATAGGGAAATTCAATATAGTGAAAATGACCATACTTCCAAAGCTATTGTACAGATTTAGTGCAATCCCAATCAAAACCCCGTAGTATATCTCAAAGAATTACACAAAAGAAATCCTAAAATTCATCTGGAACCAGAAGAGACCTAGAGTAGCAAAGGTGATGCTGGGCAACAAAGGAAAGATAGGGTTCATCAAAATCCCTGACTTGAATTTATACTGTAAAGCTATTGTGATTAAAAAAAAAAGATATGGTACTGACAAAAAACAAAACAAACAAAACCAGACCCAAAGATCAAAGGAACAAATTAGAAGATGGACAAACAACCCCAGACCACTAAACCATCTTATCTTTGACAAAGGTGCCAAACAGAGTCATTGGAAGAAAAGCAGCCTCTTTACTAAATGGTGCTGGAAAAACTGGCTCTATACATTCTGAATATTATCTTTCAACGTGTATTAAGCTAAGATCAGAATAGATGAAAGATCTTATATTAAAACAGAAACATTAAATCTGCTGCAAGATAGAGTAAGTAAAACTCTTGAAGACATTAATGTAAACAAAGTCTTTATAAAGAAAACTTCCATTGAACAGCAAAAATCAAAGAGAATTAAGTGAGAATCTCACCCTAGTAAAAAACTTTTTAACACCAAGAGAAATCACTAACAGAGTGAAAAGACAACCCACAACGTGAGAGAAAATGTTTGCCAACTTTTCCTCAAAGTATTACTATTGAGAGCATGAAAAACTAAAAAAAATTTCAGTCTTCCCAGATTTAAAGACCCAATCCAAAAATGTGCGTCTGAGGTGAGACACAGTTCTCAGATGAAGAAATAGATACAGCAAAGAAATATGTGATAAAATGTTCTGCATCACTCCTCATTTAAGAATTGCAAATTAAATAACACTGATATGTCACCTTGCCCCAGAAAAAATGCCTACTGTCAAGAAATCAAGCAAAACGAATGCTGGAGAGGTTGTGGGGGAAAAAGGAACCCTTCTCCATTGTTGGTGGTAAAGCAACCACAGTGGAAATCAGAGATTCCACACAAACTAGGTCTACAGTTCCCACTCAACTCAGCTATTCACCTTCTGGGTATCTACCCAAAAGAATAAAAATCATCATACCACAGTGATATATGTGCACCCACGTTTATAGCAGCAGTTTGTGGAGGCCAGATCATGGATGGAATGCATGATCTCCAGCTTGCCAGGCAGGCGCTTAAGCTAAATCCCTGGACCACTTTTTTTACTTTTTAACTTTCAAATAAAATGGGTTTGGGAGAAAAAACAAAGACTGAGGTAAAGACTTTCAGTGCAAATACCCATCAGATGAGCTGAGGTCAACATTCCAGAAGACAGCCAGCTCCAGAAGCCTCCACCATCTTTCATTGGGGATCCACAGTTACAGGGTGGGTTTTTTTTCTGTAATTATTCTTGGTGGGGAAGGCAGGCAGGAGAACAGGAGCCAATCAGTGATGAAGAGGCTGGCTGAAGAACTGTCCAATCAGGCGGGCCAAGGTAGGCGGTGTCTTCCGGTGTCATGGCGTCAATGTCAAGGCCAGGGCACAAATGGGATTGCTAGATGTTTGCTAGACCACTATTTTTTGCTTGTATTCGCTGTGGACTGCTTAGAAAGAACCTGGAAGACCTCCAAACAACACAATGGTGACGTTATGGGATGGGAGCAGGGAAATGGGGTGGAATCTGGTTGAGACCAGTTAGAAGTGGCGAGAAGGGGCTGGGGGTTTAGCTCAGCGGCATGGGCGCCTGCCTTGAAAGCAGGCAGTCATGAGTTCGATCCCCTGTACCGATAAAAAAAAAAAACGAAGACCAAAGGGGGGGGGGAATAAGTGGTGAGAAGCAGCTGTGCTCCCTAGAGCCTGTGTGCTTAGCCTCAGACCCTGAGGTCCTCTAGTGCTAGCAGTGAGTCACCCTCTGTCCCTTTTACCTCTCGCCTGGGCCAGGACAGTTCTGGCTCCCTAGAGCATTTTCGCCACTGTGATACCACCAGGCCACAATGCTGTTTTTGAAATCGCCTGCTGCCCTTGCTCTTCCAACAGTCTGGGCCCAGGAAGGGGCATGAGGAGAGTCTGATTCGGATGTGGTTTCAAGCTGGGTGCAGCTGTAATAAGCTAGGTCTCTGCTCTCATTCCTGTCAGCAACAGATATGAAAGCCAGGAGTTTATAAATGTCTGTGCTGCAGGACCTGATAGCTACAACTGCTCTCCTTAAACTTATGCATTTATGTATTTTGTGATCGCCTAAATTTATAGTATGTTCTCATATTTCCATTCTCATGAAATGTGGAGGCAAAGGTTCTGAGAATTCAAAGACTTGTAGTGATGTGCCTCAGTGGAGGAAGGCTTCCCAAACACCGGATGAAATGCTGTGTATTATACAGAACAATGCAAAGAATTTCTGCACATACTTTATGTGACACATGTGCTCATAGACGATGTTTGGGAGAACAGCCATAGAGATTTAAATTTTGAGAAAAATGAAGCAGATATAAAAGTGTCATCAAGGGCAGGGTAAAGTGTGCTTGCTAAGACAAATTCCAGAAAGGGCTGCCTGTTAAATTCTCACTGAAAAATGTCTAAATGTAGTCATTTGCATGAACATATACAAGTGATATCCTTCTGAATGTAAAGGAATGTGGGTGTCATCTCTAAATTAAGAGGTGATTTAATAGCTTGGTTGATCATATACATTGTTGTAATATGGAAATGCTCTGCAGTGGACTTTACTAAGTGGTGTAAAGGAGATGCCATAAATTGAAATTGTGCAGGGATATCAATAGTTTAGTCATGAAGGGTTTTCTGCTTAGGGTGGATCAGAGGAGCATGGAAAGGATGTGGAAGTGACTGTCAGGACGCAGAGTGCCAATAGTAGGACATACAACAGAGAGGGTCTTCCCTGAAATTCAGGTAGTTCTAGAGTAAGCATGAAGTTAAAGTTGGCTTATGATTTTTTCCTTGAGGTGAAAAACACTAGCTCTGGTAAGAATCAGTATTCTACATCCTTGTCAACCCATGAATTCTTTGTTCTTCACTTGAGATCTAATTTTGAATATCTCTAATTATGACCCATTGTCATGAAGGCAAAATTTGAAAATTTTTTGTAACAGGGATTGAACTCATGATCTCAGGCTTTCTAGGTAGGTGTTCATGCTGCTGAGCTAAACACCCTGCTCTGAAAGTGTTTTTTGTATACTATGTATGATATTAACATTGTTGCTCAGAAAATGTTGAATATTGTGCAATTTTTCTATATTGTATGGATATAATTTTTAAAGCAAACCAAAGGTGTCGTATGCACTCACTTTTCAAGTTTCACATTGTCTGTGGGGTGTCTCAGTCACAGTTTCTATATTTCAGACAGCTCTGTAACTTAGGCTAGCCCCAAACTCAAGGAAGTTCTCCTGCATCAGCCTCCCAAGATATCTTTCTTATATCTGAATGGAGAGTGATCACTTGGTGACACTGAGCTATAATTTGAAACTTGTACCTGGTTTCATTGTTTATACATTTTTTACATACAGCAGATTTCCATGAACATTTGAGTTATTATTTATGTATCATATTTGATGTTATTTATGTTTTGTTCTATGAAACCAAATTTAAATATCAAAATGCTGATTAAATATATTAAGAACAAAGGACTCAGTGGCCTAAATGAGATTTGAAGAGATATCATTGTTAGTACATCAAAGTGATTCATGAGATATTTTTCTGCCTCTGTGCTTTATGGATGCTGGTCCTGCAGGCTCTCACTATGAGCTCTGCTGTAGAGGCAGTGCACAGGGACTCTAGCAGTGACTCAGCATAAGAATCAGTGCTCCTATTTGGCTGTTACATTAGCTGTGAGTTGCCATATAGCATCAAATTTGCTGTCTCAAAAAATGTGTATATACAAAAATTAATCCCCAAGATGTGGAATTAAGATTTGAAGAAACAGTCTCCATTCAGCTGTTTTGTTTGGTTTTATTTGTGTAGTTTAGTTTTGTTTTATTGAGACAAGTTTTCTCTATGTATATCAGCTAGATTTGAACCCTTTATGGAGCACAAAATTGCCCTAACCTCAAAGCAGCATTCCTGTCTCAGACTCTTGAGTGCTGGGATTATAGATGTGTGTTTTTACCCTAGAAAATATTGAGGCTTGTAACGTAGCTGTGTTGTAGGTTGGCTTAATAGATGCTGTACTGAGCTTTGCATTTAACTAGTGCCCTGTATTTCACTCAGAAAAATGGAAAATCACTCAGGGTATAAGTCCCAGGAGAAAAGCAAAATGAGCTGTACCCAAGGAAAAAAATTAACCTGCTCAACAAAAGAAGCGGAATACAGTTGTCATCCAAAAATTATTATAAGATTCTAGCTAAATGATTTCCAACTATCTTTTGATGATTCTATCTTTTAAAACATCTCTAACTTTCCAGTTCAGAGCCTCTTGTTTAGATCCTGAAATGGGGGTGGGGGTTCTGTGTACAAGTGGTGCTGAGAGCAGCTAATGAAATTTCACATTTCTCAATTGGGTTGCTTGGCTTCCTATATTATTGTTCACAAAATCACCTCAAGCTGCAGAAACCTTACTGACACAAACAAACCTCAGGATTAAATATCAGTGCCCCTGAAATGAAAGAATAGTAGTGAAAAGGAGAAGAGAAAAAAGACAAACACCATGTGCTATAATGCCCACCTCTTTTCCCCAGCAATGAAGAAACTGAAACAGGAGAATGGCCATATATTCAAAGACAGCCTAACCTACATAGTGAGTGCAAGGCTTCCCAGAACTCCAAAGTGAGACTATGTCTTTAAATCAAAAACTAAAATGAAAAAAAAAGCAACCAAGTAGACAGAAAAATTATTAAAAACAAACAATAATAGAGCTGAGTGAAATTTGAGTTATGTAAAATGGGAATTATTGAATGATGTTGCAGAGGAAAGAAGTCCATGTAGTGGCATCCAGGAGGCAGGGACTAACACAGACTTAGGAATGGCACCTATTGTGCTACAGGACAACAGTGACCTCCTTCCTCCAATACATTTGCAGTTCACTAGACTGAGGACTTCTAAAAGCTCATTGAAATGTTAAACTCAGGGCAAACAAGCAGCCTGAAATTCTGGCTTTGGAACAATGCCTTTAGCACACATTTCATATTTAAATTGAGATAAGAGAAATATAATCCTGCCCTGTTTGATATCAAATGCAGCAAGTTTAATGTCTCACAACATTGAGAAATGAAGTCATAAACCAAAAGAATTTCTAAAATTTGCTTAGAAAGAAAGAAAGAAGAATAGCCCTGAATTTTCAGGAGTGGTCTTCGGGTTTTTGGCCCAGACCTATTCTCAGGGGTCATTTATACAGGAAAGTCACAATGTGAGTACAGTGTGGGTCTCAGACTACAATCAACCTATAAGCTTATTGCTGCTTAACTAATAATATTCAACAGGGGAACAAGTCAGCCAGAAAACCTATGTGGAAAGAGACAAGGCATTTTGTGGGAACAATAGTCCAGTTGTTCTGGTCATTGAGTATGGTAATTGATGCCCATCTGAACTTCCTGGAGGAGGTAGTGGCAACTGTAGTACATTTCAAGCTGTTGTTTTTCTCTTCAGGACCATGTAGACCTGGTCACTTCATCTTCACCTTTAGGTCTGGCTTTCTTCAGCTGTGCCTGTAGCAGTGATTGTTGTATTTAGTTTTTTGCATTAACTATTTGAGGTTCCAGTTCCTCTCTGATTGTATATCAATTTCTGTCTACCTTGACTTCCTTGGGTAAAATCACAGTTCTATTTGAATGAATAGAGTGAAATATTCATTAATACAGGCCAGGGATTTATCTTAGGAGGCTGAAACACCTGCCTGGAAAGTGCTAGGTTGTAGCTTTGATGCCTGGTACCTAAAAAAAAGTAATTTAAACTGCAAGGAAAGAAAATAATTTCATTTGTGAAAATGTAGATTTACAAAATTTATAACTAAATATGTCAATGGCAAATTAAACATTATTAATAGTCATATTTTTAGTATCTAAAGTAGTTGGGTCTGGAGATTGAACTCAAGGATACAATTAGCTCCTGGAGAGCACAAGGTCATGAGTTCAATCCCTCATACAGAAAAAAAACCACAATTGTCAACGATGCAGTGCTATGAGCACATTTATTGAAACTGATACTTGGTATTTAATAGGCTCAGTGTTTCTTTTGTGGCCTATGAAATACCTGCAGATAACATGTCTATTACAGTGAATGATATACTGTGCCTTACAGGATTGCTATTTTCTGAGTTGGTTTTATTTTTTGTTTTCCCACATACTTGAAAGTTGAAAAGGTTGGCTGGTGCTAGGTAGAAATCTGTGCTTATCATTTTTTCAATTTAATGATATATATCTGTATATTCATTAAGAACATTTTATTTGCTACAGTTAGTCCAAGTCAAATTGATAAACAATTCTTAAATTTACAGGCAGCTGAGTTAGTTAGAAATAGAGGCAACCATACCATGATATAGTGGAATGAAATTCCTTACCTTCTATGTCTGGTATTAGTTTGCATTCTCTAAAATGCAAGAATGAATTTTAGAAACAAGAGTGTTGAAAAGCGGAATATATTTATTGAGAGAAAGAAAGTGAAAGTATTTTGCTCTAAATAGGATATTTTGGAAGTGGGAGGTGAAACCAGGGGACTTTTACCTTGAAGTCACTTTCCTCTCCCCTATTCAACCTACCTGTGGCCAGAAAAGAATCTCAATCAGCTACTTGCATATCAGCAATGCCAGCTTTAAGCAGCACCCATGTCAAAATTATATGTATGCAGCCCACACATATCCAGAAAAAAAAAGTCTGACCCCCTATGGTCATGGGGTTCTCTCCATGGTCTTAGAATCAAGGCCATTTTGACTTTATATTCTCTTCTTTACTACAACAAAAATCCTATCAGAAAGCTTCTGTCTGAGAGAAAAAGAGGGATTCTGAGCCAGTTGCAAAGGATTCTGATTTTATAGAAGAAAATCATGTGGTGAGTGTGATGGCTCAGACCCCAACATAAAACCCAAGGAAGCAAGAAATTAAAACTTGGGGAGCAAAGGCTTGATTGTAGGACAGGCCAGGTGATGCAATCTCAGGGAGCCAATTTGGAGACTGTGTGCCTTACAGCTAAAAAGGTTGAGTTTTAAAGGTGAAAACCACAGGAATGTTGTGAACTTTGACCCAGTTTGATAACTTTCTTGTAGTTAAACATTTCTTAGGGACAGTACATTGTATTGCAGATAGGCTGAAGGGGTGGGGGATTACAAGAAACTGAAACTTAAAGCTTTTATGGGAAATGGAGACTTAACCTAAGAATTGGGGAGGGGAGGGGAATTTACCAGGAGCTGAAACTTAAGTCTTTACTGGAGATGGAATTTTAGTCTCTATTGAAATGGGGCATATAGAACAGGAAGGGGGCACATTGGTTAGAACTAGGTTACAACAGTGAGATAGGTTTAAAGTGGGTTAGATTACTGAGGTTACTGAGGAGGTAATTGAGCACAATAGAGAAGCAGAATATAAGAAATGTAAAAGTGGCCTTTTATTTAAAGAATGTGGAGAGGAGCCGGCAGCCCCCAAGGGTTTGGCTCCCCTCCTGCTGGACTAACTATGGGGTTATGTGGTTGTGATAACTCACACCCCAGAATAAAATGCAAGGAACAAGAAATTAAAATTTAGGGAGCAAATGTTTTATTTTAGGCCAGGCCTGGCAAGGAGTCACCAGGAGCCAATTTGGAGACTGGGCATCTGACAGAAAAAAGTCAGGGCTTCTATCTTGTACATCCACAAACAGCTGCTGGTCTCACAATGCAAGGAGGGGGATGGGGTGTGGTACACTACAAAACAGAAACATGGTGCCTTCCATTTCATGGGAAGAGCAAGATTCAGGTAACAAGCATGTTTTCCTGTAAACAAGCAAGTTTAGATAAGAAGAAATCCTGTTTTCCTCTGCAGAGACTAGAAGTCTAGCAGTGATTAACAACTTCTGTTAGCTTATCTTAGCATTACATCTGTTATTTGTAGAGGGCAACAATGGTTAACATATCAATTAGGTAAGATTTTACAATTCTTTACAGAGGAGAGCATTGATTAACATATTAATTAGATCATCCAGAGGGGGAAGGGAAAACACATATACAGTAAGGCCAAGTTACAGGTATTGGTATGATACAAAAATAATGAAGCTATTTTTCTAGACTACAATAGAGGTATATGTGACTTTTGAGTGGATGTGTGCTTGGAGGGGACATTGATGTCATGCAAGGAGGTAATGGGAATTTTCTTTAGGGCCCTGGTAAAGAAAGAGGAAGTTGTAATCAAGGAAAAAAGAGGAAGTGGCCATGTGAGTAAGCATCCCTGATTTTGGCTTCTTCCACCTTGAACTACCACCAAGAGGTTCTGTAATAGTTTCTAGGGCAAAACTCTTTCAAGTACATCCTTCAGTTTCAAGGAAGAAATCAAAACAAAGAATTTTTGCCACCTGTCTTCCTCTATGGCTAGTAGTAAACCATTCATAAGAAATACTGTTAGTCATTTCCTTAATGCATTGTAGATACCATCACCAAAATTACAGAACATTTCGCTTTCAGAAAACAAAAGTAGCACTTAAAGTCAGGGATAAAGCCCTTCAGTGCAAGCATCCCTGGAAAGGTGAGATCAACATTGTAGAATACAAACTACTACTGATTTATCTGACTTCAGGAAAGAGAAAAATTTATAATGATATTGCTATAGAGTAATAAATCTCCCAGTCTAATATGTCTGGTATGAGTTTGTGTTCTCTAAAGTCAAAGAAAGAATTTTAGGAACAACAGAAATTAAGAGCACAATATACTTCTTGAGAGAAAGAAAGCTACCTGACAGAGAGAAGGGGTCCTGAGCGGGATGCCAAATACTGTCTTTCTAGGGAACTTTATACAGTAAAATTATGTGGTAAGATGAGTTTAAGGTGGGGAAAAATTGGAAGTCACAACGCAGATGGGCATAAGATGGGACAGAGCTATGGTAGCCAGTAAGATTATAAGTTCATGTAAAAGTTGATTAAATTGGGAACAAAGGGGGAAGGGAGTCACATAGAAAGCAGGCATTCTTAGGCAGCAGTGACTTTTCCCTTAGGGTTTTGGGAGGGTGACTCCTGAGTTCATCAGGATGATAGGAAATATTTAAAATTTCAGTCCTTAGGATAAGCATACTTTTCTTTGAATGGTGACTACTGACCTCCTCAGAGTGCTATGGGACTATTTAGAATATAAGACTTTAGGATATGTATGAATTTGCTTATCATTTGTCTTGAGACTTGGCCCATAGCATGAGGTGTCAGTCTTCCCCATAGTTGCATGGTATCTCCTCTCCTGCATGGACTCCATGGAGGACCTAGCCCTGCCTTATGCCAATACTATTTAAATAACTCAGGTGCCTGTAACAGTACTGTTTGGATAATTGATTACAGATGTCTTGTGCTCTGGGTGAATGATCTGGGGATTACAGTGTGCAATGTATATACCAGTGTTGCCCCTGATTGACATGTTTTGAAATTTAATTTTAGTTGATGTGTTCTTTTTTCACTGAAATAGAATGGATTTGAAAATTAAAAGACGGAGGTAAAGCTCTTCAGTACAAACACTCCTCTGGTCAAGCTGTGATCACCACTGTAGAAGAATGGCAGCTCCAGAAGTCTCTGCACTACAGTCTATCATTTGGGATCCTCTCTTTCAGGGAGGGGTTCCTTTCCCTGTAGATTCTTGACTCAAAAGGACAGCAGTAGAGCAGGAGTCAATCAGTGATGAAGGGGCAGGCTATGTGAACAGTCCAATTTTCAGGCCATTGCTGGCTGTGTCTTTTGTCTCTTCCGGTGTCTCAGCATGATTTACCTTTTCTGAGTGGGATACTGGTAGCAAAACACTTGCTTCATCTCATTTAGCACTTTTGATGTCCTGTGGCCTGATTAGCAAAGAACCTGAGAGATCCTGGAGTCATGGAATGGTGAGGTTGTAGATGGGAGCCCAGATATAGGGTGGATTTGGTGAAACCAGTTACAAGTATTTAGAAGTAAATCAAGTGTCTGGAGCCTCAGGTATTTAGTTAGCTTCAGCTCCTGAGGTCCTGCAGAATTGGCCATGGGTCTCTCACTGTCCCTTTTGCCTCTTGCTGTTGGCAAGGGTGATTTGGGGTCCCCAGAACCCTGGCTTCACTATGACAGCATCAGACTCAAGTGTCATCTTTGAAATTCACTGCTGGTCTGGTAACTCCACAATCTTAGGCATTGGAAGGAGCTTGAGAAGACAATGACTATGATGCTTTTTGTAGCTTGTAGAGCAGTAATGAGCTAGGTCTCTGCTCTCTTTCTCAGAGTAGCTGATCTGGAATGTCCAAAGTTTATTAATGTCTGTAATACAGGGCCTCATAGCCACAATGGCTCAACTTAAACTTGGGCTTTTTGGTATTTATAGTGATCTCCTCAATTTATAGTATGTTCTCATATTTCCATCCTCATGACAGGTAGTGGCAAAGGTCCTGAGAATTCAGAGATGTGTAGAAGTGGGTCTCAGTGGAAAAAGGCTTCGCAAACAACTCAAGAACTCCTGTGTATTATACAGATCAGTGCAAAATAATTTCTGAACATACTTAATTATTTATGTGGCACCGCTGCTCACAGACTATGTTTGTGAGAACAGCCATAGGGTTTTGAAATCTGAGAAAAATGAAGCAAATATGAAAGTGTTATCAAGGATGGGGTAAAAATTTGTGAAGGACAAGTTCCAGAAAGGGCTACCTGTTAAATTCTCATCGAAAAATTTTGAAATTTAGGCATTTGCAGGCGCATATACACATAATATCCTTCTGAATGAAAAGGAATAGGTGTGTCATCTCTGAATTAAGGGCTGATTTAGTGGTTTGGATTTTCATAGACAGTTTAAATATGGAAATGCTCTGCAATGTAATTTACTAAATGGTGTAGAGCAGAAGCTCTAAACAGAAATTTTGCAGTGATATCAATAGTTAAGCATGAAGGGTTTCATGCTGAGGATGGATCAGAGGAGTGTGGAAAGGATGTGCAAGTGACTGACAGACTGCAGGAAGCCAATAGCAGGACATACAACAGAGAGGGTCTTCACTGAAATTCAGGTAGTTCTTAGAGTAAGTGTGAAGTTAAAGTTGGGTTTTGATTGCTTACTTGAGGTGATCAACACCAGATCTGGCAACAATCAGTATTTCACATCCTTGTCAACCCATGAATTTTCTGTTTCATACTTGAGATCTACTTTTGATTATCTCTAATTATGCCGTAGTGTCATGAAGGTAAAATGTGGGGTTTTTTTGTACCAAGGATCAAACTCATGACCTATGCTTTCCAGGCAGGTGTTCATGCCACTGAGCTAAATACCCAATTATGAAAGTGTTTTCTTTGTTGTATGGAAGATATCCACATTGTTTCTCAGAAAGTGTTGAATATTGTTGGAATTTTTCCATATTATATGGCTATAATTTTTAAAAACAAACCAAAGGTGTCTTATGCAGTCTCTTTTCAAGATTCACTTTGTCTGTGGGGTGTCACAGTCAGGGTTTCTCTATTTTAGACAGCTCTGTAACTTAGTATAACCCCAAATTCAAGGAAGAAGTCCTTCACCAGCCTCACAAGATATATTCCTTATATCTGAATTGAAAGTGAACGCTTGGTGACAGTGAGCTATAAATTACAGCTTGGGCTTGGTTCCATTTTATATACTTATTTTTTTAAAACACCATTTTCCACTAACATTTGAGTTATTATTTGTGTACATATTGGGTGTTATTTATGTTTTGTTCTATGAAACCAAATTCATGTTTCAAAATGCTGCTGAAGTATATTAAGAACAAAGTACTCACTGGCCTAAATGAGATTTGAAGAGACATTAACTGCAGCCTATCAAAGTGATTGATGAGTATTTTTTTTCTTTTTTTAAATTTTGAAAGTGGTAAAATACAACAGAACAAGGCCGAATAAGGCCCACTAACATCAAACAGTGAATTTGGTACACAACTTCACAACTGGTTACTGCAAAAACAGTAATAGGTATCACAGTATATTTTATTATCTTTATAATAGTTGTTCTTTCTTTCATTCTTTTTTTTTTTGTCTTTTTCCCTTTTATTGGTACCGGGGATTGAACCTATGACTGTCTACTTGCAAGGCAGGTGCTTATGCCGCTGAGCTAAATCCCCAGCCCCAATAGTTGTTCTTTCAAACACGTATATCAAAATGAGATGAAATACCGAACATTATAGTACTTATCAAAACAGAATATTGAATAGAGCAATACCATTAATCAGAAAAGAGCAAAACAGAAATGAAAATATTCACCTTCAAAGAGATAGTAGAAGGAAGCCCCCCTTATTTGTTATGGTCTGCTTCCCAGGAGACACTCAGATTTCTGGTTCCCATTTGCTAATGGGGGTTGACAGGAGAAGAGGTGTAGGGAAGTGGGATGTTTGATTCTAGGCCGTGCATCAGTAGGTTCACTATTGCTTAGTAGGGAGACAGGCCAGTTGTTTTGTTTCACAGCATCCTAGGTTCCCACATGGCATGGATCTCAGGAGCTGCTGCTTGTTCTCCCCCTGGAAGGGCAGCATTCTGTCAGACCTCCACCACTTACCAGGGAGAAGTGGTGCTTGCTTGCCTTCCAAGTATCCTAAATTCCAGCATGGCATGTATCTCAGGAGCTGCTGCTGGTTTGCCCCCTGGATGGGCAACAGTCTACCACACCGCCATCACTTACCAGGGAAGGGAGGTGCTTGCTTGGCTTCCCAGTTGATTGAGGGGATATTTAGCTGCCTCTGTGCTTTGTGGATGGTGGTCCTGCAGGCTTCTCACTGTGAGCTCTGCATTAAAGACAGTACACAGGGAATATTGCAGTGACTCAGCACAACAATCAGTGCTCGTATTTCACTGTGACATTAGCAGTGAGTTGCAATCTATCATCAAATTTGCTGTCTTCAAAAATGTCTATATATACAAAAAATTAAAGACCAAGACTTGAATTTAAATTTGAAGAAATCAGTCTTCATTCAGCTGTTTAGTTTGGTTGTATTTGTTTAGTTTTGTTTTGTTTTATTGAGACAAGCTTTCTATATGTATATCAGCTAGATTTGAACACCCTATGGAGCCTAAATTGCCCTGAACTCACTGAAACCATCCTGCCTCAGCCTTTTGAGTGCTGGCATTATAGATATATACCACCACACTTTGCTATTGATTCAGATTTGTAGGAGAGAATTTAAGATATCCCAAACCTGGTGTCTCAACCTTCATGTGAGAAATATATGTATGATCCTTTAGGAGGTGGTGAACTTTGAGGATGTGGTCGTGAACTTCAGCAATGAGGAGTGGACTTTGCTGAGTCCATCCCAAAAGAACCTCTACAGAGATGTGATGGGCGAAACCTTTCGGAACATGACTGCAATAGGTAATGACAAAATACTTTTGTCACTCATGCTGTCAAAATGTTGTATGTCGCTGTTTAATTAAAAACAATGTGACAATATTTTTAAAAATAGCTCAGACCTGGACACATTATATCATAACTCTAAACAAAATCTATTTATTTGTATGTATTATTCTAATGAATGCTGGTATTTCTTTGTCTACAATTCAGGAGGACTTAGAGATATCCAGGAAGCTGAAAAAGAATGCAAAATTTACTGGAGATACTTAAGGTAATTTGCACTCATAAGGAGAAGGAATGTTCCTGAGTAATTAGTGAATCAGCAGAAAAATACCGCCAAAGAAATGAGGTACCATTCAATTTATTGTCAGTAATATTCTCCAAAGCCGTATAAGCTAAGGTAGGTATAATGAGTGGATTAAATCAAGAAAATGTCATACAAGAAAATGTCTTGTATGACATTGCATATAGATGTGTATGAAAGGCATACACTTTGAGTTATGACATACTCTCTTCAGTTTTTCTACCCATATATACATGTTAATACAACACATTCATCATCTAAAAATTGCTAAGATTGCAAAAGAATTTTAAATAAAATGGATTTCTTGTGTTTCCAAGCCATGCTCTAAAGAATCAGCCATCCTGACTAAAATTCTTAGAAGGCTGGTAGAATGTTAAATGCACTCATTCTGAATATCATTGTGCAGTTGTCTCTAAAAATTGATCCCCTCATACTTGTCCTGGATATATTTTTAAAAATTCAAAATGCACATAAAATACTGATACATGCTTACTCATATACAAAGCAGATCAAGTTATAATAGATCAGGCCTTGATGAAGCTTAGCTATCTATCACTGGATTTGTGGAGAAGGAAAATATTAATAGACTCTTTGTGATTGTGAATTCTTGTAAATCCAGCACACTAGGAGTCAGATTTTGCAGAACTGCAAATTCAAGTTCAAACGTCACAGCTTAATGATCAGTGAAAATCTCTTAAAACATATTTTAAAAGCTATACATTTTATGCTAATAGCTGTTGTTCATTCCCAGCATGGAAATGAAAAAAAATGTGTTATATAATGTCAAAAAATAAAGAATATAATGTCATTTGCCATAAGAAATAGGTGGTTCTTTCTCCCATCAATTCGGTGAAATAGCTCACCTATAAAACCTAAAAGTTCACAGGGTTTCTCTTACATGAGAAACCAAAATATAAATTGTGGAATGAAATGAAAGAGTTAATAGAGAATAGTAAGACTGACCATATGGAAAAGGGAACTACAGGTTAAGGACAGAAGGGAGATTGTGATGGTGAAACATATCATAATGATCTGTGTGTGATACACATAGTGTATACCAGTCTTTCGGGAATAGTTGTTTTCAACATGTCTTACAAGGCCATTCTGTTACTTCATGTTCAGAGTTTCTTAGCAGGCATTAAAAACAGAACTTGACATAAATGCAGTCATTAAACTGAGACCCATTTCACTGTGAATGTTTCTTTTTTTATTGTAAGGAAAGACTAAAAAAACCAAAATAAGTAGAAATGATACCAATTTCAAAGTGAAAATAAACAATAAATATCTAAAGTCAATGATTACATATGCTGCTCATATAGATAGTTAATGAAATACATAAGTGAAACATATGATGTGGGGATTCAAACAGTGAGACTACAAAGAATTTTGTTCAAATCTCCAGTAAAAACTTAGTAATATGGTTATCAATCTGATATGTTTTTTTTTTTATAGAAACGACAAGATAGGGAAATCCTGTGAACATACATTTTGGAATCAGTGTAAAGAAGTTTTCCTTTGTACTGCAGAAGGTAATGTGAATGTGAAAGAAGCAGAAACACACCACAATGTTCAGCTCCATGAAAATTATGGCAGTGGGGAGAAATCCTACTTATGTCAGCAATGTGGAAAAGGGTTCACTAAATCTCGACATCGTAAGCAACATGAAAGAATTCACACTGGAGTGAAACCATATGTAAGTAAGCAGTGTGGGAAAGCTTTTTACAGACAGGAAAACTGTAAAATACATGAAAGAATTCACACTGGAGAGAAACCATATCTATGTGAGCAATGTGGGAAAGCTTTTAACACACGTGCACAATGTAAGGTTCATAAAAGAATTCACACTGGAGTGAAACCATATGTATGTAAGGAATGTGGGAAAGCTTTTAACACATGGGCAAATTGTAGAATACATGAAAGAATTCACACTGGAGAGAAACCATATTCATGTGAGCAATGTGGAAAAGCTTTTAACACACGTGCACAATGTAAGGTTCATGAAAGAATTCACACTGGAGTGAAACCATATGTATGTAAGGAATGTGGGAAAGCTTTTAACACACGGGGAGATTTTAAGAAACATGAAAGAATTCACACTGGAGAGAAACCCTATGTATGTAAGGAATGTGGGAAAGCTTTTAACAGACGGGCAAACTGTAAAATACATGAAAGAATTCACACTGGAGAGAAACCCTATGTATGTAAGGAATGTGGGAAAGCTTTTAACACATTGACAAATTGTAAAATACATGAAAGAATTCACACTGGAGAGAAACCATATTCATGTGAGCAATGTGGGACAGCTTTTAACACACGGGGAGATTTTAAGAATCATGAAAGAATTCACACTGGAGAGAAACCCTATGTATGTAAGGAATGTGGGAAAGCTTTTAACACATGGGCAAATTGTAAAATACATGAAAGAATTCACACTGGAGAGAAACCCTATGTATGTAAGCAATGTGGGACAGCTTTTAACACATGGGGAGATTTTAAGAAACATGAAAGTATTCACACTGGAGAGAAACCCTATGCATGTAAGGAATGTGGGAAAGCTTTTAACAGACAGGCAAACTGTAAAATACATGAAAGAATTCACACTGGAGAGAAACCCTATGTATGTAAGCAATGTGGGAAAGCTTTTACCCAACATGGACGTTGTAAGCAACATGAAAGTTCACACTCAAGGTAGAACCAGTGTATATAAGCATCATGAGAATTTTTTGAGCACAAGTACATATTGCATAATGAATGAAAAACTTCACACTGGGCAGAAAACTTATATATGTAAGGAATGTGGGAAAGGTTTCAGCAGAAATGCTTATTGTCCAATTCATGAAAAGATTTACAATGTTGAGAAACCCTGTTTATGTGAAGAATGTGGGAAAGCTTTCACCACACATGGATTTTGTAAAATACATCAATGACTCCACTCTGGTGAGAAAACCTATGTATATAACAATGTGGCAAAGCTTTTACCACATACAGTCATTGCAAAACACATGAAAGAATTCACACTGGGATAACCACTGGCTAAGTAAGCAAGTGGAGACACTTTGTGCAGCCAGATTGTAAGTGAAATACGTGAAGAAGCTCACACAAGAGATAAATCCTATGTGTTATGAAAATACTCTCAGCACACGTGATCATTTTTACATATCTGAAAGAGTTCTCTTTATCCTATGTGCATTAACAATGTGAGAAATATGGCAATCCATGTTTGTTGTTAAATACATAGAAAAAGCAGCACTCTTCAGACAGTTTAAATCTAAGTTTACTTTAAAAATTCCAAGTAGACCTGAAGAAATAATCAATACAGAAGTTTTATATCAATATTTCTTCACAAATTTTCCAGAAATGACAAATCTGAAGTGGAGCTCTACTCAAGTACATATTTTGTATGGTTTTCAGTTAATCACTTATACCTCTTTAGATTTTTAAAGTGTCTTTGTGCTTCAACATGGCATCTTGTAATTAAACATGGTAAACTGAAATGGGCTTTTCACTTTCAAGTATGGATAGTGTCTATATAATTAATGTTTTGTCTTTAAACCTTAATTTTTATATTTTTGGTGAATTATTTTTATTTTTAAAAAAACCAAAATGTGTAGAAATAATACAGAATTTCTGAAAAATAAACAGTAAGAAATCACTAGTTGATTAGTTACATATTGTCATCTTAGAAGTAATTGTTCAAGTAACAAAATTAAGCATAGAAAGTGATATTCAAATAATGACACTGTGAACAGTTTACCTCAGTGATCCAACAAAAACTTATTACTATGCTTATATGTTCTACAAACTTGTCTTTTATCTTAAAGATCGTAAGATTAAACATGACAAAACAAAACAGAACAGTTCATAAGGAAACAATTTAAGGAAACACAGGTTTCAAAGCAAGTCCACTGAGATGTTCATCGTCTATCTTACTGTCTCTAGTTTTTTTCCAAATAGTTGTTCCCATCTTCACAAGCATTGAATATATACTATTATAGAACTAATATATATATATTGTATATATATATATATATATACTATTATAGAACTAATATAGTATATATTGAATATATACTATTATAGAACTAATCAAATAATTACCGGATGATGCAGGCTTTTTTTTTTATCTTGAAGACTGACTTTGGGGAAGTTGATGATTACCATAATGTGTCTCATTCTCTTAATAGTAGATGTCTTTATTTTTATGTATGCTGAAACTGAACATAAGAGACTAAACTAATATACTCTGAACAGTAAATAATAGTATCCTGAGAAGGAGAGAGGTGAGGAATTGCCTAAAAAAAGAAGGCAGAGGACATTGTTAAAAGTGTATCAGGATTTAAAAGCTATAGTAGTTCTGTTGCTCTGTTTATTTTATTTTGTTCTGGTCTGTCTACTCATAATAGATTTGAGGGCACAGAGAGGTACCCCAAAAATAGCAGGTAATACCATGATGGTAACTGTGCTTAATTTCCTACTAACCAAAACTGAAAACCTGTATTACTTACATTGTCTTACTATGACTGATCTTATTGGAAGCTGGTTTGTTTGAATGTTATTTGGCCTTGACTTATTTTATTCACATTTGGTATGCTTGCTGGCATCAAGTCCAAGAGTAGAGGCCACTTCTCTGAAGATGATAAGATGTGAAACGTATATATTGGGTGGCTGGGGTATTAGCTCAGTGGCTTAAGTTCCTGCCTGGCAAGTGTAAAGTAATCAGTTTGATCCCCAGTACCAAAAAATAAATAAAAGATAAATTCCAGTTTAATTTTTTAAAGAGAAAAAGAAACCCATAAAAAACAAAGCAGTAAAGGGTACAAATCATACAGAATTTCAAGAAAAAATACAGTAAGAAATCACTAGTTAATAAGTTACATATTGTCTTCTTAGAAACAGTTGTTCAAATTATAAAATTAAAGCATCTAAAGTGAACATTCCTACAGTGTGATTGCAGAGAGTTCCGTTCAATGATCCAACAAAGCTCAGTAATATGGTTTTCCTCCCTACACACTCAAACAGGCACTTATATGTCTTAGACGACCTTCCTTTCCTCCTTTCTTCACAATAACAATTACACTTTTGGGTTTTTTTTTACTCCCATATTTCTTATTACTTTTTTTGAAGAGAATAAAACCTCAAGTGAGTTAACAAAAGAGAGTTGGTTAGAACATAAGGATGGGCATAGTAATTGACGCAAAAATAGAATATCAGGTGATCAAAAATGGTTACCACAGTGCCTCTTGCTATTTTTAAAAAGAGTTGCTATATCATCAGGTATAATAGAATTGATCAAAACAGTATAGAGCAAGACAAACAAAATCTACACTGGAGACCTTACAGGATTTCAAAAGAGGATAATAGTCAAACCATAATGGGCATCATAGTAAATCTTATTGCCTACAAAGTGGTTGCCTATACCCTCAAACTTGAAAATATCAAACAAAATAGAATATAGTAAAATCAGTCAGAACAAGATGGGGAGAACAATACTGGGGTTAAAATCAGGTTAATGGGAAAACATAGAAGTTACTATAATATATCCCTCTAATTTTTAATTTAGTTTTCCTTTAAAAAAATAGAATATTTTTTTAAAAAGGGTGGAGATCGAGATAAAAGAGACATTGTAATAGAACAACACAGGTCAGAACTGAACAATTAAAGCATCATTTTGTTTCACCACCAGATAATCTAACATAATAGTAGTCACCATAGTGCCTCTTTCCTTGAATTGTTTGAGCATAACTTCGTATACTATAAAATCAATCACATCAAGACAGTGTGAATCCATTCAAGAGAAAGAAAAAATTACAGGGTATTTAGAGCCAACTAACAGATAATGAATAATGATTTCTATATTATCTCTTTGCCTGTGAAAAATTTTATTTATACTATCATATACAGTAAAATATGTTAAGATACAACATGTTAAAACCAGTGGAAACATGTACAACATCTTGATGGGAGTTCCAAAGAAGAGGATATTAAATCATCACTAGCTTTTATGGTGTGTTATTTTCTTCAGAATAGCTATTCGTACTATCACCGATACTAAAATTGAAAAACCCAGGGTAAAACCATTGCACTTGATGAGGAAAACATTATATGGATTCAAACCAATATGATTGGGTATCATGATTACCACATACTTCTATGTATTATCATTTCTTATACTAGGGAATATATTTGGTATTTATACATGTGAGTTTGATTTATTTCACTTATGAGTATGGTCTCAATCTGCATCCATTTATTTATATGTCAATGTGATCATTCTTTATAGCTGAGTAGTACTCCATTGTATAAAAACACCATAACTTTTTTTTCCATTCCTCAGTTGATGGACACTAGGTTGTTTCCAAGATCTGGCTATTATAAACTGTGCTGCTATAAAAATGGGTGCACATATATCACTGTGGAATGATGCTTTCAGTTCTTCGGTGAATATGCCTAGAAGTAGAATAGCTGGGTCAAAAGGTGCTTCCAGTCCCAGCTTTCTGAGAAATCTCCAGCCTGATCTCCACAATGGTTGCACCAGTCTACCCTCCCACAAACAGTGCAGTAGAGTTCCTTTTGCCCAACAGTGTCTCCAACATTTGTTGTTTGTGGTTTTCTTGGTCTTGGCCATTCTTTCAGGAGTGAGATGAAATTTCAATGTGGTTTTAATTTGCATTTCTGTAATGACCATTGATGGTGAACATTTTTTCACGTGTTTTTTTGTCACTTGTATTTCTTCATCTCAAAATTATTTATTCATCTCAGATGCTCATTTTTGAATTCTGTCTTTGAATTTTGGCGGTCTCATTTTTAAAAATGCTTTATATGTTTTAGACAGAAGTCCTCTGTCTGAGGGGCAGTTCACTAAGACATTTTCCCAGTTTGTGGGTTTTCTTTTCACTATACTGGAGATTTCTTTCTATGTGCAGAAACTTTTTAATAAGAGGTGATCCCAATTATTGATTCTGGGAAGCATTTCCCATATGGTTTGAGTCCTGTTCATCAATTCTCTACCTACTCCTATGTCTTCAAGGTTTTTACCTAATTTATCTTCTATTAGATTTAGTGTTTCTGTTTTAATATTTAGATCTTTGATCCATTTAGATTTTATTTTAGTACATGGTGATAGGTATGGGTCTAGTTTTAGTTTTAGGCATATGGAGAGCCAGTTTTTCACCACCATTTATTAAACAGAATGTCATTCTTCCAGTGAACATGTTTGGCCCATTTATCAAAGATAAGGGAGTTGAATGTATTTGTAGTGGTGGTTGTATCTTCTCATCTATTCCACTGATCTTCAGCTCTGTTTCAATTCCAGTACCATGTTGATTTTACTACAGTTGCTTTGTAGTATAACTTCAAGTCAGGGGTTGTGGTACCTCCTGCCTGGGCTTTTGCTGCTTCTAACTGTGTTGCTATTCTAGGTTTCTTCTCATTCCAGATGAATTTTAGGGGTGATTTCTGAAGTTCTATGAGGTATGTTGATGGTATTTTTATCGGGATTGCATTGCGTCTGAATAAAAGTTTTGAGAGAATGGCCATTTTCACAATATTTATTCTTCCTATTCATGAGCAAGGGATGTCTTTCCATTTTCTGAGATCATTTTCAATTTCATTTTTCAGTGTGTTATAATTTTCCCTGTATAGGTCTTTCACTTCTTTCGTGAGAGTAATTCCTAAATATTTCATTTTTTTGTTTGCTAGTGTGAAGGGTGTGGCCTCTCTTATATCTGTCTCTGTGACGGTGTTGTTAGTGTATAGAAATACTATTGATTTTTGAGTATTGATTCTGTATCCAGCTACATTACTGTATTTATTATATCTAGGTGTCTTTCAATGGAGCTTCGGGAATCTTCCTTATAAAGTATCATGTCATCTGCAAATAATGATAATTTAACATCTTTTCCTAACTTTACGGCTTTTATGTCTCTGTCTTGTCTAATTGCTCTGCCCATTATTTCCAGTACTATATTAAATAGGAGCTGTGATAAGGGACATCCATGTCTTGTGCATGATTTAAAGTAAAGGCCTTCAATTTTTGACCATTTAGTATGGCACTGGCTGTTGTTTTGTCATTGCCAGCCTTAATTATATTGAGGTAAGGACCATCTATTCCAATTTTCTGCAAAGTTCTTATCATAAATGAATGTTGGACCTTATCAAAAGCTTTTTCTGCATCTATATTAATGATCATGTGATTATAACTTCTGGCTCTATTGATATGGTGCATTACATTTACTGATTTACATATATTAAACAATCTCAGTATGCTTGGGATGAATCTCACTTGGTCGTGGTATATGATCTTCTTGTTAATGTGGTGCATCCTATTTGGCAATATTTTATTGAGGATTTTTTCATCTTTGTTCATTAGGGAGATTGGTCTGTAGTTCTCTTTTTCAGTTGGGTCCTCCTCCGGTTTTGGTACTAGAGTAATATTTGCTTCTAGGAACAATTTATGAAGGATTGCTTGCCTTTTCATTTCAGTGAAGAGTTTGAGGAGTGTTGGCATTAGGTCTTCTTTGTATTTCTTGTAGAATTCTTCAGTGAATCCGTCTGGGCCTGGGCTCTTCTTTGTAGGTAATGATTTTATTATGTTTTCAATTTCATTGATAGAATTTGGGTTATTCAGTAGTTTTAAACCTTCATGACCTAGCTTTGGTACTTCATATGCTTTAGGAATCTGTCTATTTCTTCTGTTATAAAACCTTTGAGAGTAGAGGTTTTTGAAATAGGCGTTGATGGTCTTCTGTATTTCAATAGGGTCTGTAGTAATTTCACATCTTTTATTCCTTATTGCATGGATTTGAACTTTTTCTTCCATTTTTTAAATAAGGTTGGCTAGGGGCTTTTCGATTTTATTTATTCTTTCAAAGAACCAGATCTTTGATTCATTGATTTTTTGGATTTTTTTTAGTCTCTATTACATTGATTTCTGCTCAGATTTTTATAATTTCTTTTCTTCTTTTGGCTTCTATCTTTTTGTTTACTTCCTCCAATTTTTAAACTGTGTCTTCTTTAGATATGTTCAGAATCTCCTTCATTTCTTTTAACATTTCTTTTTTTTTTACCTACGAGATTATTTCTAGTTTGAATTTCTTTAATGTTTCCCAAAGTTGCTTCTTTATTTCAGTTACTATTATTTCAGGTATTTCAGTTATGTGGAATGTGTTTTCTTCTATGCACATGGCTCCTAGGATTTTTTGGGATGGGATGGATGTTTGAAATTGCATTTTGGTCTTTCATTTTGTCATTTTGCTGTATTTTCAAGCTTCAAGTATTGTTCCAAGTGAGGGAGCGAGTTCCCCCAGATTGGGATGGGATTCCATGCCTTGGCTGAACTTGCTGGCAAGTTAGGGAGTTCCCCCACACTGGAATTGGAATCTGTTCCTCGGCCCCACTCGTTGGTCTGGGCAGGAATCTGCGGGCTCATCCCCAGGTGAGGAAGAGAGTTTCCCGGATTGAAAAAGGATTATCTGGCTTGGCCCGACTCCCTGGTTCTGACTTGCTGGTCTCAACTCACTGGTCACAGTGGGCAACCACCTGGTCCCCAGGTGAGCAAGGGAGTTCCTTCAGACTGGGATGGGATTCTGTGGCTTGGCCTGACTCACTGGTACTGGCAGGAAACCACGGGTTCAACATCAGGTTTGATTATTAACTGCTTTCACATCCTACAATGTCTTCGAAGTTGTGTTTTTATAAAAATAGCTATATAATGTTATGCCTAATTATATAGTCCCTGATGATGTGGACAATTCTATTGAAAATAACAAGAGAAAGCATAGAAGGTACTGTATATCACCTAATATTGTGGTCTTATATGTCTTTTTCATATCATGATTTTCTAGGAAATTGTTTTGTTGTCTTATTTTGATCTGTTTTCCCCCATAACACAGAAAGCATAGATATACACATAGAGATTCACACATGGGAAGAATGTATAACCTATTTATTGGAACAAATAATATAATGCATAATGTAATGAACAGATACTCTGAAGAAGTGACACTAAGAAACCCAATGCTAATTCTGTAGCATTATGATATAAAATTGAGCAATACTATTATTCACTGTTCAGAGTGATATTAGTCTAGTCTCTTATTTTTTGGGTGGAAATTGTATTTTTAACGTGGCTTTGTTTTAATCTTTTGATGCACATGCTTCATTTTCTCTTTCATAAATGATGTTTCTGAAGTTGATGCAATATTTGGCATTAAGATATACATTTGTAGAAGCTTAGAGCATGTGTTTTTGAAAAAGTTGTGTTCTTTTCACATAACTTGTACATTAATGAATGTTATATTTTTGAAGTTGTGACAAGACATCTGCTGATTTCCTAGCATTACTGGATATCATACAATGTAAATTATGGTGCTTGCTTTTGTTTCTCAGTGGAGCCAATATTTGTCATTTAAGTAAACCTTTGCTTTTCTAACCATCAGAATTTTACTTGTTTTTTTTATATTACATCTTTATTTGCTAGTAAGGTTTCCCCACATGTACCAAATGTAAACCATACTACTGTGAATTTCTGATTGTGCCATACTGACAGAATCATAACTTGTCTCCAATAGCACATCACAATGTATATATCAATATCTCAAGAAATTATAAAATTTGGCATAATTTATGAGTAACCATACTTTGAAATCAATTTTTCCTAATTATGGTGTTGTTTTGGGGGGAAAGGTTGTTTTTGGTTGTATCATGCAAATGCCTTTTATTTTATTCCTTGATGCTGTGAAAGCATTATATATTTTGTAATTATTACTGTTTTTTCCTAAAATACTGAAGTAATGGCATGAAGGGAAACCTAAATTTTGAGCTGTCAACACAGTAAAAAGTAAATTTGCTAAATTAATATTCAGATTGTGTTCTGTTTTACTGAATTGTGAATTTATACAATGGCATATCACTTTATGTATAAGGACCAGTGTATGACATTTGTGGTGTGTAGTGATTATCTTTAAACACATACACTGGGCCATGAGTCCCAGTTGGTTTCCTGTGGCCTGTGGTTTTCACTTCCATTTTAACATTCATGTAATTTGTAACGTGTTTAATGCAGTGTTGTTGAATACAAAATCTGCTTAAGAATTATGTTGTTAAAAACTCTGGTGTCATGAAAACACAAGTGAACATTGCAGTAAATACCAATAATCCAGTGAAAATAGCTTACCCAAGTCTCAATTATTCTTGGGAAAATAAATTACTCACCTCTTATGTAATCACCACAAAAACTATATCTATTTTTTACCTGAAGAACCTGATATACTTCACAAAGTAAATGACACTGTGAAGTACGTTGTGAGCTTCTATGCACTACAGCATGTGGCCAGATCCCCTGCAGCATATTTCTGAGTATCATCAATGGGAATATTTATTGTTTGTATTACAGCTAATAATAGAATACTGAATCTATAAGAATATATTCTGAGTACATGCACTTTATCATTTTACCATGAAAGTAAATCTTGCTGTTCTTGTTGATGCATGCTTGTAATGCTAGCACCTCAACTGGCTTAAATTAGTGGAAGAAGAAGTTGAGTCTAACCTACACAATTAGAGTGACCTTGTCTCAAAATATATCTTCAAGTTCTGCAGATGTTGCTTAATGTTTTAGATCTCCTCTGTTTCTTCCCCAGCATCAACATTTTTTAATACTCACAATTGCACATCAGTAGTTGTCTTTTTATCGGTTGGCCATGTAGCAGTTATTCCAGAAAATCACTTGTGAAACACATTTGTTTTCACAGTGACCATCCTGAGCATCATTTGGGCAGTTGTCAGTTTAACCCATTCATTCTTGTATTGAATACAGTAGAATTGTCACTTTTATATTCCTTGTTATTTTACAAAAACTAAAAAATTATGCAATTTTTGATCATTTTGTATTTAAATAATTGCATTGGTAAGGAGTTACCTATAAAGATTAGGCTAAAGATGATTTCTTTAGTTCAAGCATCAGGAGAGAATGAGATGTGATGATGATGGCTTTGAAGCTGACTTTGGGAGGCAATTGCTATATGGGTTAGCAGAGTGTGAAACAGTTGTTTATATGCCTGCATTTGAAGTTTAAGGAAACAAGTACGTTGAGGTCAAGAATATAAATGTACGATAGGGTAAAATAATCACTACTGCAAATTGTGATTTTTCTTTTACTCAGGAAGTGTAGTTTTTTGGTAATTGTGCAGCAGTCTCAAATATGCCTCTATTGGAGTGAAACATAGTGAAACATGAAAAAGCCAGACATTCCATGTTCTGAATGTAGAGGTATTAAAAAACATTTTAAAAATACTATTCCTGCTGTTTTGTGTAGAATATAAGATACGGTTACAAAAGACACAAAAAGGACTTTGTAAGATTTTGATCCTCCTGCATAAGCATACAAGCCACAAAAAAGTCAAACTAACTAAAAGGATGAAGAAATAAGCTACAGAATGAGAGAAATTTTGCCTATTACTCCCTGACAGCTGACATGTAAAACCAATAGGAACATGAAAGGAATGCACATTTTTCAGAATATGTACAAATTGCCAAGAAATACTTGAAGAACTATTGAGCATTTTTGCACAATAGAGAAATGCAAATAGGGACATCATTTCATTGCAGAGAGAACCACTCACCATAAGATCTAAAGAACATTCAGGAGACTACAGGAGAAAAGGAATTATTTAATCTTTTTGGTGGAAATATAGGTAATTAGTTCAACTAGTACTGAATTCAGTTTTTAAAGTATTCAAAAGACTAAAATTAGTAATTCTCATTAGTGCAGTGCCTCTTTTAGTGGGTCTCTTCCATGAAGAGTTAAGGACATATTGCAGTGATTCATGCAGATTCCTGTTACTGCAGCAATAGTCATTTTTTCTGTTGAGAGCAGCAGCAAGCACTGCTCCATTACCACCAAATGCCAGTGGACTCCATTTGATAAATGATGCGATATTTTATTGTGAAGTTGGCTGTAACTTAGGTTTTCCAGTAGACTACAGGTCAGTGTAAATATGATAGTCATGCTAAGGTCACAAAGCCATCACTAGTACTCTATTACATTCATTAGATTTGATGTATTTATCTTTTTGAGAAAGCCTGTTGATATGAAGTTCAGGCTGGCTTTGAGGTCACATTTTAACCCAGAGTGGTCTCAAATAATTTTCCTTCCTTAGTGTCTCAAGTACTGGGCTCCACACAAGAGCCACCATGCCTAGTTTATATTTGGTATATTAAGTGCATATAAAAGATATTTTATTTCAACTGTTTATGTTGTTAAAGTATTTCCATATTTTACCTCCAGCATTTGTAGAAACTTTGGCCTTATTGAGGTGGTGATGTGCATATCACCAGACTCATGACATTGTGTGCTGGGTTCAGAGCTGTCAGTGTACTGCAGTGAAACTGCTGTACAAAACTGTTTCTTTTTCTGCTTTCCTTAGAAAACATTTTTAAAATTTCCATGGATAGTCAGAGAGTCAATAACCCTGGCTAGAGTTTCATGCATATGCTGATAGTTAAGTACAGTGTAGCACTGACCCAAAGATAACTTTCTGTCATCTGAGAGTGTCTATAGTCATTTCTGTACACACACTTTGTGCCTGGGCCAGCACCTGTTGTGGGTCCCAGAGTCTGCTGCAAGGCCATGGAACACATAGCTTTGTGACCGCCTCTAGACTGGTGTCCTATATGCCACTCTGCTGAGGCAGAGTACAGCTTCTTGCAGGAAGCCAGAGGCTCTGAGGCTCTGAGACAACACTGGTTTTTCTTTTTGAACATAGATAATATATTATTTCTATAAGAAAGACAGCTTTGTCCCATATTTCTACCCAGGAAGAGAGAAGATGAATCTGGAGACTGTGGATTAGACATGGGTGCTGCTCTTCTGCTTGGCCAGCCCGGTATTGGGTGGGAACCTGACAGTGGCCCAGGCTTGTATCCTCTCAGGACCTGCACCAGCCCACGAGGATCTGCCCTCAGGGCTTGTCAGACTCAGTCACTTAGGGCAGGAATTGTGTAGGGGGATTCACAGTGGTAGTCAGGCCTTAATGTTACTCTGCTGGACTCAGTGAGTCTGAGTGCTTGTGGCTGAGTCTTGTGATACCTGTCCTGGTCTCTCTCCTGCCTCTGGGTGCCAGAAGGCTGGGGACAGTGAGTCCTGTCCTTTAATGCCCTTGTCATTTGTCATTTGCCCACAATCATCCTGAAGGCTCTGGGAGGAGTGAACCATTTTTTCAGCCATTCCCACATGGTCTACCTATGTGGGATCCTGAGGCTGGGGTCTCAACTCCTGGGAAAGCAGCACAACCTGCTCCCAGTTCACTGTCTTGAGCCAACTGTCTATAAAGAACAACTGTCACCAGACAAAGGCCTGGTGACCTGAGCCTTCAGAGTTCTGTTTGGACCTGTCACCAAGGAAGTGAGGTCATGCAATGGGGTCCACAGTTTGGCCTTCCTCTGTGATATCACCTTTATTTTTGTTGTGGAACAAATCTATGTCCTCCTTAGAAACAAGTTAAAATGTTAGAAAACTGTGTATACATTTAGACTTTGCTGCACTTTGAAAATTTTAATGCAGCAAACATGTGGATACTTCAGATGTGTCAGGCTGGGTGCCAAACACAAATGTCCATCCAAAGGATCCATTGTCTCGGAGGATGAAAGACACATTTTCTTCTGTTAAAGATTCGTCAAATGTTAGGATGACTTCCTTTCTTGGGATTATATTAGTTTAATTTCAATTCCATTAGGAAACAGAATACCCATAATAATTTTACCAAACAATGTGAAGGTCTCATGTTATAAACCCCATATATCCAGGGGAGGAGGATTCATAGCCAGTTTTACTCTCACGTGCTTAGGAAAGATTATTTATTCATCCTTAGATGTTCAACTCAGCTATACACTGTAGTGCTCCAAACTCTGACCTCCAGGGAGGGGGGACAGCAGGTGGTGAGTACAAGGGGAGGTGACATCATTACCCCATACTGATGAAGAACACATGTGCATCACTCCTGTGGAACTTGTCTCCTAGCTGCTGCTGTCACTTCCTTTCCTCCCATGCCAATCAGACATGGGCTTTGTGTCCCTGATGGGTAGTTTCCCTTTCTTAGAGGGGATGGTGCTGAGCCTTTTCATTTGTAATACTCTTTGGTTGGTCTCCTTGAAGCAGTGTTTCCATGCTGGGCTCTCTCTGTGCTGCCAACATTCACTATTATGTGGCTGAACCAAGCACATGCACCTGTCACCCATCTTGTGATGGCCATTTTTTTATGTTTTTGGGTCGGACTTCAAAAGGAAGCTGCCACACTCATTCTTACACAAGCATTTGAGTGGATACTGACATTTATTTCAAAGAAAATGCATCATATTGCTGAAGTATGGATAAGTTGGAAATTCTTGCTGTATCTTTGGAAGGAGATGTTTAAAGCAGAGTTATGTGGTTCCTTTTTTATTTTGTTTTGTGTTATTTTGCTATACTATATTATGCTCTGTTATGTAATATTATGTTATAGGTTGGTTAGGATTTTGAAAGTCCTTCAGGGTGTTTTAAGTACTTTCTGATTTGGTTTTGTATAACCAACCTGATGAACTTTGAGAATATCAAAAACTTTGAGGAGTTTTATTTTGGAGAAAATTTAAAGAGGAAAACACAATCAGGGATGTTGTTAAACACCTGTCATTCCAGGCCTCTGAGGCAGAAAATTTGTGGTGAGTTTTAGGTCATCCTGGGCTACAAGGGAAGATCAAGGTCAGACTGAACTGCATAGCAAAACCTTGTCTGAAGAAAAAAAGAAAGAAGAAAGAGAGCAAAAAAAGATAAAAATGAAAAGTCCAAAATTGACTTTCTAGTGAGAAATCTTCATGAGGTTCTCTTGCATGTGTACTTTAGTCAGCACACCTAGCATAAGGTTTACCATCATGGAGACATTGATGTGCTTCCAGGTGTTTGTACTCTTGCAATTTTTTAAAGGCTTTTTACTTAGATGACTGCAGATATGCTGCTAAATATATCCTCTTAGGATTTGGGTAGTTCAGTATGAAGAGATTTTGATCAATCTGGTTTTTTTTTTCTGTCCTAAATTTATATTTAGTACCAGAATTTGAGCAAGGGATTACTATTTTTATTTTGAAATAATAATAAGAATCATATAAAGATATACTTTTTAAGTGTATAAAAAGATAAAATAAGTATAGATTAATAGTGATTAATGTACCTTGTTCTGTGACTTCTGAGATTTCTTAAAGATCATTTGGAAAAGCTTTGGTTTGGTACAAATTTTAAGACATGGTCTCACTAATTTTCTAAATGTCCCAGGCTAGGCTTAAACCTTTCCTCATCATTCCTCCCTGTCCCAAAGTGCTGGGATTACAGGTGTATATTATCCTGAGTCGGCAATGGGTGGCGATGTTGTGTATTCATGCAATAAAATGTTTGGCTTTGGTCTTCAGACACTTTGTAGATGGAGTCACTCTAGTTAAGCTGTCTGCCACTTTCCTAGCCTGCAGCTTCTTTCACAGTGACTAAAACTGAAAATCTCATTAACACTCTTAGTAGATTCTCTGCTTTTCTAACTGTGGTCAGCAGGCACTTCAGAAGATCACTCCAAATGCCTACTGCACTAGGATTGAGGCTTGGTGTCTTTGAAGCACATTCTCTTTTTTTTTTTTATTCCTCATGGATTTTGATGATTGTTTGAAGTCAAATCACAAGAAAGGTGGGAAGGTTAAAGCTACTTGGGGCACACTCCCCTCCAGAAGGCCAGGCCAGTGTAAAAATTTATTTTCCCTCCTGGTGTCAGTTGCAAGTTTTTTTTTTTTTTTTTTTTTGTTCAATTTCTTGGATTTGAATACAGAGCTTTGCATTGGCTTCTTTGTCTTCACCTTTTAACACTTTTCTTGTTTTGAGCCAGGTCCTTAATAAATGGCTAAATTGCTGAAGCTCACCTTGAATTTGTGATGCTCCTGACTCCGCCTTCCAGACTGCTAGGATTACAAGGCACACCACCAGACCCAGTCTCATCGTAGTGTTGTTAAAAAATTATTGGCTGAGCAAGGAATAGTCAAAATGCCTGTAGTGCCTGTACTCAAGTGGCTGAGGCAGCAGGATTCCTGGGAGTTCCAGACAAGCCTGCAACATATTCTGAGTTCAGCTCAGGCTACAATGACACAGGGAGACCCTGCCTATAAACAGAAAATGAAAAAATAGGGAAGAAAAGGAAAGGAAAAGAAAGCAAAGAAGAAATAAATAAAATGCCTTGTGATTTTGTCACTTGCTGTGCATCTGGGCAAGCTGTTTTCGTCTGTGGTCCTTTTCTTCCAGTGTAAAACCCTTTTGACTACTGTTACTTTATAGTACCTGGAAACTAGTATTTTGATGCCTCTACTTTTAATGTTCTTTCTATGTCTATAGGAAGACTCTTTGTACTTCCTTGTGAATTTTCATATTTTTTTATGTTTCTAGGAAAATGGCACTGATACTTTGACAGGAATGGCACTGAAACACCTGGTTGCTCTGGGTAGCATGTACATTATAACATGAATTCTTCCCATCCCTCATCACAGTATAGGTTTTCTTCTGTTAATGCTCTTCTACTTATTGCATTCCAAGGAGATGTGAGTTTGCTTCAATTTAACCTAATCATTAGTTATTTTTGATTATTTGTGAAATGAATTGTGTTCTTTGTATTTGAGACTACAATTTGTTTGTACTATGTAGTAATGAATTGACTAGGGAATGTGAATTTGTTCTATAAGGTTGTCAATGGAGTTTAAATTTCTTATATACAATGCTGCACTCTCAGGAGAACTGCAACAACAATTATTTCTTCCTTTCTGATCCTGAAAGAGAAAGGCATTGCTTTCTCTTTCTGGATTAAATTCTATGGCCAGGACCTCACGTACTGTATGTTGAAAAGAGTTGCAAGCCTTGTCTCCTTCCTGACCCTAGAAGCTAAGCTTGCAGGAGGTCAGCCCCTGAGCACCATGTCAAGCATGGAGCTTGTCATGCTGTGCTGAGGTCCATTCCTCCTACTTATAGTTATAGTTTATGAATGATTTTTATCATGAAAAAATGGTGACCTTTTGAGCTTTTCAAAGCTGTTTTTCCAAATTTATTCAAGGGTTAGCTGTGCCTTATGCTGTGAAAGTGGTAAGCGACACTTAATAGTTTGTGCGAGAGGGAACATGCTTGCACCACTGAGATTGAGCCCAGTGTTGATCATGTTGGTTAATTTTGAACATGCTGGTGAGTTAATGTGGCAAACATTTAGTTGAATACTTTTGTGTATGTTCGTTAGGAATATTAGCCAACAGAGTGTTTTCATTTATTTTATTTGTAACACATTATTGTCTGGCTTCATTCTCAGGATGACTTGTCACTTAAAAGAAGTTGGTGGTGGTTTTTTCTTCAACTTGATGGAAGAACTGAAAAATAATCAGTATTCATTCTTTATCACATACTGGATAAAATTCACCAGTGCATGTATTTTATCCTAGCTTTGTTGTTGTTATTAAGCAGCTATGATGTTTAACCATTGCCTGTCCTCCTTATTGCTCTGTTCATCAGACTGTTTCCTTCTGATGCGTGTGCTTTGGGGACATCAATGGACACCACATATCCTTTAAGGGTCACGTCTCATTTTATTTATAGATGCTACCATTTACTTTTGTATCTTCAAACTATCTCCACAATATATAATTTTGTGAGTAACTCCTTTCAGTTACTCAGTTTTTAATGCACACTCTTGCAGGGTTTGGTTACTCCTGGAGGAAACTGGGGCTGGTGAGGGCCTGGTCTCTTATTTAAGGCTTTGTACCCTGACCTGCCTGCAGTGCCTCCATCTCCTGGCCTGCACCCTGTAAACACCTGTCCTGCTCCATAGCTATGGTGAGTCCACATGTGGCAGTTCAGATCTGCACTCGGGTGGAAAACATTCAGTTAATTTGAGCTCTGTAACAGACTGACCTTCTCATACAGAGCTCCTCTGAGTGAGATAGGGGGTCTCAGGTATGTAGGGAGGAGCTCTGGAACCATTCCAGCTCTCTCCACTGCAGTGTGGAGTGTGTGATGCTTTCCTTAGAACTCACTAATGGATGAGGCAGCCTGGACTGGGCCCTATTTAGCCATGGTTCCTGCTAGGTGCCATGGTGTCCTGCACCTCTGCCTGGACCATCTCTCTGACTTCAGATATCCACAGAGATCTGAAAAGACTCAGTCTTCCTCTACCAGGCTCTAACTCTATGCTGAAGCTGCAGGTGAAATATCTGTGTCCCTCAAATTCATCTTATATATATTTAACCTGGAAATTCCACTTCTAAGGGTCATTATAAAAAATAAGATTGATAGATACCATATTCTCTTCTTAGTCAGTTAAGGTGTGGACAGTTAGAAACCATGAATGTTCCACAGCACAGCTGGTGAGTTATTTATAAATGACATCCACTCAAAATGCTGAAAGAAGGCCATGTCCCTGATCTTTCCTGAGATGGAAGAGAGCTTGTGTCCTGGCCACTCTACACCAGCAGTGAAGAGACACAGGCCTGCACAGCAGGTGAGGACAGGAGAGAGGAGCTGGTCAATGGCAGACCTCTCATCCTGGGAGGGATGCCTTTGGGGTTTTTCCATTGCATTATTTATAGTGCTCCACTCAATATTACTTCTCTCCTGTTCAATTCACTTAAGAATAAATAGTTGGTATTTTCTTGAATAGGTGAGTGGAAATGGATGACTTAATTTTCTTTTATATGTAATGTAGGATAAGCATATAGAAGAACATTCAAGCGTCACTTTATAGATATATAAAATAAGGAGTCTTTTTATTCAGAAAGGCAACACATCATTCATGACTAACTTTTAAACCCCCACCACATAAAGCCATGTGGATCCCGCTGGGGTGGGTGTCCTGTGCTCCCTACCTGAGAAGTCACTGTGCTCATCTGTTTGTGGTAGAGGACACCAGAATCAGAGTCTCTTTTTCCAGCAAGGATGTCTTGAATCGTTTTGTGTTCAGGCCAAGCAGGGAGTGTGCAGCATGCAGAGGAGCCAGCACCTCCTGCCTTACACCCATTTCCACCACCGCATCCATGCTGCCGCCCTGCAGGCCCAATAAGGTAGAGCCACCAGTGTGCAGCAAAGTCTCTGCCACCTCAGCCCCAGGGGCCTCAACTCCTGGGTCCTGGCCTAAGCCTCCACCAGGCTCCAGGCTCTGCACTGGGATGGACTTACATAGTGGGCCAGACACACCATCACTGCCTTGGCACTAAGTCTGTTTTCCACACTGACCCTTCCATTCTGCAAATTTTGATCCTTTCCTTTCTAAATGAGGCTGCGGCATTGGAGACAAAACCCCACACATTAGCATTACTTTTTGTTTTTCTTTCTTTTTCCTGCTTTTCTTCTTCTCTTTCTCTTTCTCCTTCTCTTTCTCCTTCTCCTCCTTCTCACTTCTCACTTCTCCTTCTCCTCCTTCTCCTTCTCTTTCTCCTTCTCCTTGTCCTTCTTCTTCTTCTTCCTCTTCTTCTTCTTCTTCTTCTTCTTCTTCTTCTTCTTCTTCTTCTTCTTCTTCTTCTTCTTCTTCTTCTTCTTCTTTTTCCTCTTCCTCTTCCTCTTCTTCTCTTCATCTTTGTCTTTATCCTTGTCATGGACTTCTTAGTCTTCTTCTTGGTTTCTTTGTTGCTTTAAGCATATATTTAGAGGTGCATTTTGCCAAAAACCTTACTTTGTCTTTTCACTTTCCAGTTAACTGCAGTTTTTACAGATCTCTACTGCAGTTCTAATTCTATGTGTTTGAATGTTCAGAATCCATTCTGCAGCTTGGTAGAATGAGGGAAATAAAGCAGAAGCTGCACTTGGGGAAGATTCTGTGCATTTTAGCATATCGTACAACAACCCCTGACTCATGGCTTTTTACCTCCAAAATATGGACTTCAGCAGCAAGTGAGTCTGCCACAGACAAAATGAGTTTTCTGTATGTATTTCAAACAATCTCATTTCCCCTCAACTTGTGAAGCACATGGTATAGGTTTCTTATGGCCAAACTTGAAAAATTATTTCTAGTACATGAAAGGATACCACTGATCCTGAAATCATGACAGAACATTCTTGTAAACATATAGTCTGATCCACACTCTGGCAGACAGAAGCTAAGAGAGTCAGAGATGGCTGGCACAGATAGAAACACCTCAAAATTGTCAACTACCAGTTGCAACAAGCAGGAACCACGTTGCTGAGCTTTCACTGTTGGGTGATGGAATTGTGTGGTGGGTTTTGCACTAGGTTTTCTAAGGCAGCTCAGTAAATATAGGTTGCTGTCTGGATCCCCCTTCCTGCAGTGCAATACAAACAGAAAGTCATGAACATGCATCATTTATTTGAAAATTTCTATTGCAGTTATGAAACCTGTATGCATAAGAGTCCACATCTCGGCCATAGCAGACTTACCCACGTGTATTACCACCATATCTTGTAAAGGGTCAGTTTATTTATACAAAATGCAGAGTTATGTTCTCAGCCTTGATTTTCCAGACTGGTGCATTTCTTGAAGGGAAATCATTTCTTGAAGGGAATTTCTTGAAGGGAAGTCATCAGTCATTCTTGAAGGGACACATTTTGCACAGCTGTGTCAGGCAGGGCCCTCCGGCACTTGACTGCCCACCCTTTCCCAGTGCTGTCTCTGGCTCTGGGAGATGCTGGATTGCAGTGAAGATTCCCAGTGTACTGGCTGGCCCTGGGGAAACCTTGTCATGCCATGAGTTTTTCATCCTTAGCCCTGCACATCTGTGGCCCTGGGGCCAGGGCAAGGTTCCCCCCAGCTGCAGTGAACAGCATCATCCAGAAAGCTCTCCTGTACGTACTCTATGTGGAGGCTAACAAGTGTCTCAATTCATTCCTGCTTCAAAGTGTACTGTGAATCAAACTCTTGAAAATTTGTGCAGCATTCTGTGTGGGAGAAAACTCTATTCTTAGTCCTAGGAGTTCTGGGGAAGGCTATTTAGAGCTCCGATGGGAGCTGGAAGATAGGGCTGTGCTCTGCCCCCCATGTCCTTCCCATTGTTGTTCAGCACCTGCCTTAAAATGTGTCAGTGGATGGGGAAACAGCACATTTCAGGGATGTGTGCCTGCATGAAACCAGTTTAGGAGGCTCAGTGTTTTGTGTGCTTGTTGGCCATGTCTGGTGATTCACTTTGAGTTAGAAGAATTTGTCATTTCCCTCACAAAATGGACTCATGAAACCTCTTTCACACTTGCAATAAAAACCATCTATCTGACTATTGGCTGTAAAGAAAGGTTTCCTGTTTTGGTTTTTACATTATTGTTGTTTTTCAAATGCAATGAATCTGCCCTTTGTAGCTCCCTTTGTATCACTGAAATCCCAGAAAACATTTTCAGAAATGAAAAGATTAGTATATACACAATGGTGTCTACATTTTCCCTGTAGACTTTTTTCTTTAGGATTTTCTCTTCTTTCTAAGAGCAGTAGCAACCAGTCTCCTCCAAGAATGTTTGGCCAAACAGAAGCTGATGCACTGATATGAAAGACCCAGGGTAGTAAATCATAGTGAGAGAAAGGCCAGCACAGAGTGGGGACTAGCAGGAGAGAACAGTAGGATGGATGGGTCCAACACTGAGCTGAAAGCTGGAACTCAACAGATGTAAAGATTGTACCAATTGACAATGTGCTTACGTTTGACTCAACTAAACATGTGGAAACTAATGAAAGCTTAACTTAAAATTATCTTAGAATTTAATGTTTTAAAGAACTACAGATTTAAGAGTAGAAATGAAAACTGAGAAATAGAAGAGGTAAAGGGAAGGGAAGCGAAGGGCAGGTGCTTTGTAGGACTTGAGCCCTAAGTGGAGCTCAGGACACCTGTCATGGAGCCAGCAAGAGACCTGCCTTGGAATTCCACCAGACTGGGTATCTGCCCTTGATTTTCAGATTGATCCCAGAGCTGGTGAGTTCATTGGAGGTGAGGCTGGCACAAGATCTGTAAGTAGACCTTGAGCTCAGTCCGGTACCAGCCCTGCTTTAGAAAAATCCCCAACTGTCCTTGCTCCTTGCAAGTCCCAAAGCCTCCCAGGGCCTGTCAGGGACAGCTCTGTGCACAAATGCACCCCAGGAAAACTTCCCATTCTCCCTCACCCCACTCACTTCTGCATGCCTCTGTGTTGCAGGAGGCCCCAAGTCTGAGAGTCTTTCTCCCTCTAAAGTGCCCCGTGTCCTCCTCAGAAACCAACTGACCCAGGCCAATTCCTTCTCAGTGTAGTTCTCAGTTTCAGTGAGCTAGGCTTCACCCAACTCTATCAGATTAGGTTGGGCTGATTGTACCACCTTGCTTAGCAGCACCTGCCAGGACCCAAGAAGAGAATCTCTGATCCTGAGGAGGACAGGTGTAATCAGCACTCCAGGTCTGGCCTCCTTCCCAAACTGCCCTACCAGGGTATCCTGTGTGCTAACCATAATCAGCCCTTGCTCACAGAGGTCTCTGGACAGTGCTGTGACCACCTGTCCTCCACTCTTCAGGAAGCCTCAAATGCAACTCCCCTTTTCACCCTTGTGGCCTGTTGCCTCTGTGAGAAAGAGAGTGGAGTCTGCAGTGTTACTTTAATCATGGGTGCTCCACAGGGTGCTGCTCTATAACTATCTGAAAAGTGAGTGGATGGTGGGAGTGCATCCTGCCTGCCTTTTTTCCACCTTCAGTTCATATATGGATGCATCACTCCATTCTGTATGCCTTCACGGGACTCCCCTTCCCCTATTTAATGTCCATGTGTACAGAGGCCAAGAATTAGGGACACTCACCGTAATGTGGGTAGTACCTGGTCAGCTCTCCAGGGTGACTGTGTGGCCTTCATAATATGGAAGCACAAGAGACCAGCTTTTGTATCTGCTCTGGTCATTGCATCATGGTTAATGCTTGGTACATTGATAATGTAAGGCTCCCATCAGCTCCCTCCATGATGTCTGTGTGAAGCTGGGTCATCTGGCATCTCCCAGAGATTTTTGCTCTGGATACCATGGAAGCACATGGAATAACTGCCCAGTGTCCTTCAGAGTGAAGACAATAGCTCCACCCAAGTGATGGGTCCCTGGTAAGAGGCAAAACTTTCCCTTGGGAAAGGAAAAACTGCAATGAAGCCAGGGCCCCGGTCTGAGCAGACCTAGATTTAGATGCAGCTAGGGTCTTTCTACTTACCTTGTCAACTTAGAAAAGACACCATGCCTCTCAGGTCCTTTCCAGTGTGTCCCCCTGAACTATGGAAGTCATATTGGCATCTGCTTCCTGGGGACATCATCAGTAGTGAGAAATGACACTTTCAAACCTTGTGGGCTGGTGTCATGTGTACACAGGATACAGAATTAGAGTTGAATTCCATGAAAGTGTGGCAGGGAGGTGAACACAGTGCACACAAGCCTGGTTCCTGCTGTATGGTGGTGGAAATTACACTCACCTCTTGGATATGTTTCCCTGGTGGCATCATGAGGGAGCAGAAGTTCATCAGATCAGCCATCATTATGTTCCCTAAGCATCTCAATTTCTTCTATGTATTGGTGTTGTGGCCTCAAGTCAGGACCTCACAGAGGCTAAGCAAGCACTATGGATGCAGATGCACCCCCAAATCTACCAGCACTGTGTCTACATTCACACCTGTGTGAGTCACCACACACATGGCAAGGGTGCTCAACTGCTGACAGCTCACCATCTGATGGCCACCTCCTGAGTAGCCCATTCCTTGAGAGTGGGTCACACATAGTGAATTTTGTTCTGGTTTCTATTAGCTGGGATGCAATTGAGCCCAGGTCCTCACGCATGGTAGGCAAGTGCTCTATCTTGAGCTCTCTCCCCAATTCCTTACTTGTTCTTAATAACAGAACATGGCAGATGTAATGGGATGTGATTATCAAGGTTCACACATAAAATGACTGTATCCAACCTCCTGCTCTCTCCCTCCTCTGTTCTTCCTTCCTTCCTCACTGTTTCATTCTGTCTTCCTCTCTAAATCTCTGACTATCTCTGCATTTTCCCTGAGGAGAAGCTGACTCTTTGCAGAGAAAAAGGTTAACAGACAGAGGAGACATCAGACCTCCATACTAACTGTGTTCCTGCCTGTTAGCAAGAGAGAGAGCCTGAGAATAGGTTCTGCCACAGCAGTGTTTCCACTGAGCGTGCAGGAGAAACTATGTGGAAACTGCTCAGCAGAAACTATGGTGGATCCTGCAGCAGCACCTCCTAAATTCCTGACCCACAGAACCTGAGAGAACTGAAGTTTACCTGTTTGTGCCTAAGTTTGAAGCCACGCATTCATCAGTGGTCACTGATGCACTATAGCAGATGTGAGGTTCTGCCCCCACCCCTGTCCCTCACCCACTCATCCCCTCCCTTATTCTCCCCAGGCCTTCTGTTCTCACTTCTCATCTCTTTCTTGACTAAAAAAATTGACTTTGAATCTCTAAATTGTTGGTCCTTTGTCTTCTGCCACACAGACTCAACTCTGTACAGCATTAGGGCCCGCATGTCTCAGGTTCAGGCATCAGTTCCATCTCAGTGAGGCTCTTCAGATGTGCCCATGTAGTGACTTTGACCTCTGTGTGCCCTTGCTTTATTGTGATATAGCACTGGGTCTTCTCTTCCACTACATTCTGCAGTGGTTTGTCCCTCTCCTCCAGCCTTCCAGCTTCTGGGTGGCCAGTGACATATTGTCCTGTTCTGTGTTGGTGCCAGCCTAGCTCAGCCCAGGAATAAGGTGAGAATTTGAGGCATGTAGATTGAATAAATCAGATCACTTTTCCTCTGAGCAAACCAGTGCTTGCCCATGGCATCACTGTGTGTTCGTGTGTGTGTGTGTGTGTGTGTGTGTGTGTGTGTGTGTGTGCATGTGTGTGTTGTGTGCACATGTGTGTGTATCCCTTGGGATACTGATTGAAATCAGTCCCACATGTTTAGGCTCAGGTCTCAGGAGCTTGTGGGCTGCTGTTCTAATGCCTTTGGGAGTCAGCTGGCTCCTGTGCGAGGAGGTTTTTCTCCTTTGGGTTTCTCCCCCATCCTCTTCACTCTGCTCATGTCCTGTGCCTTGGGCCTGGCATTGTCCCTCTCTGGGCACTGGTTCTGAAATTTCCTTCAGGAATGGAATAACACACATAGTCTTTACTGTGGAGTTTCTAGCATGCTCTAGGGTGAGGCACTAGAGGTCACATGGGGTTCTCTTCACCTGGGCACTGTCCCCATCCACACCTGCCTGTAATTTGATAGTATACCTACTAAGGCCATCATCTTCAGGTTACCTCACATTGCCATTGTCACATGCAGTCAATTGGGCAGGATAAAGCCTGGACTTAGAACTCACCACTCACTGTCAATGATGCCTTGCCCCAAGCCTGTGACACTTTATAGGCCCACTTGGTTCAAAGACCATGGGAAAACTTTCTATCATCCATTGAATTCAGGAGCTACCCCTGAGCTCACAATGGGGCACCCACGTGGTCAGCTATTTCTTTGTGGGAAACCCAGTGGCTGCTGAATCAGTGACCTAACCTCTCCTGCTGCCCAGTCCCCAGTGGCAGCACAGTGCAACCAGGACATGGGGGAATAACTTCAGCCTGGAGCATTTATAGCATGGAGCAACCAATCAGCTGGCCTCTATGAAGGCTGCAGGGGTTTACACCATGACACAGCAGATCTGTGACTGAAGACAGCACCCCAGCTCCTGAAGAGTCATGTAGAGCTCTTGGGTCAATACCATCTACCCCAGATTGGCCAGGAGCCTGGTGGATTTGAGTTCTGGCCTGGTTTTTACTGCCTGGGACCTAATGCTACTGCTGTTTCCCAGTGCTCATTTCTCCAGCTTCTTTGCCTCATTGACCATTATGTTTCTTTTCTTATGAACACAGCCCATTCTTAACTGGGCTGTGTTCATGTGTCTTGTTCTTTGACTGAACTCCTGGGTAAGAACTAAAACTTATAGGTGGTGACATGCTGAGCCAGACTTTATGCAAATTTACTCTGTCCAGAGAAGAGGACATAGGCAGCCATATTCATGACATTGCATGGAAATAAACCACATGGGAATTCAATCGACATGGTGCCTGCGACACTGCACTTTCCATACTGGGTTATATACTTTCCTTGGAACACACAGTGCCTCACATTTTAATGGTTGTATTACAACTACAATACTTTACTTTTGTGTTTTTTCCTGTTAAGAACTCATAAATTAAAATTAATAATTTATCATTGGAAATATCTAAAGTATAAATATGGGTGTGACACATGGTGCTGCTCTGTAATGAAAGAAAGTGTGTTAGTCTTCTTCATATGAAAAACATATGAAATGACCTACATGTAATTAAATGTGGAGCAATTTTGATGTGTATTTGTTTATAAAGCCAGGGCCATAATTAAGAAAACAAAGAATTCTAATAATTACAAAAAATTCATGAATTCTTTTTCTATGCCCTGCCAAGAGTTCATGAATACGTGAATGAGAAATTGATGCAGTCTGTCTGGATTTTCGCTTCTCAGACAAGGCGAGATTAAACAGTTACTTACATCAGGGTAAGGCAGAGGAGAAACACAACTGCAGTGATGTGGAAAAGGTAAGACAGGTAAATTACAAGGACATAGGATGAGTGGTGGCCAGGATCTAGTAGGAAGAAAAAGAAAAGAAAATATATTTGCATAGCAAGTTGATGAAAATGTTCTGGAAGGGGACACTGGTGAAGGTTTCACAATATGGAGAATGCACTAAATCATACTAAACTCATCAACTGAAACAAGAATAAACCCTTAAATTTCATTTACAATGATTCTATCACTGCCAGTGTAGAATAGAATAATAATAAATAGAATAATAATAAATCGAATAATAAGTAAATCTGGAAGAGAGCGGAATGGCAGGTGTGGGTCAAGAGCTGCCTGCAGGTAGAGGTCAAGAGATGCCTCCTGGTAGGGAGCCACCAGGAGATCCAGCTCTGCGGCTGGTGGAGAAAGGAAAACATGTGCCTGCTCTTGCTGTGGGTCCAGAGCTGGTGAGGGAGCTGCAGGTGGACCTGGCACGAGCTCTGCGGGTGCAAATTCAGCATGCACTGGAATTGCCTCTGCAGTTGCAGGAGAAGAAAACATCACTGACTTTCCAGGGACTTCTCAGGGCCAACCCTTCCCACTGCCTGTCAAAGCAGCTGTGTGCATGAACACAGCCCCAGTAAGCATACCAGACTGCAACCCCACACTGACTGCTGAGGGGATCATGTTCCTGTGTCTCTCCCCCATCTGGGCACATTGCTGAGTTCCCTAGCACATTCCACCCTCTCAAGGCTGCAACCCACATCCCAGGTCTCCTTACCTTGTGACTTAGACACCAGGGACTTAGGAGTGTCCAGATGGCCCATGAGAAGCTTGGCCTGGGGATCCACCTTGGAGTTCAGCTCCAGTGAGGAGTCAAGCACGAGAGATGCAGATCTGGAGCTAAAAGGGAGATAGCAAAGCAAGAGGTCTGGCCTCTCTTCTAACACTACTTACACAGGTTACCTTAGCAAGAGGCACATGGGTCTCTAGCCCAGCAAGTTCAGTGTCCACTCTCACCCTCTACCAACTACAGCATGGCAGTGTGGGCCTTGGGATGCCTGAGAGGCTGACAGAATGCTCCGTGGGAGGCAGTCCTTGCTTACTGGTATGACACCACTCCCTTCTTTAGGGAAGTGGGACAGTTTCTCCCTACTCTTACCCACTGCAGGTCAGCTCAACAAAGGCAAAGGCTGATATCTGCAATGTCTTTGCACTCAAGGGCTCAGTGCTGGTGCTCCATGAATATCTGAGAAGTGAGGAGTCATCGATGTCTATCCCGACTTTCTGCTGTGTCTAGATCAGACAAAGATCTGCTGCCCAGTTCTCTTGGTCTCTGTAGAACTCTTCCTACATGGTCTGTAACCACTTCTAAGGTTGGCCTTGGACATAGAAAGACTTCCTTGAGGTGAACAGTATCTGTTCTGCTGCCAATTTTGACTCTGTGGCCTCCAAAGAACATCAAAACTCAAAAGGGCAGTGGTTGCACATGTTCTGCTTACAAGATCATGGACAATACTCAGAAAAGTGTCTTCACACAGGGTGTCTTCATGTATATTTTGGCTTGATGACACCCAACCACTTTGCAATGATACATGTAGGCCATGGACACTTTGCCATCCCTACGGATTCCTGCCCTGAGCATACCCTAAATCACCTTGAGTGACTCTCCAATCTCCTTTCCAATGAATAGAACAGTTTTCCCCATGTGTGTGTGTCAGTGAGGTGGGTGGAAGGTCATCCCTGGGAATCAGGCCAGCCTCTGTATCAAGTCTTCATGGGGCCAAGGCCACAGCTAATCCCTTGCCATGGAACCCCTATTTCATCCTCAGTGAGCCTGCACTCTGGATCCACTCAGCACCCCACAGCTCAGTGTTGTAAACCGAGATTGAGGTGCTTGCACATGGCCAGGACTTGAATGCACAGGTGGCCACATCCCGCGGGGCTGCTCAGATGAGAACTTAACCCTCCTGTATTTGAACTAGTCCTAGACTCAGTGTTTATGAGTGACTGGTGGTTGAGCCTAGGGTTATGTGTTCTGGTCTTCCTCTTGTCTCTGGGTGCCTCTGGGAACCTCTGTGTGCCAATGAGTCCTGGCCTGAGTTGCTGACAGGTGGGTGTTCCAGTTGGGCTTCCTGAAGCATCTGGACCAAGTGAACCATCCTCTCCATATGTTTCCTCGTGGTTCCCTGACACGGGGTCCTGATGCTGGCACCACTAGCCCTGGGAAAGCAGCGTAGCATGTTCCTTGTTCACTCTCTCAAGCCAGCCATCTATGAAGGCCAACTATCACCAGAACACAGTGCCCGGTGACCAGAGCCTCCAGAGTTCTGTTTGGAATTGTCACCAAGGAAGTGAGGTCATGTGCTGGAGTCCACAGTTGAGGCTCCCCTTCTGATGCCTCCTTTGTGTTTATTGTGAGCTAATCTGTGTCCTCCTTAGAAACAGCAAGTTAAAAAACTAGCAAAATGTGTGTGTTTTTAGACTTTTCCATCCAAATGACCCTTTCCCTTGAGGATGAGGTACGCAGTTTCTTCATTTAGAGATTCCTCAAATTTTATTTTGTCTGTCTCTTCTGGACTTATGTTAGTTTCATTTCATTATCACCAAGGAGCATGGAGATGTTCCCAGAATGCCCATAATAATTTTCCTTGAAGGATATGAACTGTTTCATGTTATAACACCCATATGTACAGGAAAGGAGGATTCATAGCAAGTTTTACTATCACATGCCTATGAATGATCATTTCATCCTTAGATGTTTATCTAAGCCACACAATGTAGTGCTCCGTACTCTGACCTCCTTTGTGTGGGACAGCAGGTGGTGAGGGCAAGGGCAGGCTTTGCAAGGCCATGGACATCATCACCCCTTGCTGATGAAGGACACATGGGCACCCCTCCTGGGGAATTTGTCTCCTAGTCACTGTTTTCACTTCCTGTTCTCTCATCCCAAACAGACCATGGACTTTGTGTCCCTGCTGGGTAGTTTGCCTTTCCTAGAGGCGATGGCGCTGAGCCTGTTCAGTCTCGATGCTCTTGGTTGGTCTCCTTCAAGCAGCGTCTCTGTGCTGGGCTCTCCACGTACTGCTAATTATTGGTGGTGGAGGCACACACTCTCATGGGGCTGAACCTGCCAACTGCAACTTGTTCATGCATCTGTCACCCATCTTCTGATCCCATTTGTTTGGTTTCCTGGTTGGCCCCGGAAAGCCAGCTGCCACAGCCATTCTTATACACAGTCTTGAGTGGACATAGACTTTTATTTAAAAGAAAAAGTACTTAGATGTGAATTTTCCAGATTATATGTCTTGTGTATGGTTAACTTACAAACTGTTAAGGTACCCTTGGATGCATTATTTAAAATCAGTTAGGTGGTTGTTTTCTTTTTGGTACTGGAGATTGAGCTTATGACTTCAAGTTTGCCAAGGGGGCACTTATATTGCTGAAGTAAACCTCTATCCCTGTTTTCTTATTTTGTTTTGCTTTGTTTTGTTGTGCTTTTTATGCTACATTATGTTATGTTATGTTATGTTACAGTATGTTTAGTGTTGGTGAGGATTTTGAGTCTCCTTCACTGCATTTTTAGTGCTTTCTGATTTCATTTTGTAAAACTCACCTGACAAACTATGACATATCACATAATCCTGGGTAATTTAATTTTGGAAAAAATTTAGAAAGTAAATGAAAGCCAGATTTGGTAGTAAACATCTCTAATGTCAGAAGTTACAAGGCTGAGGCAGCAAGATTGCTGTGAGTTGATGTCAGCCTGAGCTACAATGTGAGTTCAATGAAAGCCTAAACTTCATAGCAAAATCTGTCTCAAAAATAAATAAATCAATCAAAATAAAAAATACATTTAAAAGGTTTAAAAAGACACAAAAAGAATCTATAAATCAACATATCAAATCTTGATGAATTTGTGCTAACTAAAGTATATATGTACTTTTGTAGACTGTAGATTCTCTATTTTGTAACTGTGGTCATCATGCACTTCAGAATATCACTGCCAATGCCTTCTGAACTGGGACTGAGGCTTGGTGTCCTTGAAGCACATTCTGGGTTTTTTTTCCCCTCATGGATTTTGATGATTGTTTGAAGTCAAACCACAAGAAAAGTGTGAAACCTAATGCAGTTGGGCACAGTGCCCTCCAGAAGGCCAGGACAGTGTAAAATATTAATTTTTTCTACCATTGGACTTTCCAAGTTGTTTTGTTTTGCATTCAGTTTCTATGGATTGAATACTGAGATTTGCACTTAGCTCCATGGCCTTCCACATTTAAAATTGTTTTTATTTTCATCCAGGTTTTGGATAAGTGGCTATATTGGTGAGGCTCTCCTTAAATTGGTCATGTTGCTGCCTCAGCCTTCCAGACTGCTGAAATTACAGGCACACCACCTAACCTGGTTACATCACAGTGCTGTTAAAAACTCATTGGCTCAGCATGTAATGTTGAAAATGCCTGCAATGCCTGCACTCAGGAGGCTGAGGCAGCAGGATTCCTGAGAGTTCCAGAAAAGCCTGCAACACACTCGGAGTTCAGCTTAGGTGAGAGCTACACATGAAGAACTAGACCAAAAACTGAAAAAAGAAAAAGAAAGAAAACTAAAGGAAAGGGAAATGAAGGAAAGCGAAGGAGGAGGGGGAGGGGAGGGAAGGGAAGGAAAAAGGAAAAACAAAACAAAATTCTTGGTGACTGTATGAGTTTTTCTCTACTCGGCTGGCCTTTTTTCATCTGTGGTCCAGTTCTTGTAGTATAGGACCCTTTTGACTGTTTTAACTTTATTATATATCAGAAAACTATGAATTTTGTTGCTTCTACTTTAATGTTTTTTCCATGGCTATAGGATGACTCTTTGTCCTTCCCTGTGCATTTTCACTTTGTTTTTGTATTTCGAAGAAAATGGCACTGATATTTTGACAGGAATGGCATTTAAACACCTGGTTGCTCTGGGTAGCATGTACATTATAACAACATGAATTCTTCCCATCCACCATCACAATCTGTCTTTTCTTCTCTTAGTGCCACTTCATTCATTGCTTCAATTTCTACAATTTTCCAAGAACAAGTGAGTTTGGTTGAAATTTTACAAATGTATTAATTCTTTTGGATGAATTAAGAAATGAATTGTGTTCCTTGTATTTGAGGCTGCAGTTTGTTTGAAGACATAGATATGAATTGATTATGACCTATGGATACTGTACCTTGAAACTGAAGTTATTTTTCCATTTGTTCTAAAAGTTTTTCAGTATAGTTTTAAGTTTCTTATATGAACGTTGTGTCCTCAGGAAACAGAGACACCTCTTAATTCTTCCTTTCTGATTTGGTAAACTTTTGGGTTCTTATTGTTGACTCAATTATAGGACTAGGACTTCAAGTAGTGTGTTGAAAAGAGTCCAAAGCCTGATCTTGTTCCTGACCTGAGAAGCTAATCTTGCAGCTTGTCAGTCTCTGAGCATGATGTCAGCGATGGGCTTGTCATGTCTGTTCTTTGCTGTGCTGAGATTCATTTATCCTACACATGGTGTATGAATGGTTCTTATCATGAAAGGATGGTGAACTTTTGAATTTCTCAAAGTGATTTTTCCAAATCTCTTGAGGGGTTAGCTGTGCCTCGTGCTGTGAATGTGGCAAGTGACACTGAATGATTTGTGCAAGTGGAACCATTCTAGCACCACTGAGGGTGAATACAGTGTTTATTGTGGTGTTTAAATTTTGCATGTGCTGGTGAATTTAGCTGATGAGCATTTGGTTGAATGTTTTTGTGTATGTTCATTAAGAATATTGGCCATTAGAGCATTACCATTTTTTTGAGCATTATGGTCTGGCTTCATTTTCAGGGTGACTTCGTCATCTGAAAGAATTGGTAGTGGTTCCCTTCCCTTGAAAGACACGAAAAATGATTAGTATTTATTCTTTTTCAAAATTTTATTTTGAAGATAGTAAAATACAACAGAGCAAACAGAACAAAGCACATCAAGACAATGCAGTGAAATTGGTACAGAACTTCACAGCAGGGTCCATGATAACAGTAATAAGTACCATAGTATATCTCATTATCTTCACAATTGGTTTGCATTCAATTAGTTATAGTGAAATCCAAACAAACACAGAACATTTTAAAACTAGTCAAAAGATAATATTGAATAGAACAAAACAATTAATCAGAACACAGCAAAAAATTAAAGACAACATTTATTTTCAAACACAAAATAGAAAGAAATCCCCCATATTTTCTGTATTGCACACAGTCATCTTCCCAAGAGATGCTCAGAATTCTGCCTCTCCTTGCTAACCAAGGGTGGTCAAGTGAGATGTATGGCTCTCAGTCCATGCACCAGTAGGCTCACCGGAGATGCTGACTGGTTCTCCTCCTGGCTTGCATCAGGGGTGCTTTCCAGGAAGGCAGGAGAATTGTTTCCTTGTTCAGCTGCCTAAATATCAACATGGCCAGATCCAGTATTTATTCTTTACTATACACTACATACAAGTCAGCAGGGCATTTATCATATTCTGGCATTTGTTGTTGTTATTAAGTAGTTATGATTGTTGACTCATTGCCCGTGTTTTTTAATGCTATGTCAAATGGTGTGTTTTCTTCTGAGGGTGTGGGTCAGGGACAACATGGGAGATCATGTACCAATTAAGGATCACATCACATTTTACTTAGGGACATAGCAATTTAGTTTTGTATCTTCAAACTTCCCCTAGAGTATATATTTTTGTGAATAATCTGTTAAGTTATTTAGTCTTTTAAAGCACATTGTTGAAGGTGCAGTTACTCCTGGAGGACACTGGGGAAGGCTAGGGCCAGGTCTCTTATTTCAGGCTTTGTACCCTTACCTGCCTGCAGTGTTCCCACCTGCTGTCCTGCTGCCTGTAAACAACTGTCCTGCTCCATAGCTGTGGTGAATTCACAGGTGGCACTTGAGATCTCACCTGGGTGGAAGACATTCAGTCAAGGTAGGCTCTGAAAAAATGCTGATAGTCTTGTAAAGAGCTCCCCTTAGTGAGCTATGGGGACACAGGACTGAAGGGACAAACTTGGACAGCAGAGCCACAACAGCCCTCTCTTTTCCAGCATGCATTGTAGGCTGTTTGCTGAGAAGCTGACTGATGGATGAGGAGTCCTGGACCTGAGACTTTCTTCCCCATGGTACACTACTAGATGCTGTGGTGTCCTCCACGTCTGCATGGTCCACCTTCCTCCTACTTTGAATTTCCACAGAGATCTGAGGAGCCCTGGGCTTCCCCTTCAAGGCTTCAACTCTATGGTGAGTTTTAGTGTGAATTTTATGATCAGGAAATTCAATTTATATACATTTAACCTGGAAATTCCACTTCTATGGCCTCATTATAAAAAATGAGATTGAGAGATATCCTAGATCTGTTCTTATTCAGTTAGGAGTGTGGATAGTTAGAAACCATGAATGTACCACAGCAGAGCTGCTGAGTCAATTATACAATTACAGTCACAGAAAATGCTGAAAGAAGGCCATGTCCTAGGCCATGTCCTGGATGCTACCTGTGATGATAGAAGAGCTCATAGCTTGGCCCTCTCTCCACCCAGCAATGAAAAGACCCAGGCCTGAATAGCAGGTGAGGACAGAAGAGAGGAGCTGCTGGAGAGCAGAGCACTGAACCTGGGGGGAAGCCTTTTTGGTGTTTTTTCCATTTTTCCATTCCATTGCATTATTTATGGTGTTTTATTCAATATTCCTTTTATTCAAATAAGTTAATATTTAATTGTGGCTAATTTCTTGAATAGGTATGTGAACATGGATGATTTAATTTCATTATATATACTGAAAGTTATGCACAATAGAGACACTTCAAATATCACTGTAAATATAAAATAAGGAGGCTTAGTATTCAGCAAGACAACACATCGCTCACAACTAACTTTTAAAAATTCCAACACTTAAAGCCATGAGGATCCTGCTGTGGTGGGTGTCCCTGCCCTTCCTACGATAAAAGCCACCATGCTGACCTGTGTCTGCTACTGCCATAGGACAACAAGTGATTTGCTTCGGTGTCTATTTTTCCAGCAAGGAAGTCCTGAATCTTCCTGCTTTCAAGCAGCACAGGGAGGGTGCAGCTTGCACAGGAGCCTTGCACTGCCTGCCTTACACCCTTTTCCCCCACCTCATCCATGCTGCAGCCCTGCAGGCAAGGCAAGGGAGAGCAGCCAGGATGCAGCAAAAACTCTGATTCCTCAGCCCCAGGGGCCTCAGTTCCTGCATCCTTGTCTCAGCCTCCTGAATCTCAGGATTCAGGTACTATCCTGAATTCATCTGGCTTAGTGGGCAGGGTACCCAATCTGCACCTCTGGGGATGAAGACCAGGAAGACCACTATCTTCAGTGACCCTTCTACTCTGCAAATTTTGCTCGTATCTTTGAGACTGAGGCAGTACCATTGGAACAAAACACAATGTTGTCATTACATTTCTCTTTGTTGTTTTTTTTTCTGGCTTCTTTATTTATTTAAGCACATATTTAAAACTGCATTTTGCCAAAAAACATTTCTTTGTCTTTTCACTCCCCAGTTAACAGAAGTTTTTACAGATTTCTACTATAGTTCAAACTCTATGTGCTTGAATGCTGAGAATAGACTCTAAAGCTTGGTAGAATGAGGGAAGAAAAGCAGAAACTGAACTTGGGGACACTGCTGTGCCTTCCAGCACTTTGTACAGCAAACCCTGAATCATGCCTGTTTACCCATAACATATGGGCTTCAATACCAACTGAATCTTCCACTGACAAATGAGTTTCCTATATTTACTTCAAACAATCTCATTTCCCCTCAAATTGCTAAGCACATGGTCTAAGGATTCTTACACCCAAACTTCAAAAAATAATTTCCAGTAAGCAAGAGACTGCTATCCATCCTGAAATCATGGTGGGGTTTTATGTAAAGACATAGTCTGATCCACACCCAGGCAATCATGAGCTAAGGGGGCAGAGATGGCTTGTGCAGATAGAAACACTTTAAAATTGTCAACCAGCAGCAACATCAAGCAGGGAGCAGAGCTGCTGAAACCACACATTTGGGTGATGGAATCATCTGGTGGATTTTGCCTTGGGTTTACTGAGGTGGCTCAGTAAATTTAGATTGCTATAGTGCAGTGCCAAAGGGAAGTCATGTCCATGTAGCTTTTATTATTAGTTATTCTTTTGTAATTGTGAAACCTGCATGCAAGAGGTTTCACCCCTCTGCCATTGCAGACTCACCCACAGGCATTATTTCCATGACTTGTAAAGGGTCAGTTTATTTACACAATATGCAGAATGCTGGTCTCAGCCTTGTTTTTCTCAGACTTGTGCATTTTCAATAATTTCTTCAAAAGGAAGCTAAATGATTTAGTTTTTGCAAACTTCAATTTTGTTGCCATGCTCCTGTGTGATGTCCTTGCTGATAGACCTGAAAAAGAAGTGAGGTGGACTTGCTGGGGGTTCAGATCCAGAGGGATCCTCTGCTCAGGTGTGTCATTCAGGGCTGCCCTTCACCTGACTGGCCACTCTGGCATCCAAATGCCCTTGCCCGGTGGTGTCCCTGGTGTTGGGAAGCACTGGTTTGCAGTGTAGACACCCAGCACACTGGTTAGCCCATGAAAAACCTTGCTGTGCTATGAGTTTTTCACCCCTATACCTGAACTCCAATGGCCCTGGCCAGAGTTCCCTCCAACAATCATGCATGGCATTCTCCAAACAACTCTCCTGTGCATGCTCTATGTGAAGGCTAGGGACGGTCCCAGTTCCTTCCTGCTTCAAACAGTACTGTGAATCAAACTCTTGAAAAGAAATCTTGAAAATTTGTGTAGCATTGTGTGTTGTAGAAACCTCTCTTCTTAGTCCTGTGAGGTCTAAGGACGGCTCTGTATATAGCTGTGATGGGAGCTACGGGACAGGACTCTGCTCTGTCCCCCATGTTCTCTCCAGTGCTGTTCAGCTCCTGCCTTAAAAGGTGCTATTGGATGGGGACACAGCACATCTCAGTGATTTGTGCCTGTGCTTATCAACTTTGGGAGGCTGAATGTTTTCTGCACCTGTTGGCCACAAGTGGAGATTTTCTTTTGAATCACAAGACTTTCTCACTTCTCTCACAAAATGAACTGGTGAGACCCCTTTTACTCCGATAATTCAAACCCCAGGAAGGTGAAGCACTTTCATCACCAATCACAGCACTAAACAATGAACCATTCACAGATGCTAGATTTAGCTGCCTCTGTGACTTCATGAGGCTTTGGTGGGAAACCCAGATACAAACAATATCACCTTTGAAAGTAAATCCTCTGAAGATGCACATGCTTTGGACTAGAAAATAATTCCTTGACTTAGTCCAGGGTTTATCTTATTTTATTTTATTAATTTAGTTTTTAAGACTCTCACTGTGTAGTTCAGGCTGGCCTTCAATTTACTATGTAAATTAGGCTGAACTAGAACTTGCAACAATCCTCTTGCCTCAGCTTCCTAAGTGCCAAGATTACACACATGTACCATCACACCCAGCTATTGTTTGTTAAGCTGTATTTATTCATTTACTTGAGATTAATCAATTTAATAGCCTTTGTTATACTTAAGTATACAAAAATGCTAATAAATATAATAAAATTCCAGCCCAATGTAAACAACTTAGCAACTTTGCAAGGCCCTGTCTGGGAATAAATTATGATAAAAGGACCAAGGCACTGGATTCAATCTTCAGCACAGCAAAATTAAATAAATCTATAACTAAACAGACTTTGTATAAAATAATCTATAAATAAACAATACTGCTTAGAAATAAATGTATTAAAAACAAAATTGCTTGCCAGTAAATCTAGAAGTAAATAAAGCTTTAGTGGATAGCTCAGATGAGAAGCGTTTTAAAAGCAATTTTATTTCATTATAATTTACATACAATACAAAATTGGATGAAACTTGACATGGGCCTGGGATATAACTCAGTGGCAAAGTGCTCCCTGGCAAGCACAGGGTCCTGAATTTGGTTCCTGGTACCAAAAATAAACAAAACAAATTAAAAACAAACAAAAACTCCTCTAGGAATCTTGTCATACATGAGCCCCTTGAAAATCATCACCGAAGTGATGATGTATATGTGACCTTCATATTTTCCTTCTGGCTCCTTAAAATTGTTTCCCTCCATCCTAAGCAATGTGTCTGCTTTTTGTCTCTGGGAAACACTTTGTATTTTCTAGAGGTGACAGGTTTGTAACCACACTGGATGCAGAAGGTTTTTGTTTTTGTTTTGCGGGGAGCTGGTAGGGTTTATTCAATCCTCATAACCATGTTAGGTTTCCCAAGGGCTGCTCCTTGTCAGTGGCTGAGCCATCACATCCCATTGGGTGGATGAACCGCAGATCCTCATGTGTCCATCAGCTGAGGCCCTTTTTGGTGTTTCCAGTTTTGAGCTCAAAAGTAAAGTTGCTGTAGTCATTCTTGTGTTTGTATAGCTGTAGCACTGATTTCCAAGGGGAAGATACTCAGTGTGCAGTTGAATATTTCACGTCTTGCTTGTTTAACTCAGAAATTGTTTAACTGTCTTTCAAGTAGTTGTTCAAAGCAGAGCACAGATTTCTGGCTCTTTCTGTGAGTATTTTTAAACCGTGTTCTTTTTTAAACTCTTGTTCATTTATTTTTCAGTTCATTTTATAAAATTTACCCAAGGAAAGTTTATTTCTATTACATAAAATTTAGCATTTTTTGACTTTGGATAGAATTTAAAGGTGGAAAAACCCAAACTTATATATATATATATATACATATGTGTGTGTGTGTAAATCACCTATAATTTTAACATCACAAAACTTCTGCTATGTGATGATTGATTTCATTGTCAATTGATGGGCTTGAGAGCTGTCCAAGGGATTAGTAAAATATACTTCTGGGCTCATCTGTAGGGGTCATAGAGGAATGACCTTAGGTACTCTTTCGGGTCTCTGGCTTCTTCCTCCCTGGTGCTGTCCCTCTACTCTGCTTCCTGGCCACAGTGGACTGCTTAGAGCACTATATAACAATGTAAATATGTGATAGCAAACTGTAGGAATTATACAGCAAAAACAATGGTTCTCTGCTCTGCTCCACACTGACTACCACTGTTGCTGATGTCTTGAGCATGTACATTCTCTGACCTTAGGACCTCACCCCTGAAAATCTTTCTTGAGTTCCCAAAGCAGGCCAACAAATGTTCACACAGTGCCCACGAACAGTCCATGTTACCTTCAGCCAATTCTTCTGCATCTCCAAGGAGAACATGGCCCTTCTCCCGATGAGTCTGCAGAAGGCCATTCTAAACCTACTTTATAAATCCATTATATGTCTCACACACACACACACACACACACACACACACACACACACTCACAAATTAAATCTGATCCTCTAGTGAACCCTGACACAACCTGCCTCTAGCTACCTGTGCAACCTCCCATGAACAATTTCATGCCTCACTCGTGAAAAATCCAAAGAAGAACTGTAGCAGTGCTTCGCCAAGTATGGGTTAGTTAACAGAGGTGTTGGTATTAGGCCCACTGGGTTAAAATTCTGTCCACATGTTTGTCATTGGAAAAGATATTAAATGTTGGTGTCTCGGTTCACACAGATATGAAAATGAAAATAATTCCTAATCCCTACTCTGTAAGAATTAACATATGTAAAGCATCTCAGGGAGGCCCTGACCTTACACCTGTAAGTGTTACATATGCTTGTTAGTGTGCTATATTAACATGTAAACATATATTTAGGTTATGAAGACATTAGACAACGGATACCAAAAGCACTCATTTCTCTGTAATAAAAGAAGGGCAACAACACAAATAACAATGGCATCTGAGCACTTGCTATATGGTAGGATCCATGGGAAGAGCTCTGCAGGGTTTTCATTGGATCTTCACAACAGTGACAAGTGATGAGTATTGCCATTCATCACAGTTTGTTTTTTTAATAGAAAAAAAAACCACACAATATTTCAAAGCAAAATAATACTAGAATAAGAATAGTTTAAATTGAGGCTCCCAGAAGAGAAGCAATGTACCTAAGGTGTCAGGCCCGGGAAGATCTGAGTCCAGACATCTATAAATTCCAAGCCTCAGACTCAGTCCACTCCTCTGCTTCCTCTCACAGCAGGCCTGGGGCTCAGTCTCCCAGAAGCTCAACCTGCAGCCACACCCAGCTTCAGAGAAACCCTAACCCCCACTGCCACGCCCACCGTCTCATTCTTGCCTCCTGGAGGGCTCTGCACCTCCTGAGTCCCAGCTTCTGGCCCTGCCACTCACATCGCTTGGCCACACCCCCTGGCCGCGAACGAAGATTACACTCCACCTGGCCCAACCTGGGCGGCCAGCGCCCAGGGATGGTCCCTAGCCACTGGCCTCCACATCCCACTCAGTCCCGCCCCGCCCCCGGCCTCGCTTCACAGGGGATGCACGGAGTGGACATTATGCCGCTAGCGACCCCTTTTGGAGACCTGAGCACTCTTCCTTCCTCGGCCTAGGCTGTGGCTTGGCTGGGACTGGGGTCTGGGCCAGGTAGGCGGGCGGAAGCCAGTGTTGAGTGGTGGCACAAGCCGGTGGCCCTGATGTTAGCGGCGCAGGAACCCTTGGTCGGGGGTCCGGGGAGGCGGCGGACGCGGCACTGGGGCGACCTAGCCTCAGGTCTTCAGGGCCCTCCTTTCCTCCCTCCTCTCTGTCGGTGTCCACATGGCCAGGCCTGGCATGGTGCCCGGGATCCTTGCCGCTCCCCAGGTGCTGTTGGGAGCCCAGCCCTGTTGTGGAACTGTGGGCAGGGCGGCTAGGGGTCTCACAAGGCCTCTGCTCTCAGTGAGCCTGGCCCTGCTGAGCCGCGGACATTTACCCAATAGGACGATTTTATTACACTTGGAGCTCCTCCCTGCAGACTGAGAGAGGACCTAGATGTTATAGTAAGATAGCAGTTATTATTCTATCTGCACATGCTTTGTCTCCAGTCCATTCCATTGATAAGGGCTTCCTGCTTATTTTAATATTGGTGTCTCTTGGGTGTTTAAGCTTTGTGAGGAGTCTGAATGTGGCATGGGTCTTTGAGGGATGAGAAAGTGTGATCAGCAGTTTAAAAATTTAAATCCACAAAAATAATTCACGCAAATTGTTGAACCTGCTGCTGAATACCCATCTTGTCCGTATTTGGCTGTCTCTAACCATACTCCCCAGTTCTGCTCACATCATTTATGTATTTGCGTAGTGTTGAATATTTATATTATCTGCATAAGTAGAGTTTTACTTAATTATCGTGTTATTGACCATGTACACAAGTCTAGTTCCTCTTAGAAAAACTGCATTGAGCATATATCTTTTTACTTGGGATAAATTCCAGACATTGGAAATAGTAAATCAAAGTTCTGTGTTCTTTCCCTGGTACTTGATATGAATTACTTCTTAGACAAGACATGTTAACAATAGACACCTTGCAATATTTAGGTATTTTCCCAAATATCTGGAGAAATTTGGAGTTCAGCAAGTTGTTGAGTCATTTTCTGTACCAGCTGAGAGGCCACACAACTTACTGTTGGATTTTATTTTTAACTGATGTACCATGATTATCCTTTTGTTTTGATTGACTCTATTCTGTTTTATTTCATTTGGTTTTATCCTCCTGACAATTAAAAAAAAAACACTTTCTTGCAAGGCATGGTGGTGCATGCCTGTAATCCCAGCACATGGGAGGGTTAGACTCGAGGATCACAGGGAGTTCAAGGCCAGCCTGAAATACTTGTTGAGTCAAGGTCAGCCTGAAGTACATAGGAATACCTTGTCTCAAAGGAAAATGAAACAGACAAACAAACAATTTTCCTTCTTTTTTTTATTTTAATGTAGCACAGGTACATATTAATAAAGTGTGAAAACATTTTTATAAATAGATTAATTTTTTCATAACAGAATAATGGTTAATACACTGTGTTCAATGATCACAGGGATTTCTGTATGAACTATATTCCCATGCATTTTAAAATTTTGTCATTTTTTCTTAAAAATTTTGAGATAATCTCTAAATAATTTACTCAGCTCTCCTAGTTGGGTTCAAACTTGTGTTACTCCTTCCTAACTCTCCTTGAGTGCTGGGAGTACAGGTATAGGATATCTTCCTTTGGTAATTCACAATAATTATGAATGTTTGTGGGGTAACATGTGCTTCTGATCTATGTCTCCTTTGTAGAAAGAATCAATCCAGTTAATGTGTCTACCACATTTCTACCACCTTACTAACATACAAATACTTTCACAGTGACTAGAACTGCAAATGCCATTGTTTAGCAGTTTTGAAAGCTATCCTTCTTATTAACTATGGTTACCAGGCAATTTAGTAATCATTGAAAATTTCTTCTCCATTGTTAATGAGACTTTGTATTCTTGGATGAACTGATCATTCTTTAAAATCAAAGTGCCCAAGAAAGATGTGGAGGCTCAAGCTGCTTGTGGCACACTGCTCTCCAGAAAGACCAGGTGATGGTGTTCTGCAGCCCTTCATCTTGCTCCCAATTATTTCCTTAACTCAATTCCTGGAATTGAATGCAGGCCCGTGCACTGAACTACAGTAAAATCTGTTTTCAAATTTCTTTTTTTATTTTGAGTCAGGGTTTGCATAAGTAAGTACACTGCTGAGACATCAATCTTGGCCATAGATTCTTACATGTCTGTGTGTGAACACACATTGGTGTCAGAAACATTTCATTTTCAAAACCAAGATCTTCTATGCAAACATCCTTCTCTCATCAGTGTATTACTTCATGATCAGATTCCTTTTCCTCTTTCCTTGTGGACACAGAGAGACTGAGCTCAGCATCCCTGCAGCTTTCCCTGGTTCTTGTGACCCACTCTGATGCCTTGAACTCTCTATGTGTAGCCTAGCAAGCTCCCAGTTTCCTCCTGCTTCAAACAGTGCAGTGAACCACAGCCTTGAACAGAAAGCTTGAAAAATTATGCGGATCTCTGTGTGGGATAAATCTCTATTGTGAGCACTGCAAGGACCGGGGACACCTGTGTAGAGCTGTGATGGGAGCTACTGGACAGGGCTCTTCTCTGCACACCATGTTCTCCCCAGTGATGTTCAGCACTTGGCTTAAAACCCGCCATCAGATGGGGACCCAGCACATGTCAGGAATGTGTGCTTGCATGAATCAGCTTTGGGAAGCTCAGCATATTCTACATTTGTTTACATGTGGTGATTCTCTTTTGAATTATGAGAATTTTTCATCTCTCACAGAATGGACTCATTACACCTCTTTGTCGCTTCTAATACAAACTATTTATCTGCCTGCTGCTTGTAAGCAAAGATTTCTTATTGTGGATTCTACATTATTCTTGGTTCTGTTTTTCAAATGTAAAGAATCAGATCTTTCTCTCTCCCTTGTACCACTGAGATCATGGGAAAACGTTTCCAACATGAAAAAATGAGTAGATAAACAATAATCTTCACATTTTATCTGTACACTTTGGTCTATCTGGGATTTTCTCTTCTATTGAAGAGCAATAGCAGCCAGTGTTCCTCTAGGAATATTTGACCAAACATAATCTGATGCACGAATATTAAAGACCCACAGTACTAAATCAGAGGGCAAAAATGTGAGAGTGGGTGGGGAGTAGCAAGAGAGAACAAGGATATGGAAGTTCCCAAACTGAGCAGAGTGCTGGAACTCAATGGATGTGGAAATTGTACAAATTAGTGATGTGATGATGTGCTACTGAATTGAATATGTTGAAATGAATCATATCTTAACTTTTAATTAAAATTACCTTAGAATTTGATATTGAGAATAATTATAGACATAGGAATAAACATCAAAAGTGAAAGAAATACAAGGGGAGGCGTTTCAAGGGGATGGGAAGGGAAAAGCAGGTGCTTTGCAGGACTTGGCCCTAAGTAGAGTTCAAGACACCTGTAATGGTGCGGTAAAAGTGCCAGTTATGGAATTCCTTAACAGGGTGCCTGACCTTAGTTTTCACTTTGATCCCAGAGCTAGTGAAGTCACTGGAGGTGCAGATGACCAAAGCTCTGCAATTTGGACTTGAGGTTAGTCAGGTACCAGCCCTGCATCAGCAGAAGGACAACAATCACCAACTGTCTTTGTTCCTTGCAGGCCCCAGAACTTCCCAATGCCTGTCACAGACAGCTCTGTGCACAAATCCACCCCAGCAAAGTTTCTCATTCAGCTTTGACCAACTCATTTCTGCATGCCTTTGGGTTGCAGGAGGTCCCAATACTGGCAGTCTTTTCCCTTCTCCAGTGTTCCATGCACTCCCCAAAGGCTCATAGGCCAAAGCCAAAATCTTCTGAAGACTGTGCTTATTTTCAGTGAGCCCAGGCTTGTCCAATTCAGCTGGGACATCTTGTAGAATTTGAAACCAGCCTCGTGCTCCAATTGCAGAGAGCCCAGCTCAGCCTTCTCTCTGCCTTGATTGGGACAGTGCTGTTCCAAGAAGCCTTCCACTGCTGATCGTAGTCCCTAAAAGTGCTGTGACCACCTGTCCTCCGTTCTTTAGCAAAGCATGAAATCCATCTTCCTTTCCCACCCTCATGGTATTGTCTCTGTGAGAAAGAGAATGGTGTCTGCAGTGTTACTCTACTTGTGCTTACTCTACAGGGTTGGTGCACTGTAAATATCTGTGAAGTGAGTGATCAGAGGGAGTGTGTTCTCCCTGCTATTCCTTCCTCTTCACTTCGTATCGGGATGCATCCTTCCATTCTGTGTGCCTTCTGGGAACACCCCTCCCCCTATTATGTGTTCACATATACAGAGTTCAGGAAGTTAGGCAAATTGACAGTAATGTGGGTAGAACCTGATTTGTTCTTTAGAGGGACTTGTGTCCTGGATAACATGGAATCACAAGAGAACAGTGGCTACATTTGCTCTAGTTATTGCATCATAGTCACAGTCTAGTAAATTGCTGATTAAAGGCACTCACCACCTCCTTTTATGATGTCTGTGTGAACCTGTGTCCTATGGTATCACCCAGAGATTCCTGCTCTGGATACCTTGGAAGCCCATGGAACGACTCTACGGTGTCCTTCACAATGAAGAGAACAGCTTCACCCAAGTGACAGATCCATGGTAGGAGGCAAGTCTTCTCCAAGGCTAAGAAAAACCAGCAGTGTGGACAGGGTCACAGCTCTGAGGAGAAAGATCTGAGTTTAGACCCAAATCCTCTTCCTGTCTTCCTATGTAAACCTAGACAAGACACACTCCCTCAGGTCTTTCACAGAATGTCCCCATGCACTATAGAGGTCATCCTGGCATCTACTTCCTAGGGACATTATCACCAGTCTGAGATGACAATTGTAATGCCTGTTAGCTGGTGTCTTGTGTACATAGTATACAGAATTAGAGGTTAAATCCAGGAATGGGTGCAATGAACCTGGAATACAGTGCTGCCTGGTGGTAGAAATGACACTGACCTCCTGGACATATTCCCTGGTGGCATTGTGAATGGGCAGACATTCTTCAATTCAATCATCTTTATGTCCCCTAAGCATCACAATCTCTGCTATGTACTGGTGCTATGGCCTCGAGTCAGGAACTCACACAGGCTATGCAAGCACTATGGATGAAGTTGCACCCCAAATCTTCTGTCATTGCTTCTACACTCACACCTTTGCAAATTAGCACTCCCTTGACCTGACTCCTACTCAATAGGTGACAGCTGATCTTCTGGTGCAAAAAGTCGAGTAGCCCATTCCCTACATTATGGAACTCACTTAGTGGATTATTTTTATTATTACTACCATTAGTGTTGTTATTTTGCATTAGCAGTGCTGAAATTGAGCCCAGGGCCTCATGCATGGTAAGCAAGTACACTATGCTGAGCTCTCTCCCCAGCTCCTGACTCACTGTTAAATAACTGACAATGGCAGACATCATGTGATGCGAATACTAAGGTTCACGCATTAAAATAACTGTTATACATCTTCTGTTCTTTCCCGCTTATGTTCTCTCTTATATTTTAGTATTTATTTTTCTACCTCTCTGGATCTCTGGCTGTGGGGAAGTCACTGCTGTCTCTGAAGCTTGCAAGAGGAGAGGCTGATGAGCTTTGAGTGAGAAAAGGGAAAACAGTCCAAAAGGAATCAGGCTTTTGCCTTGGGTCCTGCCTGTAACAAGGGACAGAGCCTGAGAGCCAATTTTGCCCTAGTGCCATCTCTCCTAAGTCTGTCTTCACAGAGATATGATGGTAGCAGACCCAGCGAAACCTCCTGGATTCCTGATACACAGCAACTCTGAGAGAACAGAGTGTATCTCTTATATGATCTGACCTGTCTTCTATCACACGTGTCTTGTCATGTTTTGAAAATGTTTGTAATGAGTGGACAGAATTTGACCTCTCAGCCTTCTTTCACCAATCATAATCATTAATGATTATGTACAGTGAGATTACTGTACAGTGTTTTCCTATGGATTTTCTTTAGTAGGTTCTCACTTCATGGTTTGCTGTGGTTTGTTTATTCATTCAAATGTTTTTGGATATTCACATTGCAATTTTCAGTTGTGGGAAACAAAGTTGAAGTGAACATCTTATAAAATTCTCTTCCTGACATAGAGGATTGTACGCACAGAATCCTAAGATAGTCCGATGAGTTAATCTGAAATTAAGTGCCAAAATGGTATCTGAAGTGAATGTACCACAAGCAAGACAGAAGAAATTTCCTTCGTGCACTTCCTCACCAATACCAGTATGTTTTGAACAAAAATGAAAGTGTCCTTTGTGATCTTCAAAACATCAACAGGGTTTCTCTTGTGGGATGAATATTCGCTTACCTGATAATTGACAATGACAGGAGGCATGTAGAAACTGGAAAGTTTTCATGTGACGGCCAAGGGCATGTTGAAGGTCTTAGAAGTGATAGAATTGTGAGTCCGCTGGGGGACTTGGAATCACAGCTGGCTCCTGTGGAAGTCACACTGCATGACCCAGGGAGTATTGACTTCTCCTGAAGTTAAGGCCCCATGACTAGGACAGTTCTTGTGAGAGTTCCCTGTGTGACAGGCCTATGACTTGACAGAAGATGGAGGTAGAGGAGCCCCTAGCCCAAGCAGAAGGACTCAGGGGACTGTTCCTCTCTACCCATAATACATGTGTACAATCTAGACAGCTTTGGAATATGGGAGCGGCCAAAAGAGCTAAAGCAAACTGTCAGTGAAACAGTCCCACCATGGATGTTATACCTATACGAAAATGACAAAAAGAAAAGGCAAAATGCAATCTCAAAATCTAGTCCATCAGGAGCAAGACCAACAGACATTGAAATACAGGACTTTAAAAGTCATAAATCAGAAACTTCAAAAGATAGCAAATGAAGTAAAGAAACAGATCCATGAAGCTATTGAGGACATCAAACTAGAAATAATGTCTCATGTAAAGAAATAACAGATGTAACAACTGTAGGAAACATGTATCTCAACATAGCTAGAGAAGAAACAGATAAAACAAAAAATACAGGAGCATGATAAATTGAAACTATGAGTGAACAACTTAGAAAAGAAGCAGAATCTATGAAACATATGCAAAGAGATATTCAAGCAATAAAAAAAATTGAAAGCTGGCAAAACCATTTAAATTATGCGGAGGATAGAATTTCATAATTTGAGGACATTATTGCAGGGAGTGATCATGAAAGTGTAGAACATATAAAAATAGCAAAGCATCATGAAATGACAATCCAACAGCTTCAACATGATGCCAAGAGAAGCAATGTAAGACTAATAGACATCAGTGAAGATGCAGGAGTCAATGCAAATGACATAACTAGGCTATTCACATAAAAAATAACAGAAAAATTTCCAAACATGAAGAAAATTCTGATATACAAAAAAGTGAGACACACAAAGTACAAAACAGTCACAACAAATATAAGTCTATGATCAAACATATAATAATTAAGATTCCAGACATACAGCTTAAAAAGAGAATACTAAAACTGTTAGAGAAAAGACACAACTCACCTGTCCAGGAAAGACTATGATTACTATTAAGGCAATCTTTCAGCACAAACCTTCAGGTTAAGATGAGCTTGGAGTGAACAATTTCAAGCCCTAACAGAAAACAACTTTTAACCTAGACTGATGTACCAAGAAAAAGTGTCTTTCAAATTTAATGGATAATCAAGATACTTCAATGACAAAGAACAACTGAAGAAATTCATGTCCACCAAACCAACCCTAGAAGGATTACTGAAAGACATGCTAGATAGAGATAAAAAGGACCACAATCTCCAGAACAACAGAAAGAAATGACCAGGCTGGGTAAGAAATTGAACAAGGGAGAAAAGCAGGAAATCAACAACAGGAATACAACCTGGCAATGTCAAGCCAGTACATATCAGTGATATCCATAAAGGTAGATGGGCATAACTCACCTATAAAAAGAAACAGGTTGACAGAATGGATCAAGAAACAGGACCCCACAATATGCTGTATACAACAAAAACATCCTACTCAAAATTCATAGATTAAAAGACAAAGATGGAAAACAATTTTCCATGAAACAGGAACCCAGAAAAAGCAGGGTAGCTATTGTGTTTGTGGAACATGTAAACTTTAAACCTAAAATGTTTAAAGAAGATAAAGAAGGCAACTACATATGTGTAAGTGAGATACTGCAAAAGGAAGAATTACAAATATATATGCACCAAATACAGGAGCACCCAACTATATAAGGCAAAAACTAATGCACATGAAAAACCAAACACAAGTACATAATTGCAATAGGAGACTTTAACACCCCACTGTTACAGATAGACCAACAAGACAAAAAGTCAGCAAAGGAATAACAGCACTGAATAATACCTGTGAGCAATTGGACTTGAAGGATGTTTACAGAGTGTTCCACCAAACCACATCATAAGTTATATTGGAATACACATTCTTCTTAGCTCTACATCGGACCTTCTCCAAAATAGATCATATATTAACCAATACAGCATGCTTAACTAAATGCAAAAGGAACAAAATTATCCCATGCATAATATCAGACCATATCTCAATAAAATTGGAAATCGATGCCAAAAAAGTGCAAAGCCTTCAAATACATGAAAATTAAATAACAACTTTCTGAATAACCAGTGTGTTACAGATGAAATTAAAGGGCAAACAAAACAATACTTACAATACAATGAAAACACAAATACAACATACTGTAGCCTATGGAATGCAATGAAACAGTCCTCAGCCTTTGAACCTCCATTGGGCAGGCAGGGCAGGAAAGTAGAGGAAGACAAGGGGCTTTCTCCACCAAGACAGAAAATATAGAAGGAAAACGGTCCCATCCAGCTGTAAGTGTTACACCCCTTCTGAGCCTGTATCCTGAGGCCAGAGAGGAGACAGCTATTTTGATCACTTTGCTAGAAATCAGGAGTCTGAGCAGAGCTACAAAGGCTGGACTTGGGAGCCCAACTGAGGGATCCTCCAGAAGATTTGCCTGCATTTTGTTTTCACTTTCTGTTCCATGACTTAGTCGTCACCAGCTGTGGCAGTGTGAGTTCACGTGTCTTCCCAAGTGAGCTGCTTTTGGGGATCTTGGGTAGGCAGCACACAGTGAGATCTCTATGTGTCTCTGTTAGGTTTTGCACAGAGCAAAGTATAAAAGTGCAGTTCCCACGATAGTAAGGTTGGCCCCAAAATTCCATTAGTGAGGTCTTAGTTTGAGGACAGCTGATGCTTTGATTGTCAGGTTTGCATATGCATGAAGGACTCAGTGCTGGCCAGGTAGAGTGTGTCCTTCCTGTACGAGGTTTTTCATCAGTTGTGCTTTTATACCCACATATCAGAAGTGGATTTCTTGCTTTGTGTTTTGCTTATAAATTATCATATTTTTATTACTGCTTATTTACAGTGTGTATTGATTATGTTTTTGATTAGGTCCATGGCACATGTGATGCATAGAATGGAAAATAGGCCTACCCTGTGCACAGTGGTGCAGTCCATCAATTCGTGACTGTTCTCAATGTGGCAGGCATTGAGAACTTAGTTCAGGGTCAAGCCATTGCCAGGACAAAGCACTGCTTTGAATGGATTGTTCTTTCTTTATGATCATTGCAGTGGGTATGAGGCAATATTTGGAAGCTTAGTCCAGCCCTAACCCTAACTCTAACCTGAACCCCAAATCTAACTAACCCTAAAAAGTCACTAACAGCATTCTCTGGGGAAAGAAAACTTGATGGCATTGATGTGGGAAATGTAACATAAGTTAATTATAAAGACATAAGATCACTGGTGGCTGGGGTGGAGCAGCAAAGGAAAGTAAAAAAAAGCATTGTGTAAAAATTTGAAGAGCATTCTGGAATTGGACAGTGGGGAAATCCTCACAACATTGAGAATACACTGAATGCCAGCAAGCTGATTACTTTAAACTTCATTAAAATGTTAAATTTTATTTATTTTGTTCTGTCACTAACAAATCTGAGAAATAAGAGTAGTGATGAATACAATGATAAATACAACTGGAAGAGGGTGGAATGGCAGGTGTGGGTCAAGAGCTGCCCACAGGTAAAACTCAAGAGATGACTCCTGATGTGGAGCACCCAGGAGGTCCAGCTCTGCAGCTGATGGACAAGGGGATCCAGTTTCTGGCTCTTGCTGTGGGTCCAGAGCTGGTGAGGGAGCTGCAGGTGGAGCTGGCACAAGGTCAGGAGGTGTAACTTATGCATAGACTGAAACTGGACCTGTAATTTCAGGAAGAGAAAATATCACCAACTGTCCATGGACTTCTAGGGGCAAACCCTTCCCACTGCCTGTCAGAGGCAGCTGTGTGCACCAGCTCAGCCCTAGCAAAGCCTCCCAGACTACATCCCCACATTGCCTGCTGAGGATCTCATGCTGTGTCACAAAGCATTTGGGCACTTTGCTGAGTTCCAATGCATATCCCCTGCCCACAATCCCATAAACTCTGGAGCTCAGGCCTGGGAGTTTCAGGGTGCTCTACCTGTTCCTGAAGAACCTTAGCCTTGGGATCTACATGGAAGTACAGTTCAAATGAAGACTCAAGCATAGATGATGTGGATCTGGGGCAGAAGGGATCCAGCTGAGTAAGAGGCCTGATATACCTGGGCAACTCATCTGTGGGAGGGGTGTAGGCTTTTTGCCCAGTCTGTACAGCATCCAGCCACAGCCTCTCCCACCCACAGTGGGGCACTTTGGGCCCAAGGAGCCATTAGAGGCTGAAGAAGTCTCTGTGAGAGGGAGACCTTGCATAGTTGTATCACACTTGTACTTTCTGACACCTCTCCTTGTGCCTCCCCATTGCAGTAAGCTTGGTGAAGGCAGTGACTGCTATATGCCATGTCATTGCACTCAATGGATCAGGGCTGCTGCTCCACGAATATTTGAGAAGTGAGAGGTGAGTTGGTATCTGTCTTGCCTCTCTGCAGTCTCTAGCTTAGGCAGTGATCCATTGCTTACCCACTTATGCATTGTCTGTACCCACACTGAGTGAGGCCTGGGGTCTAGAAAAATTGCTTTTAGGTGAGCAATATCTGTTCTGCTGCAAATGGTGACTCTGTGGCCTCCAAAGAACATTGTAACTCAAAAGGGCAGGAGTTGCATGTGCTCTGCTTACAAGGTCACAGCCAATACCCAGAAATGTGTCTGCACATAGTGTGTCTTTATGTGTATTTGTAGCATAATTAAACCTATTTGCTCTTCCATGATATCTGACAGTCATGGATTCTTTGTTGTACTCAGGGTTTCCTGTGTTGAACAAACCCTGAGACCCATATAGTGACACTCCAATCTCCTTTCCAAAGAATAGAAAGCTTCCCCCAAGTGTTGGTCAGTAAAGGGGATGGAAGATCATTCATGGGAATCAGCATAGCCTCTACTGTAGGCCTTCATGGGGCCAAGGCCACAGCTAACCTCTTTGCATGGAGCCCCCATTTCATCCCTAGTGACCCTGAGTTCTCAATGCACTCAGCACCTCATCGTTCAGCATTGTAAACTGGGGTTGAATGATCAACTTGCACATGGCCAGGACCTGAATCTGCAGGTGGCCAAGTCTCGCTGGGCTACTAAGGTAAGAACTCACATGCTCAGCTTTGCTGCCTGCAGGTCTGAGATGTCGGCCACAGAGGAAGCCAGGGAGGAATGGCCTGACCTGGGGCAGCTGTCCAGGCAGGCTAAGTCTAGAGTCTCCTTTAGGCTGTGAGGTCCATCTGCCTGCAACTGGCTTGCTGTACAGACATCTGCCAGGCTCTCTGCTGGTTGACTTCCAATCTGCCATGAGACAGTGGGGAGACATGGAATTGGTGTCGTGCACATGACTTCTCAGAAGGGTTGGAGATGAGGCAAAGCCCACACTCTAAATTGTCCACAGAGGCTTGTGCTACAGGACTCACTAAGGAATACTACCATGCTCACATCACCTTAATAACAGGAGAGGCAGAAAAGAAGTCTATGCATTAACAAAACCTATGAGTTTTAAGAAGGCCTCCAATTTTAGAGATGAGTAAATGGAGGATCATTCTAGATGTCCAGATCCATTAATGAGGCCCCACAGAATGTTCCCCAGTTTCCTAATAGAATGTCCACAGGAAGCAATTAAGCTACTCTTCCATAGCCATGGAAGGTGCGCAGCTGTATTAACTGTTCTTTTCTTGTACTCATTTAGCCCTGAGGCTCCTATGAAAGGAAATATGGTGCCTGAAAATTCTTGTAAGACAAGCGCCAGAGAAATGGACAGAGTGCACTGACATTTGACGTGAGCACATCTCTGGTGAGTTGATTATGTGTAAGAGCTGGGGATATGGTGGGGAGGCAGCCAGCTAATGGTCCATGGACACCAGGCCTAGGGCTGAAAATGAGATACAAGGGCAGAATGCAATCATTCCAAGAAATGAAGTGACTTTGTGTTTGTGTCGCATTTCCCCTTCTCCACCAATGTGTGTACAATGACCTTACCTGTGACAAGGTAGACGCTGAGTAGAGAGCATATGGTATTTGAACACTTGGAGTCTAGATTGCTTGAGAGCAGGACCACAGGTGCAGTGTTTGACAAGTCCTGGATGGATGTGCTTAAACGGTTAATCTGACCCTAAATTCCCCTCAGTACTCTATGGGCTGCTATACATTCCCTTCTGCTGACACAGCCTGCACCAGAGTATATATCTGTTGTTATTCTGGGTACCATGTCTGGAGCAGGGACATGTCACACAGGGCCCAGGGGCCAGCTCCATGGCCATGTCCTGTGTACAGTTCTGTTGGGCCAGAACCCTGAAGCCTGGGGAAAGCCTGAGGCTCTGAGAAACCACAGGATTTACTTTGTTAAACAACATAAACTTATGTTCCTCAAAGACAAAAAGCACTATGACAGACATCTACCCAGAAGGACAGGAGATGACTCTGGAGGCTGTGGATAAACATGGCCACTGCCCTTCTCCTCCTGCCAGCCCTGTCCTAGATGGGAATGCGAACATGACAGTGGCCCAGGCTCAGTTTCCTTGTCCCTGCCCAGGAGCATCTGCCCTCAGTGCCTGTCCTCAGACCCCCTCAGACTGATGACCTAGGGAGGGAATTGTTTATGCAGACTTACAGTGGTGGCCAGGCCTAAATATCCTTGTTCTGGAGTCTGTGTCTCTGAGTGGATAGTGGCAGAGCCTAGGGACATCTGGCCTAGGCTCCCTCTTCTGTCTGGGTGCCTGGGGACTGGGCCTGGTGAATCCTGTTCTGTGCTGCCTTTGATGGTAGGGCAGTTCCCGGTGAGCATCCTGAAGTATCTTGGCTGAATGAACCATCCACTCATTTGTTCCCAGGTAGTTTTCCCATGGCGAGTCCTGAGGCTGGGGTTTTGAGGCATGGGAAAGCAGCATAACATATTGATTGATCACTCTCTCTAGCCAAGTGCCTGTGAAGGCCATCTGTCACCAGACCAAGGTGCTTGGTGACCAGGTCCTTCAGATTTCGGCTTAGATCTGTTGCCAAGCAAATGAGGTCATACGCTAGGGTCCATAGCTGGGCTGCCACATCTAGTGCCCAATTTATTTTTATAAATCTGTTCTCCTTAGAAAAAGCAGGTGAAAAACTGGAAAACTGAGTGTGGTTTTACACTTTGCTACACTTAGAAAATTTAAATGCAGCAAACATGTAGATGCTTAAGATGTGGCAGGCATTGTGCCAAGTACACAATTCCATCCAAAGGGTCCCTTGTCTCTGAAGATGAGGTGTTTAGTGTCTTCACTTAGAGATATGTCACATTTTCAGGTGACCTCCTTTCCTGGGCATATGGTTTCATTTCAATTCCATTAGGGAGCATGGAGATGTTCCCAGATTGCCCATAATATTTTTCCTTGAAGGACATGAATATTTCGTGTTAAAACTTCCGCATGCCCGGGGGAGGAGGATTCCTAGCAAGTCTTCCTCTTACATGCCTATGAATGATTACTTATGAGTCCTTGGATGTTTACCTCAGCCACACACTGTAGTGCTCCATACTCTGACAGCCTATGAGGGGGGACAGCAGGTGATGAGAGCAAGGGAAGGCTTTGCAAGGCCATGAGCATCATTGCCCCATGTGGATGAAGGACACATGTGTGTCACTCCTGGGGAACTTGTCTGCCAGCAGCTGCTATCACTTCCTGTCCTCCCATCCCAAACAGAACATGAGCTTTGTGTCCCTCCTGGGTAGTTTGGCTTTCCTGTAGGTGATGGTGCTGAGCCTGTTTAGTGGCAATGCTCTTTGCTTGGAATACTTCAAGCAGTGTCTCCGTGCTGGGCTCCTCCTGTGCTGTCACTACCTGCTATTATGGGGATGAACCGAACAACTGCAACTTGTTCATGCATGTGTCATCTATGTGCTGATGGGCATTTGTTCTGTTTATGGCTTGATTCTTGAAAGCAGGGTACCACAGCCATTTTTATTCATGTTCTTGTGTGTATATACACTTTTATTTCAAAGAAAAGTGCTTGAATGTGAAATTACTGGATCATATTTCTGTTGTATGGCTACCTTAGAAATTCTTAAAGTATCTTTGGAAGCAGTTGATTGGGACAGGGTTAAGTGGTTGGTTTTTGTTTTGTTTTGTTTTATTATGCTATACTATGCCATGCTATGTTATGTTCCACTATGTTATGTGTTGGTTACGATTTTGAAACTCCTTCAGCATGTTTGCAGTGCTTTCTCATTTGATTTTGAATAATCAACCTGAGAAAATATAAGAATATAACATAATCTGACTAATTTTGTTTTGGAGATTATTTAAAAGGGAAAACCCAGTCAGGGATGTTGGTGCACACCTGTCATTCCAGTACTCAGAAGGTTGAGACAGGGGGATTGTAGTGAGTTTGAGGTCAGTCTGGGCTACAAAGTAAGATGAAGACCAGCCTGAACTGCATAGTGAAACCCTTTCTAAAAATAGAATGAAAAAGAATGAATGAATGAATGAATGAATGTATAAAAGACAAAAATAATATTAAAATGAAAAGTCAAGTCACCTGTCAATTGAGAAATCAAATCTTTGTGAGATTTTCTTGAATATGTACCTTAGTCAACACAACTAGCATAAGATTTACCATCATGCAGGCATTGATGTTCTGCCTGGTATTTGCATTTATTTAATTTTTTTAAAGTTTTTTTTGAAATCACTGCAGATATGCTGCTGAATATACCCTGTTAAGATATGAGTAGCTCAGTATAAAGAGAATTTGATCATTCTTATTTTCTCTGTCCTAAATTTATATTTTGAATGAGAATTGGATCAAGGGATTACATCTTTTTTGAAATAATAATAAGAATCATGTAAAGATACTCTTTCTGTGTCTATAAAATGGTAAAAATAATTATAGATTAATAGTGGTTAATGTACCTTGCACTGGGATTTCTAAATGATTGATATTTTCATACATTTGTAAAATTATTTACAAATTTTAACATATGGTCTCACTAATTTTCCAAGTTTCCCAGGCTAGGCTTAAATCTTTCCTCATTCTTCCTCACCCTCCCAGAGTGCTGGGATTACAGGTGTACATTATCCTGCATTGGCAATTGATAGCAATGTTGTGTATTCATGGAATAAAATGTTCAGCTTCAGTTTTTAGACACTTTGCAGAAAGAGTCAATCTATTTAAGCTATCTGCTTCCTTCCTAGCCTGCAGTTTCTTTCACAGAGAGTAAGACTGAAAATCCCATTAACACTGTTTTAGATTCTCTGATTTTTTACTGGGGTCAGCATGCACTTCAGAGCATCACTCCAATTGCCTTCTGCAGTGGGACTGAGGTTTTGTGTCCTTGAAGCACATTCCCTTTTTATTTAACCCCTCCCAGAATTTGATGATTGTTTGAATTCAGACCCCCAGAAAGGTGTGAAAGTTAAAGCTACTTGGGGCATACTGCCCTCCAGAAGGCCAGGCCAGGGTAAAACATTATTTTCCCTGAAGTTTTACTTTCCAAGGGTTTGTTTTGGTTTTTGGATATTGATTTTTGTTTCTGTTTTTTGCTCTGTTCATCAGTGTGTCTGTCTCTGATGTCTGTGGGTCAGTTATACCAAAGGAAACCACACACCCATTAAGGGTCATATTTCATTTTACTCAGGGATGCAGCCATTCTCTTTGGTATCCTCAAACTACACCTACAGCGTATATTCTTGTGAGTAACTACTTTGTTATTTAGTTTTTTAAGCAAAGTATACTCATCATGCTGCTTCTACTGAAGGAAACTGTAGCAGTCCTGAGCCTATCTCTTATTTCAGGCTCCATACCTTGACCAGCCTGCAGTGTCCCCACTTTCTGAACTGCTCCCTGTGAGTAACTGTCCTGCTCCAGAGCTGTGGTGAGTCCACATGCAGCAATTGAGATCTGCACCGGAGTGGAAGACATTCAGTCAAAGTGGGCTCTGTAACAGGATGACATTCTTGAACAGAGGTCCCCTGAGTGAGATAGGGGCTACAGGCCTGCAGGGAGGAGCTCTGGCAGCAGGACCATTCCAGCCATCTCCTGTCCAGCCTGCAAGCTGTGCTGCTTTGCTGAGAAGCTGACTCATGGATCAGCAGGCCTGAATCTGGGACTTTCTTGCCACGGCTCTTGCTAGGTGTCATGGTGTCCAGCAGCTTTGCCTGGTCCATCTTCCCCGCCTTCAGATCTCAACAGAGATCTGCACAGCTTTGGGCTTCCCCTTCCAGGCTGCAACTCTATGCATAAACTTCAGGTGTGAAATTTGTGAGTACGAAACTCAACATTTATACACTTAACCTGTAAATTCAACATCTAAGGCTTCATTATGAAGAATGAGGTTGATGACACCCATATTCTCATCTTATTCAGCTTGGCTGTGAATAGTTAGAAACCACTGAATGTACCACAGCAGAGCTACTACATCAATTATAAAATTACAGTCACTGAAATTGTGGCAAGAAGGCCATTCTCATGCCATGTCACCAGTATTACCTGAGATGACAGAGAGTTTATGGTCTGGCCCTCTCTCTACCCAGCAGTGAAGACACAGAGGCCCATGCAGCAGATGAGGACAGGAGAGAGGGGCTCATCAATTGCAGACCATGATCCTGGGGGGATGCCTATTTCTTTTTTGTCCATTTTTTATTCCATTGAATTAATCATAGTGCTCTATTCAATATTACTTCTATTCAGTTTAGTTAACAATAAGTAGTGGCTAATTTCTTGAATACGTAAGTGAAAATGGATGATTTAATTACATTATATATAATGAAATGCACAGTACATACTTTGAATATCTATCTATCTGTGTGTGTGTGTGTGTGTGTGTGTGTTGGTGTGTGTGTAAAGGAGTCTTGATATTCAGAAAGGCAACATTCTGTTTATCACTATCTCTAACACATCAGGTTATGCAGAGCCCTTCCATGGTGCAGTGGTGCTAGAAGCCACCATAGAAGCCACCGTGTGCATCTGTACCTGCTAATGCCAGAAGACAACAAGAGATTTGGTTCAGTGTTTATTTTTCCAGCAAAGAAGCCCTGAATCTTCCTGCTGCCAGGCAGCCCAGGGAGTGAGCAGCATGCAGAGGAGCCCAGCACTGCCTGCCTCACACCCCTTTCCCCCACCGTATCCATGCTGCATCCCTGCCAGGGTGCAGCCAAGGCTCTGCCTCCTCAGCCCCAGGGTCCTCAGTTCCTGAGTCCTGGCCTCAGCCTCCACCAGGCTTCAGGTGCTTCCATGCATTCAGCTGGCAGAGTGGTTGGGGTACACTCTCAGCCCCACATGCACCAAGATCACTGACCACATTCACCTTTCCAGTCTGCAAATTTTGCTCCTCTCCTTTCTGACTGAGGCTATGGCATTGGAACAAAAGACAAAATGTCATTACTTTTTCTTTTTGTTCTTTTTTTCTGGTTTCTTTATTTATTAAAACATATATTTAGAATTGTATTTTGCAAAAAATCTTTCTTTGTCTTTTCATGCCCCACTTAAGTGAAGTTCTTACAAATTTCTACTGCAGATCAAACCCATGTGCTTGAATGCTCAGAATCCACTCTGCAGCTTCGTAGCAGGGGGGAACCAAAGCAGAAACTGTATTTGGGGATATTTCTTTGCCTTGTAGCATCTTGACAAGAAAACCCTGGCTCCTGTGTTTTTACCTCCAAAATATGGGCTTCTGTACCAACTGAATCTGCCACTGACAAAATGAGTTACTTGCATTTATTTCAAGCAATCTCATTTCCCCTCAATTGGATAAGCACATTGTCTAAGATTTCTTATGCGCAAACTTGAAAAATAATTTCCACTAGACAAGATGCTGCCACCCATCCTGAAATAATGATAGGATTTTATGTAAACACATAGTCCAACCCACACCATGGCAGCCATAAGCTGAGAGAAGGGCAGATGGTTTGTGCAGATAGAAACACCAGCAATAGTCCACTAGCTGCAGCAACAAGCATGGAGCAGAGCAGCTAAGCTTTCACAGTTGGGTGATGGAATGGTGTGGTAGGTTTTGCCCTGGGTATACTTATGTGACTGGGTAAATCCAGGTTGCTTCAGGGATTTCCCTCCCTGCAATGCAATGTCAAAGGAAAATCATGTACACATATCATTTATTTTACATTTTTCTTTTGCATTTATGGAATCTGCATGCACAAGATTTTATGCCTCTGCAGTGCAGACCCATTCATGGGCATTATTCCCATGTCTTGTCAAGGGCCAGTTTATTTACACAACATGCAGAGCACTTTTCTCAGCCGTGTTTCTCCAGACGTGTGCATTTTCAATCATTTCTTCAAAGGAAACTAAACAATTTAGTTTGAGCAAACTTCGAGCTGCCGTGCTTTCGTTTGACATCCTTGCTGCCAGATCTGAAAAAGGCAGTGAGTTGGACCTGCTCAAGAGTTATCCCCAGAGGGGACACTCTTTGCACAGCTGTGTCAGGCAGGGCTGCTCATTAACTAACTGGCCACACTGAAATCAAAATGTCCTTGCCCCATGCTGGTCCTGGTTTTGGGAAGCATTGGATTGCAGTAGAAACTCCCTATGCACTGGCTGGCCCTTGGAAAGCCTTGTGTTGCCATGAGATTGTCACCCCTAGACCTGCACCTCTGTGGCCCTGGGGTCAGGGCAGAGTTCCTTCCAGCAGCCATGCACAGCACCCTCCAGGCAGCTCTCCTGTGCACCCTCTACATGGAGGCTAAGGAGGGTCCCAGTTGCTTCCTGCTTCAAACAGTACTGTGAATCAAACTTTTGAACAGAAATCTTGAAAAGTTGTGCAAGTATCTCTCTGGGAGAAATCTCTGTTCTTAGCCCTGCATGGTCCAGGGACTCCTGTGAATAGCTCTGATGGGAGCTGGGGGTCAAGGCTCTGTGTTCCTATTTCAGGAAGCTCTGTAACTCAAGCAATTCTCCTGCACCAGCCTCCCAAGGTATATTTCTTGTATCTGAATCGAAAGTGATCACTTGGTGACACTGAGCTATAATTTGAAGTTTGCACCTGGTTTCATTGTTTATACATTTTTTACATACAGCAGTTTTTGGTGAACATTTGAGTTATTATTTATGTACCATATTTGATGTTATTTATGTTTTGTTCTATGAAACCACATTGAAATATCAAAATGCTGCTTAAGTATATTAAGAATAAAGGACTCAGTAACCTAAATGAGATTTGAAGAGATATCATTTGTAGTACTCAAAGTGATTCATGAGATATTTGTCTGCCTCTGTGCTTTATGGATGCTGGGCCTGCAGTCTCACACTATAAGCTCTGCTTTAGAGACAGTGCACAGGGACACTTGCAGTGACTCAGCACAAAAATCAGTGCACCTACTTGGCTGTTACATTAGCTGTGAGTTGCAATATAGCATCAAATTTGCTGTCTCAAAAATGTGTATATACAAAAAATTAATCCCCAAGATATGAAATTAAGATTTGAAGAAATCAGTCTCCATTCAGCTTTTTGTTTGGTTTTATTTGTTTAGTTTAGTTTTGTTTTATTGAGACAGGTTTTCTCTATGTATATCAGCTAGATTTGAACCCCTTATAAAACGCAGGTTTGCCCTAATCTCAAAACAGCACTCCTGCCTCAGCCTTTTGAATGCTGGGGTTATAGATATGTGTGTTTTTACCCTAGAAAATATTGAGCCTTGTAACTTAGCTGTGTTATAGCTTGGCATAATAGATGCCATCTTGAGCTTTGCATTTAACTGGTGCCCTGTATTTCACCCAGAAAAATGGAAAATTACTCAGAGTAGAAGTCCCAGGATAAAAGCAAAATGAGCTGTACCCAAAGAAAAAAATTAACCTGCTCAACTAAAGAAGCAGAATACAGTTGTTATCCAAAAATTATTAAAAGATTCTAGCTAAATGATTTCCAACAGGATCTTTTTGTGATTCTATCTTTTAAAACATCTGTAACTTTCCAGTTCAGAGCCTCTTGTTTAGATCCTGAAATGGGGGTGGGGGTTCTGTATACAAGTGGTCCTGAGCCCACCTAACGTAATTCCACATTTCTCAGTTGGGTTGCTTGGCTCCCTATATTGTTGTTCAGAAACTCAACTCAAGCTGCATAAGCCTTTACTGACACAAGCAAACACTAGGATTAAATGCCAGTGCCACCGAAATGAAAAAATAATAGTGAAAAGGAGAGGAGGAAAAAGACGAATGCCATGTGTTGTAATGCCCACCAATTGTCCCCAGCAATAAAGAGGCTGAAACAGGAGAATGACCATATACTCAAGGACAGCCTAACCTACATAGTGAGTGTAAGGCTGGGCAGAACGCCAAAGTGAGACTATGTCTTTAAATCAAAAAACTAAAATGAAAAAAATAAACAATGAAGGAGACAGAAAAACTATTAAAAAAAAAAAAACAACAATAGAGCTGAGTAAAATTTGACTTAAGTAAAATGGGAATTATTGAATGATTCTGTAGAGAAACGAAGGCCATGTAGAGGCATACAGGAGGCAGTGACAAACAGGCTTAGGAATGGCACCTATTGTGCTACAGCACAGCAGTGATCTCTTTCCTCCAATATATTTGCAGTTCACTAGACTGAGGACTTCTAAAAGCTCATGGAAATTTGAAACTCATGGCAAACAAGCAGCTTGAAATGCAGACTTTGGAACATGGCCTTTAGCAGACATTTCATATTTAAATTGAAATAAGAGAAATATAGTACTGCCCTGATTGATGTCAAATGCACCAAGTTTAATGGCTCACAACATTGAGAAATGAAGTCACAAACAAAAGAAGATCAAAAATTTTCTTTGAAAAACAGAGAATAGCCCTGAATTTTCAGGAGTGGTCTTCTGAGTTTTGGCCACAGACCTATTGTCAGGTATCATTTATACAGGATAGTCACAATGTGGGTACAGTTTGGGTCTCAAACTACAATCAACCTATAAGCTTATAGCTGCTTACAAATATTATTCATCAGGGGACAAGTCATCCAGAAAAGGTATGTGGAAAGAGCCAAGGCATTTTGTGGGAACAATAGCCCAGTTGATCTGGTCATTGAGTATGGTAATTGAGGCTTATCTGAACTTTCTGGGGGAGGTGGTGGTAACTTTAGTAAATTTCAAGCTGTTGTTTATCTCTTCAGGAGCATGTAGACATGGTCACTGTATATTCACCTTCAAGTCTGGCTTTCTTCAGCTGTGCCTGTAGCAATGATTGTTGTATTTAGTTTTTTGCATTGACTTTTTGAAGTTCCAGTTCCTCTCTGATTGTATATCAATTTCTGTGTACATTGACATCCTTTGCTATAATCACAATACTATTTGAATGGATAAGGTGACGTTTAAACATTTAAAAATATTCATTAATGCAGGCCAGGGATTTAGGTCAGCAGGCAGAAACACATGCCTGGAAAGTGCTAGGTTGTAACTTTGATCCCTGGTACCTAAAAAAAAAAAAAGTAATTTAAATGGCAAGGAAAGAAAATAATTTCATTTGTGAAAATGTAGGTTTACAAAATTTATCACTAAATATGTCAATGGCAAATTAAACATTGCTAATAGTCATATTTAGTATCTAAATTTGTTGGGGCTGGGGATTGAGCACAATGATGCAAGGAGCTGCCTGGAGAGTACAAGGTCATGAGTTCAATCCCTCATATAGAAAAAAAAATCACAGTTGTCAATGATGCAGTGCTATGAGCACATTTATTGAAACTGATACTTGGTATTTAATAGGCTCAATATTTCTTTTGTGATCTATGAAATACCTGCAGATAACATAGCAATTACAGTGAATGATATAATGTCCCCTTTAGGATTTTCTGAGTTGTTTTTATTTTTTGTTTTCCCACATACTTGAAAGTTGAAAATGTTGGCTGATGCTAGGTAGAAAAACTGTGATAATCATTTTTTCAATTTAATGATATATTTCTCTATATCCACTAAGAAAATTTTATTTGCTACAATTACTCCAAGTCAAATTGATAAACAATTCTTAAAGTTACAGACAGCTGAGTTAGTTAGAAATACAGGCAGCCACACCATGATATAGTGGAATGAAACTCCTGACCTTATATGTCTGGTATGAGTTTGTGTTCTCTAAAGTGCAAGAATGAATTTTAGGAACAACAGAGTTGAAGAGCAGAATATATTTATTGAGAGAAAAAAGTGAAAGTATTTTGCTCTAAATAGGACATTTTGGAAGTATGAGGTAGAAATAGGTGACTTTTACCTTGAAGTCACTTTCCCCTCCCCTATTCAACTTACCTTTGGCCAGAAAAGAATCTCAATCAGCTACTTGCATATCAGCAATGCCACCTTTAAGCACCACCCAAGTCAAAACCTATATGTATGCCTCCCACACATTTCCAGAAGAAAAAGCCAGACCCCAGTCTTCATGGGGTTCTCTCCATCATCTTAGAATAAAGGCCATTTTGATTTTATATTCTCTTCTTTACTAAACCAAAAATCCTATCAGAAAGCTTCTGTCTGGGAGAAACAGGAGGGGTTCAGAGCTGGTAGCAAAGGACTGTCTTTTTTAGGGATTTTATACAATAAAATCATGTCGTGAGATAGGTTTAAAGTGGGTTAGATTATTGAAGTTACTGAGGAGATAAATTAGCACAGTAGAGAAGCAGAATATAAGCAATGTAAAAGTGGCCTTTAACTTAAAGAATGTGGAGAGGAGCCCACAGCCCCCAAGGGTTTGGCTTTTTTTTTCCGACTGACTATGGAGATATGGGGTATATGTGACTTTTGACTGGATGTGGTGCTTGGAGGGGACATTGATGTCATGCTAGGAGCTGATGGGAATTTTCTTTAGGCCCTTGGGAAAGAAAGATGAAGTTGTAATTAAGGAGAAAGGAGGAAGTGGCCATATGTGTAAGCATCCCTGATTTCCCCTTCTTCCACTTTGAACTACCACCATGAGGTCCTGTAATTGTTTCTAGGGTAAAACACTTTGAAGTACATCCTTCGATTTGAATGAGGAAATCAAAACAAAGAATTTTTGCTATCTGTCTTCCTCCACGGCTGTTGGTAAACCATTCATAAGAAATATTTTCAGTCATTTCCTTAATGCATTGTCCATACCAAAACCAAAATTATAGATCAGTTCACGTTCAGAAAAAGAAGCAGCACTTAAAGGCAGGGATAAAGGCCTTCAATGCAAGTATCCCTGGCAAGGTGAGATCAACATTGGGTGATACAAACTACTACTGATTTATCTGACTTCAAGAAAGATAAAAGTTTATTCTGATATTGCTATAACGGAATAAATCTCCTGGTCTACTATGTCTAATATGAGTTTTTTGTTGTCTAAAGTCAAAGAATGAATTTTAGGAACAACAGATATTAAGAGAAGAATACACTTATTGAGAGAAAGAAAGCTACCTGAGAGAGAGAAGGGGTCCTGATCAGGTTGCCAAACACTGTCCTTTCTAGGGACATTTATAGAGTAAAATAATGTGGTGAAATGAGTTTAAGGTGAGGAAAACTAGGAATTCACAATGCAGATGGGCATAAGATGAAACAGAGCTATGGTAGCCAATAAGATTAATAGTCAGTTAATGTTGATTAAATTGGGAACAAAGGAGGAAGGGAGTCACATAGAAAGCAAGCATTCTTAGGCAGCTGTGACTCTTCCCTTAGGGGTTTGGGAGGGTGACTCCTGAGTTCATCAGGATGATACGAACTATTTAGAATGTTAGTCTTTAGATAAGGATACATTTCTTTGAATGGTGACACCTGACTTCCTCAGAGTGCTAGGAAATTATGTAGAACATCAGTCCTTAGGATATGGATGAGTTTGCTTATCATTTGTGTTGAACCTTGGCCCATAGCATGAGGTGTCAGTCTTCCCCATATTTGAAAGGTATCTGGTCTCTGGCATGGGCTCCTTGGAGGATCTAGCCCTGTCTCATGCCAATAGTATTTCAATAACTCAGGTGGCTGTAATAGTACTGTTTGGAAAATTGATTACAGATGTCTTGTGCTCTTGGGTAAATGATCTGGGGATGACAATGTGCAATGGATATACCAGTGCTGCCACTTGATTGACATGTTTTGAAATTTTAATTTTAGCTGATTTGTTCTTTTTTCCTTGAAATAAAATGGATTTAAAAATTAAAAGCCTGTGGTAAAGCTCTTCAGTACAAACACTCCTGTGTCAAGCTGAGTTCACCACTGTTGAAAGCAGCTCCACAAGTCTCTGCACTATGTCTATCATTTGGGATCCTCCCTTGCAGGGAGGGATTCCTTTCCCTGTTTATTCTTGACTCAGAAGGAGGGCAGTAGAGCAGGAGTCAATCAGTGATGAAGGTGCAAGCTATATGAGCTGTCCGATCAGGCGGGACATTGCTGGCTGTGACTTCTGTCTCTTCCAGTGTCTCAGCATGATTTACCTGTTCTGAGTACAATACTGGTAGCAAAACACTTGCTGGATCTCATTTAGTACTTTCGATGTCCTGTGACCTGATTAACAAAGAATCTGAGAGATCCTGGAGCCATGGAATGGTGAGGTTGTGGATGGGAGCCCAGAAATAGGTTGGATTGTTTGAAACGAGTTATGGGATTTTAGGAGTAGTTCTTGTGTCTGGAGCCTCAGGTTTTTCATTAGCTTCAGCTCCTGAGGTCCTCCAGCATTGGCCATGGCTGACTCACTCTCCCTTTTGCCTTTTGCTGTTGGCAAGGGGGATTTGGGATCCCAAGAACCCTGGCTTCACTATGACAGCAGCAGACTCAAGTATCATCTTTGAAATTCACTGCAGGCCTGGTAACTCCACAATCTTAGGCATTGGAAGGAGCTTGGGAAGACCCTGACTATAATGCTTTTTGTATCTTGTAGAGCAGTAATGAGCTAGGTCTCTGTTCTCTTTCCTCAGCGTAGCAGATCTCTGGTGCCTCATACCCACAATTGCTCAACTTAATCTTGGGCTTTTTAGTGTTTATAGTGATCTCCTATATTTATAGTATATTCTCATATTTCCATCCTCATGACAGGTAGTGGCAAAGGTCCTGAGAATTCAGAGATGTGTACTAATGTGCCTCAGTGGAGAAAGGCTTCCCAAACAGCTCGTGAAATCCTGTGTATTATACAGAACAGTGCAAAATAAGTGCTGAACATACTTAATTATTTAGGTGGCACACCTGCTCACCGACTAGGTTTGTGAGAACAGCCATAGAGTTTTGAAGTCTGAGAAAAATGAAGCAAATATGAAAGTGTTATCAAGCACAGGGTAAAAATCTGTGAAGGACAAATTCCAGAAAGGGCTACCTGTTAAATTCTCATAGAAAAATGCCAAAATTTAGGTATTTGCATGGACACATGATATCCTTCTGAATGGAAAGGAATAGGGGTGTCATCTCTGAATTAAGAGCTGATTTAGTAGCATGGTTGTTCAGTTTATATATGGAAATCCTCTGCAATGGGCTTACTAAGTGGTGTAAAGGAGAAGCCCTACATAGAAATTTTGCAGTAATATCAGTAGTTAGGAATGAAGGGTTTTCTGCTTAGGATGGATCAGAGGAGTGTGGAAAGGATGTGGTAGTGACTGACAGGATGCTGGGAGCCAATAGCAGGACATAAAAGAGAAGGTCTTCACTGAAATTCAGGTAGTTCTTAGAGTAAGTATGAAGTTAAAGTTCTGATTGCTTCCTTGATGTGATGAACATCAAGCTCTGGCAATAATCAGTATTCCACATTCCTCTCAACCAATGAATTTTGTGTTCCATGCTTGATATCTAATATAGATTATCTCTAATTATGCCTGAGTGTCATGAAGGTGAAATTTGATTTTTTTTTTGTACCAACGATCAAACTCATGACCTATGATTTCCAGGCAGGCATTCATGCCACTAAGCTAAATACCCAATTGTGAGAGTGTTTTCTTTGTTGTATGGAAGATATTCACATTGTTTCTCAGAAAGTGTTGAATATTGTTGGAATTTTTCTGTATTTTATGGCTAGAATTTTTTGAAACAAACCAAAGGTGTCTTATGCAATCCCTTTTCAAGTTTCACTTTGTCTGTGGGGTGTTTTACTCAGGGTTTCTCCATTTTAGACAGCTCTGTAACTTAGGATAGCCCCAAATTCAAGGAAGAACTCTTTCACAAGCCTCCCAAGATATATTTCTTATATCTGAATTGAAAGTGATCACTTGGTGACAGTGAATTATATTTACAGCTTGGGCCTGGTTTTATTTTATATACATATTTTTAAAATACAGATGTTTTCCAATAACATTTTATTATTTATGTACCATATTTGATTTTATTTATGTTTTGTTCTATGAAACCAAATTCATATTTCAAAATGTTACTTAAGTATATTAAGATCAAAGTACTCACTGGCTTAAATGAGATTTGAATAGACATCATCTGTAGTCTATCAAAGTGATTGATGAGATTTTTTTTCTTTTTTTTTAATTTTGAAAGTGGTAAAACATAACAGAACAAAGCAGAATAAGGCCAACGAAGATTGTACAGTGAAATTGTTACACAACTTCACAACAAGTTACTGGGATAAAAGTAATAGATATCACAGTATATTTCATTATCTTTATAATAGTTATTCTTTTCATCACGTATATCAAAATGAGATGAAATACAGAACATTATAGAACTTATCAAAACAGAATATTGAATAGGGCAGTACCATTAGTCAGAATAGAGAAAAACAGTACTAAAAATATTTGCCTTCATAGAGATAGTAGAAGGAAGTCCCCCTTATTTGCTATGGTCAACTTCCCAGGAGATGCTCAGATTTCTGGTTCCCATTTGCTAACGGGGGTTGACAGGAGAAGAGGTGTAGGGGAAGTAGGGTGTTTGATTCTAGGCATCAGTAGGTTCACTATTGCTTAGTAGGGAGACAGGCTGGTTGTTTGGTTTCACAGCATCCTAAGTTCCAACATGGCACAGAACTCAGGAGCTGCTGCTAGTTCTCCCCCTGGAAGGGCCACTTTCTACCAAACTGCCAACCCTTACCAGGGAGAGTTGGAGCTTGCTTGGCTTCCCAGTGTCCTAAGTTCCAACATGGCATGGATCCCAGGAGCTTCTGCTGGTTGGCCCCGTGGATGGGCCGCAGTCTGCCACACCACCACCGCTTACCAGGGAAGGGAGGTGCTTGCTTGGCTTCCCAGTCGATTGATGAGATATTTATCTGCCTCTGTGCTTTGTGGATGCTGGTCCTGCAGGCTTCTCACTATGAGCTCTGCTTTAGAGACAGTACACAGAGAATCTTGCCATGACTCAGCACAAGAATCAGTGCTCCTATTTCACTGTTACATTAGCAGTGAGTTGCAATCTAGCGTCAAATTTGCTGTCTTCAAAAATGTGTATATACACAAAATTAATGACCAAAACATGGATTTAAATTTGAAGAAATCAGTCTTCATTCAGCTGTTTTGTTTGGTTGTATTTGTTTAGTTTAGTTTTGTTTTATTGAGACAAGCTTTCTGTGTGTATATCAGCTAGATTTGAATACCCTGTGGAGCCTAGAATTGCCCTGACCTCATCAAAGCCTTCCTGTCTCAGCCTTTTGAGTGCTGGGATTATAGATATGAACCACCACACTTTGCTTTTGATTCAGATTTGCAGGACAGAATTTAAGTTATTCCAAACCTGGGATCTCAAACTTCCTTTGAGAAATATATGTATGATCCTTTAGGAGGCGGTGACCTTTGAGGTTGTGGTTGTGAACTTCAGCGATAAGGAGTGGACTTTGCTGAGTCCATCCCAAAAGAAGCTCTACAGAGATGTGATGGGTGAAACCTTTAGGAACATGACTGTGATAGGTAAAGATGAAATATTTTTGTTACTCATGCTGTCAGAATATTGTTTGTTGCTCATCAGTGCTGTTTCATTAAAAAGAATGTGAAAATATTTTTAAAAATAGCTCAGACCTGGACACATTATATCATAAATCTAAACAAAATCTATTAATTTGTATATATTATTTTGATGAGTCCTGGTATTTCTATGTCCACAATTCAGGAGCACTTGGGGATATCCAGGAAGCTGAAAAAGAATGCAAAATTTACTGGAGCTACTTAAGGTAATTCACACTAACAAGGAGAAGGAATGTTCTTTAGTAATTAGTGAATCAGCAGAAAAATGACTGCCAAAGAAATGAGGCACCATTCAATTGAATGTCAGTAATATTCTCCCAAGAGGTATAAGCCAGGGTATGCATAATGAGGGAATTAAACCATCAAAATATATAACATTGCTTATAGATGTGTATGAAAGGCATACACTTTGAGTTATGTCATTCTGACTTCAGTTTTTTTACCCATATATACATGTGAATACAACACATTCATGATTTAAAAATTGCTAAGATTACAATAGAATTTGAAATAAAACTGAGTGCTCATGTTTCCAAGCCATGCTCTAGAGAATCAGCCATTCTGATTAAAATTCTTAGTAGGCTGGTGGAATGTTAAGTGCACTCATTCTATATATCAGTATGCAGTTGTCTCTAGAAGTTGATCCCCTCATACTTGTCCTGGATATATTTTTTAAAAACTCAAAATCCACGTAAAATACAGAATTTTAAAAATACACATAAAATACAGGCTTACTCATATACAAAGCAGATCAAGTTATAACAGATCAGGCCTTGAAAAAACTTAAATATCTATCACTGGATGTGTGGAGAAGGAAAATGTTAATAGACTCTCTGTGATTGTGCTTTCTTATAAACCCAGCACACTAGGAATCAGACTTTGCAGAATGGCAAATTCAAGTTCAAACTTCACAGCTAAATGATTAGTGAACATCTCTTAAGATAGATAAACTAGAGATTTTATGCTAATACCTGTTGTTCATTCCCAGCATGGAAAAGGAAAAAAAATGTGTTATACAATGTAAAAAAATAATGTAATGTCATTTGCCATAAGAAATAGGTGGGTCTTTCTCCCATCAATTCAGTGACATTGCTCAGCTATAAAACCTAAAAGGTCACAGGGTTTCTTTCAGATGATAAACTAAAATATAAATTGTGGAATACAATGAAAAAGAGTTGATAGAGAAAGGTAAGCCTGACCATTTGGAAAAGGGAACTACAGGTTAAGGACAGAAGGGAGATTGTGATAGAGAAACATATCAGAATGATCTCTATGTGATACACATATGTACCCATGCCCAAAATGAAGCTAAATATTCTGCATTTCAAAAAGTACCCACTGTTAAGATCTCCAGTTGTGTACCAGTCTTTTGGGAATGGTTGTTGTCAACATATTTACAAGGCCATTCTGTTGCTTCATGGTCAGAATTTCTTAGCAGGCATTAAAAACAGAACTTGACATTAATGCAGTCATTAAACTGAGACCCATTTCACTGTGAATTTTTCTTTTTTTAATTTAAAGTAAGGAGAGACTAAACAAAACAAAATAAGTAGAAATCATACTACTTTCAAAATGAAAATAAACACTAAGAAACCGCAAAATGCTGATTACATAGGGTTCTCATAGAAATAGTTAATCAAGATAAAAAAGGGAAACATATGAAGTGGGGATTCAAACAGCAAGACTGCAAACAGTTTGCTTCAACTCTAAAGCAAAAACTTAGTAATATGGTTATCAATCCTATATGTGATTTTTTTCTTTACAGAAATGACAAGCTAGGGAAATCCTATGGACATACATCTTGGAATCAGTGTAAAGAAGTATTCATTTGTACTACAGAAGGTAATGTGAATGTGAAAGAAACAGAAACACACCACAATTTTCACATCCATGGAAAATATTGCAGTGGAGACAAACCCTATGTATGTAAGCAATATAGAAAAGGTTTTACCACACATGGAATTTGTAAGAAACATGAACGAATTCACAGAAGAGAGAGACCCTACATATGTAAGCAAGGTGAGAAAGCTTTTACAACACGTACCTATTGTCAAGTACATGAAAGTCTTCACTCTGGAGAAAAACGTTATAAATGTAAGCACTGTGAGAAAGCTTTCAGCACACGTACTTATTGTATAATCCATGAAAAACTTCACACTGGGCAGAAATCGCATATATGGGCAGAAATCCCATATATAATGTGGGAAAGCTTTTAGCAGTAACATTCATTGTCAAATATATGAAAATATTCACACTCGAGAGAAACCTTATGCATGTAAGCAATGTGGAAAAGGTTTCACCCAACCTGGAAACTGTAAGCAACAGGAAAGAATTCACACTGGAGAGAAACCCTATGTATGTAAGCAATGTGGGAAAGCTTTTAAAACACGTGCATATTGTAGGGATCATGAAAAAATTCACACTGGAGAGAAACCCTATGTATGTGGGAAAGCTTTTAAAACACGTGCATATTGTAGGCAGCATGGAAGGATTCACACTGGAGAGAAACCCTATATATGTAAGCAATGTGGAAAAGGTTTCACCAATACTGGATATTGTAAGAAACATGAAAGAATTCACACGGGAGAGAAACTATAGGCATGTAAGCAATGTGGGAAAGTTTTTACCCAACATTGACATTGTAAGCAACATGAAAGTTCACACTCAAGATGAAACCATTGTATATAAGCATCATGAGAATGGTTTAAGCGAACATACATATTGCATAATGCATGACAATTTCACCCTGGGCAGAAAACTTATATATGTAAAGAATGTGGGAAAGGTTTCAGTGGAAATCCTCATTGTCCAATATATTATAAAATTTACACTGTTGAGAAACCCTGTGTATGTGAAAAATGTGGGAAAGCTTTCACCACACATGGATATTGTAAAATACATCAATGACTTCACACTGGTGAGAAACCCTATGTATATAACAATGTGGCAAAGCTTTTACCACATACAGTCATTGCAAAACACATGAAAGAATTCACACTGGGAAGAACCACTGCCTATGTAAGCAAGTGGAGACACTTTCAGCAGCCAGATTGTAAGTGAAATACATGAAGAAACTCACACAACAGATAAATCCTATGTGTCATGGGAATACTCTCAGCATACTTGATCATTGTTACATATCTGAAAGAGCTCACTGGGCTGAGATCCTATGTGGATTAGCAATGTGAGAAATGCAGCAATCCATATTTGTTGTTAAATACCTATTAAAAGCGTCACTGTTCTGACAGTTTAGATCTAAGATTACTTTAAAAATCCCAAGGAGACCTGAAGAAATAATCAATACTGAAGTTTGATGTCAACATTTCTTCACAAATTTTCCAGAAATGACAAATCTGAGGTGGAGCTCTCCTCAAATGCACATGTTGTATGGTTTTCAGTTAATCACTTGTACCTCTCTAGATTTTCTAAAGTGTCTTTGTGCTTCAACATGGCATCTTGTAATTAAACATGTTAAATTGAAGTGTGCTTTTCACTTTCAAGTACGGATAGTGACTGTTGTAGTCAGGGGTTGTGTACATAGAACAACTGGATCAAGACAGGAGTTTATAATATTATTTTTATAATAGACAATGGGATTTAACACAGGAAAATGCATGAAGTCTATCCACGACACCCAAGACATAGATTATTTTGTCAAGAGCCTAAACCCCAAAGCAATGTACCACATGAGTCCAGATAAATATCCGGAGCTCAGGACAATGCCTCCAATGAATGCACCTGGTGGTCCAGAGCTCACAAGAAGGGCTCATGGAGTCTCTTTTATGGATCCTTGCCGGGAAGACTCAAGGTTCAGCGGTGGAAGCTAGAAGTCTATGCCAGCAAGATGAAGAAGCTGTGCTAGTGGGATGAGTGTTTTATGCTGGAGCTGAGAAGTCACACTCACAACAAAAAGCAGGGCTATGCTAAAAGACACCACAGCCATCCTCAGTGACATGGAGGCCCAAAGTTCCTCCGATGATAAGCACAGTCGAGCACATGCCAGGAAGCATTGTGACGAGCTCATCCTGGAGACCAAGCAGCACATGTCTTCCCATCTGGAGCTAAGAAGCAATGCTCGATTTGAGGAGCAAGGCTTCTCCAGGACAAACAACAGCTAAGAAAGGAACTCATAGGAGAACACACGATGCCTCCTTAATGCCTCAACCCTCATCACCTCCCTTCTTCTCCACCTATTTATCATGGCAACTTTCTTCAGGTGGAGCATCTTTGCTCAATGCCAAGCTGATGTAATCCAGCTGACTTCAAGCTGACCAACAGTTCTTAATGCAAAACAATGTCTATGTACTTAATGTCTATAATGTTTTGTCTTTAAAACTTAATTTTTATATTTTTTGGTGAATTGTAATGTTTTTATTTAAAGAGAAAAACAGGAAAAAGGATGAAATAATACAGAATTTCAAAAAAAATAAATAAGAAATCACTAGTTAGTAAGTTATATATCTTAGAAATAGTTGTTCAAGTTAAAAATTTTTTTTAAATTTTATTTAAAAGGAAAAAGAGAAAAACACAAAACAAAACAAAGTGGTGTAAGGGTACACATAATACAGAACTACAAAAAAAAACAGTAAGAAATCACCTGTTAATAGATTACATATTATCATCTTAGAAATAGTTGCTCAAATCACAGTATCAAAGAATACAAAGTGGACATTCAAACAGAGAGACTGCAAACAGCTGTGTTCAATGATCTAAAAACATTAATATAGTCAGCGATTTAACACCCCTAAACACACTTGCTGTTATATCCATTAGAGCTCTTTTTTTCCCCTTCTTTTTTACAACAAAATTTACACATTTTGGATTTTATTACTCCTTAGTTCTTATTACTTTTTTGGGGGGGAGAGAATAAAGTCAAATATGGCAAAACAAAGCTGTCAGTCAAAACCAAGGATAGACATAGCACATGATGTAGAACAGAGTACAAGGTTATCAACAATGGTTTTCAACGTTGTCTCTTGTTTCCTTAAAAAGAATTGTCTATCTCATTAGGTATTATAAAGTTGGACAAAACAGTAGAGAACAAGACCAATAAAACTTAGGCATTGTAAGCATTACAAGACTTCCAAAGAAGACAATAGTCAAACCAGAATGGGCATCTTAGTGAATCTTATTGCCTTCAAAGTAGTTGCCTATACCCTCAAACTTGATACTATCATACAGAATGGAACAGAGTCTAATCAGTCAAAACAAGATAGTGGGAGTATTACAAGACTTCAAAACAAGTTAATAGGAAATCAAAAAGAGTTACTATTATATATCCTAATTTTTTAAATTTTCCCCTTAATTAAAACAAACATAAGAATTAACTAAATAATTTTTTTTAAATAATAAGGGAGAGATTGAGATAAAACAGGACATAACAATATAACAATACAGGTCAAAGCATGACTGTTTCAGCAACCTAGTGCTTCACCACCAAATAACCTGACTTAATAGTAGTTACCATAGTGTCTATCTTTTTCCTTGAAATATTTGGATAAAACTTCATATACTATAGCTTCAAATATTTCCATATCAAGAAGCCCAGAATAAAGCCTTTCTAATTAATAAGTGAAAACTTTATAAGGCTTCAAGGCCAACAAATATGGAATCATGATTACCACTTATTTTTATATATTTGAATCATTACTTACATTAGGGAAACTATTCAGTATTCACACATGCGAGATTGATTTATTTCACTTATGAGTATGGTCTCAAGCTGCGCCCATTTATTGATAAATATCTCAATGTGATCTTTCTTTATAGCTGAATAATACTCCATTGTATAGAAATACCACAACTTTTTTATCCATTCCTCAGTTGATGGGCACTTTGGTTGTTTCCAAGATCTGGCAATTACAAATTGTGCTGCTATAAACATAGGTACACATATATCACTGTGGTATGATGCTTTCAGTTCTTCTGGGAATATGCCTAGAAGTGGAATAGCTGGAATAAATGGGATTTCCAATCCCAACTTTTTGAGAAATCTCCAGACAGACCTCCACAAAGGCTGTACCAGTCTACACTCCCACCAACAGTGCAGGAGGGTTCCTTTTCCCCCACAGCCTCTCCAGCATTTGTTGTTGTTGGTTTTCTTGATCCTGGCCATTCTTTCAGGAGTGAGAGGGTATCTCAGTGTGGTTTTAATTTGCATTTCTCTAATGACCAATGATGATGAACATTTTTTCATGTATTTATTTGCCATTTGCGTTTCTTCATCTGAGAATTGCATATTCATCTCAGATGCCCATTTTTGGACTGGATCTTTGAATTTTGGACGTCTGAGTTTTTTTTTTTTTAATTTTTTATATGTTTTAGACAAGAGTCCCTTGTCTGAGAGAGAGTTCACTAAAATCTTTTCCCAGTTTGTGGGTTTTCTTTTCACTATGCTGGAGATTTCTTTTGACATGCAGAAACTTTTTAATAAGAAGTGGTCCCAGTTATTGATTCTGGGAAGTATTTCCTGTGCAGTTTGAGTCCTGTTCATGAATTCTCTACCTACTCCTATGTCTCCAAGGTTTCTACCCAATTTGTCTTCCAATAGATTTAGTGTTTCTGTTTTAATATTCAGATCTTTGACCCATTTAGATTTTAATTTAGTACATGGTGATAGACATGGGTCTAGCTTTAGTTTTTGGCAAATGGAGAGCCAGTTTTTCCAGCACCATTTATTAAAGAGACTGTCGTTCTTCCAATGAACCTGCTTGGCTCTTTATCAAAGATAAGGTGGTTGAGTGTGTTTGTAGTTGTGGTTGTATCTTCTAATCTATTCCATTGATCTTCAGCTCTGTTTTGATTCCAATACCATGTTGATTTTACTACTGTTGCTTTGTAGTATAACTTCAAGTCAGGGATTGTGATGCCTCCTGCTTTGTCTTTGCTGCTTAGAATTGCCTTTGCTATTCTAGGTCTCTTCTGGTTCCAGATGAAATTTAGGAGTGATTTCTCTAGATCTATAAGGCATGTTGATGGTATTTCTATTGGGATTGCATTGAATCTGTTTAACAGTTTTGGGAGAATGGCCATCTTCACAATGTTTGTTCTTCCTATCCATGAGCAAGGGATGTCTTTCCATTTTCTGAGATCATCCTCAATTTCCTTTTTCAGTGTATTATAATTTTCACTGTATAACTCTTTCACTTCTTTCGTAAGACTAATTCCTAAATATTTCATTTTTTGCTTACTAATGTGAAGAGTGTTGTTTCTCTTATTTCCCTCTCTGTGATTTTGTTGTTCGTGTATAGGAATGCTATTGATTTCTGAGTATTGATTGTGTATCCAGCCACATTACTGAATTTATTTATTGTATCTAAGAGTCTTTCAATGGAGTTTAGGGGGTCTTCTATATAGAGTATCATGTCATTTGCAAACAATGATAATTTAACTTCTTCTTTTCCTATCTTTACCCCTTTTATTTCTCTTTCTTGCCTAATTGCTCTGGCTAGTACTTCCAGTACTATATTAAATAGGAGTGGTGTTAAAGGACCTCCTTGTCTTGTGCCTGATTTTAAAGTAAAGGCTTTCAATTTTTGGCCATTTAATATGATGTTGGCTGTTGGTTTGTCATAAATGGCCTTTATTATATTGAGGTAAAGACCATCTATTCCAATTTTCTGTAAAGTTCTTATCATGAATAAATGTTGGACCTTATCGAAGGCTTTTTCTGCATCTATAGAAATGATCATGTGATTCTTATTTTTGGCTTTATTGCTATGGTGGATTACATTTATTGATTTGCATATGTTGAACCATTCAAGTTAAAAAATTAAAGCATACAAAGTGGCATTCAAATAATGACACTGTGAACAGTTCTGCTCAGTGACCCAACAAAAACTTAGTAATATGCTTATCTGTCCTACACACTTATTTTTGATCTTAAAGAGGGTAAAATTAAACATGACAAATCAGTACAGAACAATTCATAAGAAAACAAGTTAAGGAAACACAGATTTCAAAGCAAGTATACTGGAGATGTTCACTGTCTATCTTATTGTCTCTAGTTTTCTTCCAATTAGTTGTTCCTGTTTTCACATGCATTGAATATATACTGAATATTATAGAACTAATCAAATAATTACAGGATGATGAAGGCTTTTTGACCTTCAAGAACTGATTTTGGGGAAGTCCATAATAACTACAATAATGTCTTCCATTCTCTTCATAGTAGCCGTCTTTATCTTTATGTACACTGAATTTGAACATAAGAGACTAGACTAATATCACTCTGAAGAGTGAATAATAGTATCCGCAGAAGGAGAAAGGGGAGGAATTGCCTTAAAAAAGAAGGCAGAGGACATTGTTAAAAGTGTGTCAGGATTTAAAAGCTATAGTAGCCTTATTGCTCTGTTTAGTTTGATTATATTTTGTTCCGGGTCTGTCCACTCATAATACATTTGAGAGCACAGAGATATAACCCAAAAATATCAGGTTATACCATGGTAACTATCCTTAATTTCCTATTAACTTAAACTGAAGCCCTGTGATACTTATATTGTCTTACTATGACTGATCTTTTTTGAAGCTGTTTTGTCTGAATGCTATTTGGCCTTGACTGATTTTATTCACATTTGGTAAGCTTGCTGGTCTCAAGTCTAAGAGTAGAGGCAACTACTCTGAAGATGACAAGATGTAAAAGATAAGTATTGGGGGCCTGGGGATTTAGCTCAGTGGTTTAAGCACCTGCCTGGCAAGTGTGAGGTCGTGAGTTTGATCCCCAGTACCACAAACATAAATGAATAAAAGATATCCTTTCTAGGTTTGATTATTAACTGCTTTCAAATCCTACAATATCTTCAAAGTTGTGTTTTTATAAAAATAGCTATGCAATGTTATGCTTAACTATATAATGTCTGATGATGTGGACAATTCTCTTGATAATAACAAGAGAAAGCATAGTAAGTACTTTACACCACCTAATATTGTGGTCTTATATGTCTTTTTCATATCATGATTTTCTAGGAATTTGTTTTGTTATCTTGTTTTGATCTATTTTTCCCCATAATACAGAAAGGATAGATATAAACATAGAAAATAACACATGGGAAGTATTTCTAAACTATTTATGGGAGGAAATTATATAATACATGATGTAATTAACAGATACTCTGAAGAAGAGACACTAAGAAACCCAATGCAAATTCTGTAGCATTGTGATATAAAATCGAGCAATAATATTAATTAGCCTAGTCTCTTATTTTTTGGTGAATTGTAATTTTAAAACTACATTTGCTTTAATCTTTTAATGCACACACTTCTTTTTCTCTTTCATAAATGATGTTTCTGAAGTTGATGCAATATTTGGCATTAAGATATACATTTATAGAGGCTTGTAGCGTGTGGTTTTGACAAAGTTGTGTTCTTTTCACATAACTTGTACATTAATGAATGTTATGTTTTCTATGTTGTGCTGAGATAAGATACATGCTGATTTGCTAGCATCACTGGATATCATACCATGTACATTATGGTGCCTGATTTTCTTTCTCAGTGGTGCCAATATTTGTCATTTAAATACACCATTGTTTTTCTAACCATCAGAATTTTACCTGTTATGTTTTTATTGCATCTTTACTTTGCTAGTAATGTTTCCCCACATGTACCAAAAGGAAACCATACTACTGTGAATATCTGATTGCCCCATACTGACAGAACCATAACTTGTCTCCAATAGCACATCACAAAATATATTAATATCTCCAGAAATTATAAAATTTGGCATGATTTATGAGTAACCATACTTTGAAATGAATTTTTGTTAAATCTGGAGTTTTTTGGGGGGAAAAGATTGTTATTGGATGTATCATGCAAATTCCTTTATTTTATTCCTTGATGCTGTGAATGCATTATATATTTTGTAATTATTACTGCTTTTTCCTAAAACACTGAAGTAATGGCATGAAGGGAAACCTAAATTTTGAGCTGTAAACACAGTAAAAATACATTTGCTAAATTAAGATTCAGATTGTGTTCTGTTTTACTGAATTGTGAGTGTATACAATGGTATATCTCTTTATAAGGACCAGTGCCTGATGTTTGTGGTGTGTGCCGAGTATTTTTAAACACATACCCTGGGCCATGAGTCCCAGTTGGTTTCCTGTGGCCTGTGGTTTTCACTTCCATTTTAACATTCAAGTAATTTGTAAAGTGTTTAATGCGTGTTGTTGAATACTAAATCTGCTTAAGTTCCAATGTAATTATTTTATTAAAACCTGTTGTGTCATGAAAACACAAGTGAGCATTGCATTAAATACCCATATCCAGTGAAGATAACTTGCCCAAGTCTCAATTATCCTTCGAAGAATACATTGCTCACCTGTTGGGTAATCACCAATAAAATTATATCTATTTTGTACCTGAAGTGCCTGACATACTTCACAAAGTAAAAGACACTTTGAAGTACATTATTAGACCCTATGCACTACAGCATGTAGCCAGATTTCCTGCAGCACATTTCTGCTTACATCAGTGGAAAAATTTGGAGTTTATATTACAGCTAATAATAGAAGACTGAATCTGTAATACATATATACTGAGTACATGCACTTTCTCATTTTATCATGAAAGTAAATCTTGGTGGTCCTATTGATGCATGCTTGTAATTCTAGCACCTCAGGGGGCTTAAGTTAGTGGAAGAGGAATTTGAGTCCAACCTACACAATTAGTGTGACCCTGTCTCAAAATATATCTTCAAGTTCTGCAGATGTAACTGAAAGCTTTAGTACCCCTCCCTTTCTTGCACAGCATCAACATTTTTTAATACTCACAATTACACATCAATAGTTGTCCTTTTATCACTTGGCCACCTAGTAGTTATCCCCAAGAATCACTTGGGAAGCGCATTTGTTTATGTAGTGACCATCTTGAGCATCATTGGGGAAGTTGTCAATTTAACCCATACTTGTACTGAAAACAGTAGAATTGTCACTTTTATGTTCCTTATTATTTTATAAAAACTAACAAAATGTACGCAGTTTTGGATCATTTTGTATTTAAACAATTGCATTGGTAAGGAGTTACCTGTAAAGTTTGGCTAATGGAGACTTCTTTAGTCCCAGCATCAGGAGAGAATGAGATGGTATGATCATGGCTTAGAAGCTGACTTTGGGAGGCAACTGCTAGATGAATTGGCAGAGTGTGAAGCATTTGTTTTAATCCTTGCATTTGAAGTTTAAGGAAACAAGAATTTTGAGGTCAAGAATATAAATGTATGATAGAACAAAAGAATCACTACTTCTAATTGTGATTTTACTTTCACTCAGGAAGCGTATATTTTATCGTAATTTGTGTAGCACTTTCAAATATGCCTCTATTAGAGTAAAACATAGTGAAACATGAAAGAGCCAGACATTCCATGTTCTGAACGTAGAGGTATTAAAAAACATTTTTTCTTAATGCTATTGCTGCTGTTTTGTGTAGAAAATAGGATAGAGTGACAAAACAAGCAAAAGGACTTTGTAAGGTTTTAATCCTCCTGCATAAACATAGAAGCCACAAAAAGTCAAACAAAATGATGAAATAAACTAAAGAATGAAAGAAATTTTACCTGTTACACCCTGATAGCTAACATGTAAAACCAATAGGAACGTGAAAGGAACACACATTTTTCAGCATATGTACAACTAGCCAAGAAATACCTGACTAACTATTGAGCATTTTTGCCCAATAGAGAAATTCAAATAGGGACATCATCTCATTGCAGAGAAAACAAATCACCACAAGATCTAAAGAATGTACATGAGACTGTAGGAGTAAAGAAACTATTTAACCTTGTTGGTGGAAGTGTAGGTAAGCAGTTCAACTACTACCGAAGTCAGTTTTTAAAGTACTCAAAAGACTAAAATTAGTAATTCTCATTAGTGCAGTGCTTCCTTTAGTGGGTCTCTTCCTCAAAGAGTTAAGGACATATTGCAGTGATGCATGCAGATTCCTGTTACTGCGCAATAGTCATTTTTCTGTGGAGAGAAGCAGCAAGCACTGCTCCATCACCACCAAATATCAATGATGAACAATAAATACTCACCAGTGTACTCCCTTTGGTAAATGGTGTGATATTCTATTGTGAAATGGGCTGTAAGTTAGGTTTTCCTAGTAGGCAATAAGTCAGTATAAACATAAAAGTCATGCTAATGTCACAAGGCAATCACTAGTACACTATTATGTTCCTTAGATTTGATATATTTAGCTTTTTGAGTAAGCATGTTGCTACAAAGTCCAGGCAGGCTTTGAGATCACTTTTTAAACCAGAGTGGTCTCAACAAGTCTCCTTCCTCATTGTCTCAAGTAATGGGTTCCATGCATGAGCCACCAGGCCTAGTTTAGATTTGATATATTCAGTGTATTGAGTATATTTTACTTCAATTGTTTTTGTTGTTAAAGTATTTCCACTATTTTACCTCCAGCATCTGGAGAAACCTCGGCCTTGTTGAGGTGGTGATGCCAGCCTCATGACATTCTCTCCTGGGTTCAGTGCTGTCAGTGTACTGCAGTGAAACATAGTTGTACATAACTGTTTCTTTTTATACATTCCCTAGAAAAGATTTTTTAAATTCCCATGGATAATCAGAGGGTCAATTACCCTGACTATAGTTTCATTCAAATGCCCCAGTTATGTAGTGTGTAGGACACACAGATAGAAACATATCACATATTTCCAGGGAGAGGTTTGTCAAAGCAGATGTAAAAAATACTTTGTGAAGGTTTGTGTTCCTGATTATTTCATTAGAATGAGCCTCAGGTTTTCTCACTGTTGTTTATGTGAAGCAGACCAGATGATCACTTTAATATATGAAGTGATATAAAGCCTGTTTGGATTTTAAGTATCTAAAGAACTGCTCTGGTGCTGTGGCCTGCTTAGTAATGGTCAACTTGGATTACCCAGTGAATGAAGTCTTCATGGTTTTGGGACAGAATATCCATTGATGGATTGTTTAAAAGAGCATTAAAGGAGAACTAGAGGGAAAGGAGCTGGGATGTTGATTCTCATGGAGAAGCAGGTAGCAATGGTTTTCCAGATATGATCTCAGCCATCATCATCATCATCAAAGAAGCTCAGGTCCTCATTATTGCTGTGCATGGCTACTATCCTCTTTTGCAGATCTCTGGTTCTTACCTTGAGCTTCATGCCTTGGCTCCAGGAATGATCACTCAACTTTGTGGCATACATTCTATGACCAAAGAAACAGAGTTTCTAGCTACCAACACTGAACTTTGAGCCTTCCTAGTGCACTACCTTAACAGAGACTTTCATGACACATTGTAAGTGCCTCTAAGTCTCCAGGTAAATATTTGATTGTCCTTGCCATGGAATAAAATTTTTCAGCTTTACTTGTGCTGGATATTGTCATAGCATTCAAGTACTCAGTTGGGTTTTTGGGTCTCTAGTATCTGAAAAGCTCTACATCTCTCTAAATCTGACATTCTGGGATAAATATTTTTAAATTATCTTATTAATTATAAGTTCCATGTTAAGTTTCTTTCCTCACAAACCCTGACTATAACAGATGGGAAAGGATAAGATGTGACATTTTTGAGACAGGAGAAATTTCTTTAGTTACCTAATGTTATATGCCATTTTTCTCTTGGAGAGAAACCCAGCTATATCAATAGCTTGATTTTCAGGACTGTTGATAGCTTCTCTAGCACTATCAAGCCATTACATTGTGTGTTGCATGGGTAAGAAGTAGGTGTGTTAGGAACCTGCATGGTGCTGCCAGTCACCTGAACATGAGCCTTTGCAACCTATGCTTTGTGGCCTCTGTGTACGTAAATTGTCACTATAGGATGCACTCACAGAGCCAGTAATTTTTCTTTGGAAAGTAATTTGAAAGTCTCTCAAGTCTTTTACTGATGTTCTGATGTGAAGAAAAATGTAGGATGCACAACCTAAGTTCCCAAAAATAATTATGATAACAGTATATACCTATCTGAACTCAATTTACATACAAAAATGCAAACCCAGACTACAAAAATGCTTTGAAAGACGTTTCTATGAAACCTGACACTACTTTGGAAATCGCTGGTAAGTTTTATAAGGTCCCTACTACTTTTCATGATCCCCTACTTCCTGGGACAGCTGGCCTGGTTCTTTCCTGTTCACATGCATCAAAAACAGCCACTCTTGTGATTCCTGATGTCATTAATGGTGCTTATACAGGCATATTGTTGATTCAATTGTGATCTCTCTTACCCATTCAACTAAATGTTTCTGAATCTGTAGCTCAACTGTCTTGTCTTATGTCTCCTCTAGAGCTTGTCATGTTATTTGTGGAAATCAAGGATTTGACTGCAATTTGGTGTCTGCTGCTATTCCCATACGAGATGCATGCCGAAGCCTCTCTTTAACTATTGACCACCTTTCCTTTTCAAGTTTGCTACTGGAGCTGATGTTTCTCTTTTACTTCACTAACTTGGTGATATTTTATTTCCATTGTCAATACTATTCCCTCTCATCTCTTGAGACGTACTGGAACACCTATAGTGCTTAGAATTGATTTAATCACTACTATCTTGCCACTTACCAAGGCTTACTTTTCCTTTTTGCTGTCCTCTGCTGTTTCCTCTCCAAACACAGGGCTGTAGAATTAGCTCTGTGGCATGAATGCCTGCCTTGCAAGTGCACAGTCATGATTTTAATCCATTGCTCTTTGAATCCCCACTTTTTAAAAAATTTTATTTAAAAGGAAAAAGAGAAAAAACAAAACAAAACAAAGTGTTGTAAGTGTACAAGTAATACAGACTAAAATAAAAACTTTAAGAAATCACCAGTTAATAGATTATGTATTATCATCTTAGAGATAGTTGCTCATGTCACAGTATCAAAGCATACAAAGTGGACATTCAAACAGTGAGACTGTAAACAGTTGTCTTCAATGATCCAACCAAAAATATTAATACGGTCATCTATTTAACATCCCTGAACACACTTGCAGTTGTATCCTTTAGACCACTTTTTTCCCTCTCTTTTTACAACACAATTTACACATTTTGGGTTTTATTACTCCTTAGTTCTTATTACTTTTTTTTGGAAGAGAATAAAGTCAAATATAGCAAAACAAAGCTATCAGTCAAAACCAAGGATAGACATAGCCCATGATGTAAAAACAGAGTAAAAGATTATCAACAATTGTTACCATAATGCCTCTTGCTTCCTTAAAAAGAATTGTCTATCTCATTAGGTATTACAAAGTTGAACTAAACAGTAGAGAATAAGACCAATAAAACCTAAACATTGTAAACATTACATAACTTCCAAAGGAGATAATAGTCAAATCAGAATGGGCATCTTAGTGAATCTTATTGCCTTCTAAGTAGTTGCCTATACTCTTAAACTTGATACTATCATACAGAATGGAACAGAGTCTAATCAGTCAAAACAAGATAGTGGGAGTATTATAGGACTTCAGATCAAGTTAATAGGAAATCAAAAAATTACTATAATATATCCTGCTAATTTCTTTTAATTTTTCACCTTAATTGAAAATCTTAAAAAATAACTAAATAATATTTTTAATGAAAAAGGGAGAGATTGAGATGAAAGAGAACATAACAACATAACAATACAGGTCAAAGCATGACAATTTCAGCAACCTAGTGCTTCACACAAATAACCCGACTTAATAGTATTTACCATAGTGTCTGTCTTTTTCCTTGAAATATTTGAATATAATTTAATATACTATAGCTTCAAATATTTCCATATCAAGCATCCCAGAATAAAGCCATTCCAATTAATAAGTGAAAATTTTGTAAGGCTTCAAGGCCACATAATGGGGAATCACGTGAATCCCCATTTTATATAATCCACTCTTGTATCTTGAACACTTATTTGTAAGAGAACAATATGTAAACATCAACCAGTGATTTTTTATAGTTTAGTTTGTCTTTGAAAGCATATATCTTTTCTACCTGTTTTCTGTTTTGTTTAGTCTATTTTAAATAGAAAATAAGAAAAGAATATCTCCTCTCTTTAAACAATTAAAAAAGAAAAATGCACTTCCTGCACAGGTTTTACTATTCTCTTCATGGCGCTATTTACTTTAGGTCAGTTGTCTGTCTCAATGAGGCTGTTTTCTTCCCTGATTCAAATACATTCTTGCCAGTATATACCTCTGACAAACGCTTTTGTATGATACAAAACTCCCCAAGACCCATGTGGGCTAGAGCTGATGCCTCTATTGATCTGGGGAAGGGACATCCTCTGTGTTTTTGCTAAGGTCTTGTCTGGATTTCTGCTAATTGTGTTTGCCTTGTATGGAATGAGTTGGCATCACAGGCTACAAAATGCAATTCCACCATTTCAAATCTCCCTGAATCAGGCCTTTGATCCTTTTCATAAGATCTCTACTAGTTGGTCTAAAGCAAATCCATTTGGTTGATTCATAGTTGTAGATTTGAAATTTGTAAGAAGGTATTGTAATTTGGCTTGATTAAGGATATGCTTGAGTGCACTCCGATTTCATAAGATGTTTATCAATCTGTCCATATATCAGTTGCCTGTTTGTCCAGTCCATTTTTAAGCAGTTGCTGGGAATTGCTGAGCTAGTCATTGTTCATACCTGTAAAGCAGAAAGCAAAAATACACATACAGGCACAGAACATCTGGGAAACATGCTGAGGGCATGGAATGCTTGAGGTGAACAGGTGTTCCAGCACTGGGAGCATGGGGTTTAAGAGGGCAGCTAGTTTAACAAAGAGGCATGGTACAAGTACATAAATGGCCTTTGGGGAACTTAAATATTCTCACAGACCCCGACAAGTTGTGTGCTGATTTCTGTGCTTGTTTGAATCCACACTGATCATCTGTCTGTTTGTCCCTTTGTCCACTCTGCAAACAGCTGTTCCTTTCATTTTAAGCTCAGTAACTTTTCTTTTTTTCAAAGTTTGCATTGTTTGATCAAAGACATGTTTGGGTTGTGAATTTATGAGGCATGGATTCACATTGGTTGCCAGCTGCTCGAAATGTCACAAAGATTGGGTATATGAATGCAATATGTTGTTATTCAACACTGATTTATAGTCTCATTATTTAGAAATTATATTATTACGATGAATAAACAAAGTCCTGGTGGAGAAAAGATGGTGGATAGGTAACAGCAGGCTACAGAGACTCTCTGAGATGTTAACTTAGATTCCAAAAATAATACAGCATAGTGAGACCCAGGCAGAGGGAGATAGACCCTCCCAAGCCTGGAATAAATTAAGCTGAGAGAAACCATTTAAAAATACTGTCCCAGTGCTTCTCCTGAAACAGCTACAGTCTCGGAGCTGCCACTTGAACTTGCTGCCACTCCTACACTTGATCTCATGCAGCCAAGATTTATGGAACTACACAAAAGCTCATAATTTTAATCTTACTGGAGATGCATTTGCACTGAGGATGGGAGCCGGTGATCTTAAATGACAAGCTGAGATGGCAGGGAACCCTGCATCGACCTGTGGTGAGTGAGGGGAATAAACCCCTTACATAGAGCTCCAAGAGATGACATTCTGGGATGGGGCAAATTGGCCAGAACAAGGGGCTGAAGTGACTTCAGTCAGCTTCTCCCTTCTCAAGTGGGATTGATGGAAAGCACCTGACCTGTGTCATGCCTCAGGCTGAGACCAATAGGCTAGCCCATACCAGTCCTGATGCCTGTCAGTTCACCCTAATGCCATGAAGCCTTCAGCAGGCTGATTAATCCAGAGGGGTGGGCCCAGCATAGACTTCCCTGGTCTGTATCTACATAGTACACTGCACTGGGTGGGAACATACAATCAGCACTTCAGACAAACTGTAACCAACAAAGAAAGAACCTGGACCTCCCATATACACCTGTATGGAAGGAATAAAAAATAATAAGAGGAAGCAACAAGAAAGGGTTCCCATTCCCCAATCATGAGAACATGGATCCAGCAAAGGAGAATAAGAGCAATAAACATGCAATATCAGACATGGGCCCAGTAAACATAAAGCAATATCTTCAGGAACGCATAGATAATTTGAAAGGTGAAGTATTTAACCAAGGAAAGCAAGATATAAATAGAATAATTTTAAAAATGCTAAGCACTTCTCAACAAAAAACATGGAAAAAGGGAAGAAAACAAAAAAAGGGGACAATTGTTTCATGAGGAAAATAGAGAAAAGATAGAAGAAAGGAAGTTGGTTCAAAGAGACAACCATGAATTTAAAAGCTCCTTTGAAAGCTGGCAAAATTAATTGCAAGAAACTAAGGATAGATTATTCAAACTAGAGGACAGGTTTGCACTGTGGGACCATGAAAGGAAAAATTTCTTAAAAATAACAAGGAAACAAGTAGTAAAAATACAAAGGGTAGATGATGACAAAAGTATGTATAACTTAAGAATAACGAATGTAAATGAAGAAGCAGGAGTACAAACAAAGGATCTACAAAGGCTATTCACAAAAATAAGGAAAACATCCCAAGCATTGGAAAAGGAAAAGATACTCTGGTGTATGAGGTGTACAGAACTCCAGCCACCTAAACCAAAACTGAACTACACATAGGCATATAATAATCAAGATCCCAGAAATCCAATAAAAGAACAGAATATTAAAATCTGTCAGAGACAAGAAACAGATCATTTACAAGGGCAAGTCCATCAGAATTACATCAGACTTCTCGGCACAAACTGTCAAATCGAGAAGAAAATGGAGTGAATCATTCCAAGTTGTGAAAGAAAATAACATATGGCCCAGATTGATGTATCCTGATAAATTTTCCTAAAAATTAATGGAGAAACAAGATGCTTCCAAGATAAAGAGGAACTGGGAGAATTCACAACCATCAATCCAACCCTACTGAGAATACTATAGGACATTCTAAAGAGAAAGAAATTCACCAGTATTTCAGGAACAGTGGTAGAGAGGCCACAATGAATGGAGCAAAAAGCAAAGTGAAGAAGACAAATAGACAACTGATGACAGAAAAAGAGAACAACAGAAATGAGACAGGGAAGGTTGGATATAATTTCTAATGCAGATGTTCTATATACACTAAATTAAGGAAAAAAAGAGAAAATCACAGGCAGAGTGGATCAAAAAATAGGGCCAACTGAGATGCTCTTTATAAGAATGATAATTGACCTGAAGAAGGGTATTTGGACCAAAATTGAATATAAGAAAATAGAACTCAATGTGATAGGGAATGAGAGAGTAATAGGGGCAACTGGACCAGTATTTATTGGTAGGTTGGAAAGACAGGCTTTAGTAAGTAAAGAAATACAACTAGAGATCAAGGCCAGGAGTGAGAAAGTTCAGAAACATTTAGATAAATAGCAGGTTGCCCCCCACAATATAAAAACAAGGGTGTTGGGGAGGCCCAAAAATACACAGTACACCCTGGGGAGTGAAAGAGGAAGAATAGTCTTTAAAAAGACAGAAGGAGATATTGTTATAAGTGTATCAGGAATTAAAACCCATATTACTTGTACCACTCTGCTTAGATAGAACTTATTCCCTCCCAGTTTTTATATAAGCACTAGATCTTAGGGCACAGATAGCTATCCCAAAAATATCAGGATATACCACAGTAATCAACTTTAATTTCCTGTTAACTTAAACCAGATCCCTCTATAACTTATACTGTTATATCATTACTGCTTTTAGTTAAATCTGATTTGTTTGACTGCTTCTTGTTATTGACTATTTTATTCAAAACCGTTAGGTTGATAGTATCATCAGAGTGTAGACAACTATATTGAATATAGCAATGATTCACTATAATACCCATTCTGATTTGATAAATATCTGTTTTTGTAGCTCTACACTGTCTACAAAGTTCTATTTCTATTAATACTGTTATGCACTGATATATTCAATTATACTTTATCTGATGATATAGCCATTTTTATTGATGGTAACAAGAGACAACACAATAACCATGGTAGAACTCCTTGTACAGCAGTTTTATATGTCTTTTTAGTTTTATGTGTCTCTAGGATTATGTTTCACTCTGTCCTGCTTTGTTCTGTTTCTCCTTCTAATATAGAAAGAATAGTAACACATGTTAAGATGCACGCTTCCATAAAACCTATCAACAATTTACAAGAACTGATCTTATGACACATGATGAAATAAACAAATACTTTGAAGGAGAACAAAGGGGACTACAGTACCCAGTGCTGATTCCATAGGGTCATGATGTGAAATCAAGCAATATGATTAATCTTCAATTAGAGTGATTTTAATCTGCTTTGGTTTGTTTAAACTCAACATAAATGAATATATGGATAAATACATACATGTTTAAATGTATAGGATTGATTGCCATATTACTTAGTTTTTATTAGATAGTTGAACAGAACTATTTGCAGTCTCCCTGTTTGAATTCCCATTTATATGTTGCATTTTGTATCTTGAACAATTATTTGTAAGAGGACAATATGTAAACATAAACTAGTGATTTATTACTGTTTATTCTTTTCTTTAAATGTATGTACTATTTATGCCTTCTTTCTGTTTTGTTTTGTCTTTCTTTAAATAATAATAAATTTTAAATGATAAATAAATAAACAAAGTCCCTTAGCAGCGAGATTAGTGGACCAAGCTCTGATTGATAAATAAGAAAGCAGCTGTCTGGTAACATTTTTAACCAGTTTTTGTCCATTGATTAGAGACCTCAATCATCTCCAGAGCATTATAGGAGACACCTCACATAAATTTATGAAATGTATTCCTAAATGTTCACATTGGTCATTATCAAATGAAGTAATACATATTTTTGGTTTGATGATGCTTCTATAAATGTTTCACATGGTTATGACAGTTGATTGTAATCAACTATATGATGTATTGCATATATTCATAATTCTGGATGCATAAGACTCCATGATTGTAAAATGGGGATTACTTATTGTAACAGATTTTTGTCTCATGTGCACACCTTTGCTGATAACAAAGACTTGTGAGATTCACATTCAACTAAAGATCAACAAGTTGTTCAATAATACATAAAAAAAGTCGTTGTGTATTAGATGAGGGTGATTGACTAAAAGGGATATTTTATGTCAAAACAGAAATTTAGATTATTACAAGAATCTCATGATTGTCATGATGCAATACTATGTATGGTTCTGATTCCTGATATATTATGTAAAATATGCAACTGTTAATACTGTAGGTATTCAAATGCTAAAATGTCCTTGGAGAAAAGAAAATAGGATTCATTTAATGTTCTAAGTTGTTTCATGTTTAGATAAAATAGTAATGTTAAACTTACTGCCTCTAATATACTCTATTGTTACCAAAATCTTCTTTTGGATGTTTGACAGGTAAGGATTGGAAGCCAAAACTTAGAGAAACAGATGGGCTAAATATATAGCCAATATATTGGCCCCAGCCCTTCAAGGGTGGTGGAGACCCAGGATATAAAATAACCTCTGATTGCATCATCCTAAGATATTCAGTGAATCCCTGGTTGTCTCATCAAGAAGATGATGAGACCACAAAAGAAAGTCACCTTCAATGCAAGGTGTGCCTAAGAAGAGTCACCAGGAGAAAAATCTCCCAAGTTTTCACAGAGAGCAATGTGGTCAAACAATGGCTGTGACTCTAAGTGGCTGACACTGACAGAAGAGCCATGAGGTGTTATGCATGGTTCTAAGATAACTCCTGAGAAGACCTAAGTGACCTTGGTAGGAAGTAAGTAACTGACTGTAGTTGTCATGGTTTATGCATGTGTCCCGCAGGCCTCATAAGTTTGCATTGTGCATTTGTGATGATTCATTGTCTAGTGCTTGGACTGATGGTGTCAGTGCTAAACCCACATGGGGGTGGAGCCAGGATGTAATTCAATGGCAGGAAGAAGGTGTGTCTTGCTTTTTGCTGGTTCCTGCTTGCTGTTTGCAGCCTCCATGAACTGTGGCCCAGACATACCTGCCTGTCTTGGAGCCAACTGAGTGTGATCTGAAACCTGCAAAAACTGTAAGAAATAAACCTTTCCTTTCTCAAATTGCGCATCAGGTATTTTGTCTCAACAACAAGTAAAAAGTAATGAAGACAGAATTTGGTACCTAGGAGTGGGGTCATTTGCTGTGACTATACTTGACCATGTTTTTCGAGAGGCTTTGGAAATGGCTTGTGGGCAGAGTTTGGAAAGGTTTGGACATGTCGCCTGGATGTGTAGAGCTGGAACAGATTAGGCTGTTCTGTAGAGGGGATTCTGGTCAGAGCTCAGGAGACCAGAAGGCTGATAGAGGGCCTGATGGTAAAGACCAGGCTTGGGAGGTTTCTGTTGGGAAGAAGGACTGCATTGGTTGTTGGACTCCACATAATATGTGTTATGGCTTGGCAGAAGGTTTGACTGCTTTTTGCTCCTGCCCAGAGATTTCCTGAGACTGAGACAAAGGGCAATGGACTGATTAATCTTGAAAAAGAAATTAAAAAGCAATCAAACCTTGAGGCTGTGGCATGGCTATTGTTGGGGGCTTTTAGCCAGATTTATGTTGCATATCAAAAGCAAAGAGATCAGCAGGATAGTGTACAATGCTGTGAGTTTCGCCAGAAGGAAAATTCCAGGAAGACTGTGGATTGCAAAGACAGAGTTGAGATTTTGATTCCTGAGGAGAAACAGAGAGATAAGAAAGATGGCCCCGGGACATCATAGAAAGGCGGTCCCCACCCTGTGCAGCCTCACTGCAAAAGTGAAAGAATTTGCTCAGAGGGAAAAGCTGCAGAGTGCCATGTTCCAGAATGATGACAGAGGCCACTTGAGGTTCCAGAAGGGTGGCAACTTAGATAAGCTTTTCCTCACAATCAGGTAAACAGAGCCCTGCAATCCAGGCAACTGAGCCCTATAGCCAAAAGACAGAAAATCCTAGGTACTGCTCCAGTCAGCAGCAAACCTTGGTGGCATCCACAAGGTGCTGATTTTAGATGCAAGGAAAATGCACAAATTCTGAGTCAAGATGGCATCCACCTCAATTGCAAAGTGCCTGGGAGGCCAAAAAGTGTGCCCCTGAGGGGGCAATTTGTGAAGACGTAAGGGTGAAGCCAAAGGTGTGGTGGAGACTGCAGAAGTTTGGAAAAGGCAGGAATGTGGATGCTCCAAGGGAAGGTGAAAAAAGTGTGATAGAAGATTTAAGAGAAAAGCTGCGGGAGTTAATATCACTGGAAGTGTCATGGGGGTGGAACTACCCAAGCCTTTTGGAGTTTGTAACCAGATTGCTTCTGATGTTGAACATGGAATTCGAGGACTTAATGTTCACCCTGCTGGACTTTTGTTTCCAATGCTTTATATTCCCCTTCTTGTAACTTTTGAAATGGTAATGTTTACCTTGTGCCTTTGCATTTGAGAAATGTTTAACCTTGTTTCATTTGTACAGGGGTTACAGTTAAGAGTTTGCCTTAGATCTTGGAGGAGACTTGGGAATTAGACTGCTCAGCAATGCTGAAATCTAGGACGTTTGCAACTATTGGAAGTGGAATAAATGTCTTTTGTATAATGGATGTACATGAGTCCTGGGGGCCATGGCTGGAATGTCATGGTTATGCCTGTGTCCCCCAGGCTTCATGAGTTTGCATTGTGCATTTGTGATGGTTCATTGTGTAGTACATGGATTGATGGTGTTAGTGCTACACCCACATAGGGGTGGAGCCAGGATGTAATATAATGGCAGGAAGAAAGTGTGTCTTGCTTTTTGCTGGTTCCTGCTTGCTGTTTGCACCTGCCATGAACTGAGGCCCAGCCATGCCCACCTGCCTTGGAGCCAACTGAGTGTGGACTGAAACCTCCACAAACTGAAGAAATGCACCTTTTCTTTCTCGATTTGGGCTTCAGGTATTTTGTCTCAGAAACAAGTAAAAAATAACTAAGACAGTAGTTAATGCAGGTCTCATGTTAGGTTGGCTTTGGACGTCCTGTAGGAAAGTCTGGCCTCTGGAAGATATAGTGCAATATAAATGCTTGGCTGTGGGGGAAGCTAGGATCACTAACATCCTCTGACAATTGCTGACTATACTGTTAAATGACTACTGTTATGAACTGATGGACTATGATGAGTTTAAATTGGAGTTCTCCTCAATGCTTCCCCACCTTAAGCTGGCTACCCATCCTGGGAGTCAACAAAACAAAATAAGAGAGAGTTGTTGGAAAGGGTTGAAGATGAATACATGTGCAGGGCTGTGGTGTGGCCTGGGCATGATTGAATTGAGAATGAGGAGACACTGCAAGGAACAAGATAGGCCACAGCCAAGGCCACCTGGAGACTTCTTGGATAGTTTTTCTTAATTAGAATCTTTTGTTGCTCTGTGGGTTCCTTGAACCTCTCCCAGGGGCCTGCTCAGGTTTTTACCATTATCCACTCACTTCCTTGCTTGTTCTGATTAAATATGGGCTGCCTAGTGACAGGTGGCTGGCTAGTTAGCAGAGTTATGAGTTCTGAAGATTTCACTCTTCCTGTTGCCCTCAAGACAATGCCACTTTTCTCACTGTTTTGGTCCTTTGCTATGCACTTTTTGGGGGGCTAGATATTTAGGCATAGGCCCCAACAGAAAATTAACTTCCAGATAGGATAACTGTAAGTTTCCTAAAAATTTTGTTTCATTTAAATTTTCTTTACTTGTAGATGGAAGGGTTATTATCAACAAATATATTGCTAACTTAACATATGCTCCCTTATTAACATATTGAGGAGTATTATAGTGATTTCTCAGAAACCATGATTATACACCTCTATACATCATTGTGAGCATTCTGCATAACTTTTCTAAGTCAGTACTTATAAGTGAAATTGGTAGATAATAAAGGAGGCCTCCATCCACTTGCTAAGTACTATGTAACATGAGTCTCGGTGTTTCTAGCAGTTCATTTGTTTTAACCATGAATTCCTCACCAGATGACACTTATGCCTGCTTGGCAGAGAATGGATTGTACAGGAAATTAAGTGGTTTTGATCTCCAAAGAATTGCTGGAGTCAAACTTAAACAGGTAAATGCTAAAAAATTGTCAGGGTTTTCATAGATTAAAAACTCATTTACATAATTAGTTGAAGAATGAGTTGATGCATTTGGAAGATTATTCAGAACATACAGCTAACTGAATTATATTAGATATTTATTTCTTTACTGTTATACAGGTACAAAATACCTGACTTACAGAATTTAATATAAATATATTCTTAATCTCATTTTTTCCATGAGGGAAGTTTTGTTTTCACTATTTCTAAAGCATAAATATCTTGCAAAAAAGTAAAAAGGGAAAGGTAACTTTTTTATGAGGTCAAGGAGCCAGAGAGCATTTTCAGAACCTGAGAGAAAGGATCCAGGAACCAGATTTGGTTCATGGGTTCCAACACACATGGATGCAGTGTATACATATAGAAGTGATCGTAGTAATATCCTACACATTTCTGCAGCCAAAAAGGTGTTAACAAATGGATCACCAGGCTTTAGGAAATATATGACTTCTAGGAATATTAAAATCCTGAAGAGCTAAGTGCCAATTAGTGACACAGGAACTATTCGGCAAGGAGAATTTAGAGTGTGAAGTCCTTGGTGTCCCTGCCTCATCAGAAGGAAATGATTAATTGGATTAGGAATTTGGTTCCATTTCAGCAATAATTGTCACCCCCATGCTGGGCAATATGATCACTTTCAGAATTCAGCATTTTTATGAGTCGGAATGAGTAGCAAGCTTGTCTTGGAGAATTGATGCTTGCTTTTATTTCATCTTTACTTTGTTGCAGACAATTACTATCGTTTAAATGTAATGTCTTCACTTTACACAGTAACTGTGCTCCTCTTGTGTTCACATACTGGGTTTCTAGGTGGAAAATTAATAGAAATGAGTGAAAATCATGAAAATGAAGTCTGCTGCCTCTAACACAGACTTCGGACTCTCTGTTCTGTTGTGTCCTGTCCTGGCCTGTTCTCAGAATATTTTCTGACATCAGTGGATTTTTTATTTCTGGAGGATTGAACCTGAATCCTGAAAACATTTGCAGCCCATTATGGAATGAGTCCACTGATCCTTGAAATAAAGCAGGGGTAGCCATGAAATGGCAGGCATAAATAAGAAATTTAGAGAAGAGCTAACACCACCACTTTTCAAAATTTAATGAAATCGAATGGGAAATGGTACTTCTCAATTCATTCCTGGAAGCAAGCATTACCCTGATACCAAAACCAGAGAACAATCCAAATAGGAAAGAGAATTACAGACCATTCTGCCTAGTGAACATTGAAGCAAAAATCCTCAATAAGATACTGGCAAACAGACTGCAGAATATCATTAAGAAGATTTTACACCACAATCAAGTGGAATTATTCCCTGGGATGCAGGGGTGGTTTAACATATATAAAACCATACATATAATACATGGTATTGACAAATCCAAAAGCAAAAATCATTTGATCATTTCAATACATGCAGAGATTTTGCCAAAGTCCCTCACCTATTCATAATAAAAAACCTACAAAAATTGGGAGAGATGATCTTTATCTCAATCTGATAAAAGCCTTTTATTACAAACCAACAGTCAACCCCATACACTGTGGACAAAAACTGAAAGCTTTCACTCTAAAATCAGGAACAAAACAAGGATGTCTACTGTCTCCACTCTTATTCAATATAGTCCTGGAAACTAGCTGGAGCAATTAGGCAAGAGAAAGAAATAAAAGGAATAAAGATAGGAAAGGAAATATTAAACTATCATTATTTGCAGAAGACATGATACTCTACTTAGAAGACCCTAAAAATTCCACCAAAAGACTTCTAGTTTGAGAAGCAAATTCAGTAATATAGCTGGTTATAAAGGCAACACTCAACAATCAATCGACTTCATAAACAAGCATAAAAAACTCATGGAAAGAGAAATCAAGGAAACAACTTTTACAATAGCATCCAACAAAATGAAATACTTAGGAATCAGTCTAACAAAGGATGTAAATGACCTCTACACTATAAACTACAGTTGTTTCAACAAGGAGATTGAAGAAAATATTCTAAAATGAAGAGCTATCCCATAGTCTTGAATAGGGAAATTCAATATAATGAAAATGACCATACTTCCAAAGCTATTGTACAGATTCAGTGCAATCCCAATCAAAACCCCATAGCATATCTCAAAGAATTACACAAAATAAATCCTAAAATTCATCTGGAACCAGAAGGGACATAGAGTAGCAAAGGTGATCCTGGCCAACAAAGAAAAGAGAGGGTTCATCAAAATCCCTGACTTGAAATTGTACTATAAAGGTATTGTGATTTTAAAAAAAAAGGTGTGGTACTGACAAAAAACCAAACAAACCCAGACCGAAAGATCAAAGGAACAAATTAGAAGATGGAGAAACAACCCCAGACCACTAAATCATCTTATCTTTGACAAAGGCGCCAAACAGAGTCATTGGGAAAAAAGCAGCCTCTTTACTGAATGGTGCTGCAAAAACTGGCTCTATACATTCTGAATATTATCTTTCAATGTGTATTAAGCTAAGATCAGAATAGATGAAAGATCTTATATTAAAACAGAATCATTAAATCTGCTGCAAGATAGAGTAAGTAAAACTCTTGAAGACATTGATGTAAGCAAAGAGTTTATGAAGAAAACATGGAGTGAACAGCAAAAATCAAAGAGAATTAATTGAGAATCTCACCCTACTGAAAAACGTTTTAACAGCAAGAGAAATCACTAACAGAGTGAAGAGACAACCCACAATGTGGGAGAAAATATTTGCCAACTCTTCCTCAGACAAAGTATTACTATTGAGAGCACGGAAAACTAAAAAATTTCAGTCTTCCCAGATTTAAAGAACCAATCCAAAAATGTGCATCTGAGGTGAGATACACAGTTCTCAGATGAAGAAATAGAAACAGCAAATAAGTATGTGACAAAGTGTTCTGCATCACTCGTCATTTAACAATTGCAAATTAAATAACACTGATATGTCACCTTGCCCCAGAAAAAATGCCTACTGTCAAGAAATCAAGCAATAACGAATGCTGGAGGGGTTGTGGGGGGGAAAGCAACCCTTCTCCATTGTTGGTGGTATTTTTTAACTTTTAACTTTTTAACTTTCAAATAAAATGGGTTTTGGGAGAAAAAACAAGGACTGAGGTAAAGACTTCCAGCGCAAATACTCATCAGACGAGCTGAGGTCAACATTCCAGAAAACAGCCAGGTCCAGAAGCCTCCACCATGTTTCATTGGGGACCCACAGTTACAGGGTGGGTTTATTTTCTGTAATTATTCTTGGTGGGGAAGACAGACGGGGGGGGGGGGGCGGCGGCAGGAGCCAATCAGTGATGAAGAGACTGGGGCTGTAAGAACTGTCCAATCAGGCGGGCCAAGGTAGGCAGTCTCTTCCAGTGTCATGGTGTCAATTGCAAGACCAGGGCAAAAAAGAAAGCGCTAGATGTTTGCTAGACCACTATTTTTTGCTTCTATTCTCTGTGGACTGCTTAGAAAGAACCTGGGAGACCTCCAAACTACGCAATGGTGATGTTATGGGATGGGAGCAGTGAAATGGGGTGGAATCTGGTTGAGACTAGTTAGAAGTGGTGAGAAGGGGCCAGGGGGTTTACCTCAGCGGCATGAGCGCCTACCTTAAAAGCAGGAAGTCATGAGTTCGATCCCCGGTACCGATACAAAGGAAAAAGACAAAAAAAAAAAAAAAAAAAAAAAAAAAAAAGAAGTGGTAAGAAGCAGTTGTGCTGTCTAGAGCCTGTGTGCTTAGCCTCAGATCCTGAAATCCTCTAGTGCTAGCAGTGAGTCATCCTCTGTCCCTTTTACCTCTCGCTGGTGCCAGGACAGTTCTGGGTCCCTAGAACACTGTCGCCACTGTGATACCACCAGGCCACAATGCCATTTTTGAAATCGCCTGCTGCCCTTGCTCCTCCAACAGTCTGGGCCCAGAAAGGGGCATGAGGAGACCCTGATTCCAATGTGGTTTCAAGCTGGGTGCAGGTGTAATAAGCTGGGTCTCTGCCCTCATTCCTGTCAGCAACAGATCTGAAAGCCAGAAGTTTATAAATGTCTGTGCTGCAGGACCTGACAGCCACAACTGCTCTCCTTAAACTTATGCAGTTATGTATTTTGTGATCGCCTAAATTTATACTATGTTCTCGTATTTCCATGAAAATGAAAGGTGGAGGCAAAGGTTCTGAGAATTGAAAGATGTGTAGTGATGTGCCTCAGTGGAGGAAGGCTTCCCAAACACTGGATGAACTGCTGTGTATTATAAAGAACAATGCAAAGAATTTCTGCACATACATTATGTGACACATGTGCTCATAGACGACATTTGGGAGAACAGCCATAGAGGTTTAAATTTTAAGAAGAATGAAGCAGATATAAATGTGTCATCAAGGGCAGAGTAAAGTGTGTTTGCTAAGGACAAATTCCAGAAAGGGCTGCCTGTTAAATTCTCTTTGAAAAATGCCTAAATTTAGTCGTTTGCATGAACATATATGCGTGATATCCTTCTGAATGGAAAGGAATATGGGTGTCATCTCTGAATGAAGAGGTGATTTAAAACTTGGTTGATCATATGCATTGTTTAGACATGGAAATGCTCTGCAGTGGACTTTACTAAGTGGTGTAAAGGAGATGCCATAAATTGAAATTGTGCAGGGATATCAATAGCTTAGTCGTGAAGCATTTTCTGCTTAGGGTGGATCAGAGAAGCATGGAAAGGATGTGGAAGTGACTGGCAGGACACAGTGTGCCAATAGCAGGACATACAACAGAGAGGGTCTTCCCTGAAAGTCAGGTAGTTCTTAGGGTAAGCATGAATTTAAAGTTGTATTTTGATTTCTTCCTTGAGGTGAAAAACACCCGCTCTGGTATGAATCAGTATTCCACATCCTTGTCAACCCATGAATTCTGTGTTTTTCACTTGAGGTCTAATTTTGATTATCTCTAATTATGATCCAGTGTCATGAAGGTGAAATTTGAATTTTTTTTGTAACAGAGATCGAACTCATGATCTCAAGCTTGCTAGGTAGGTGTTCATGCTGCTGAGCTAAACACCCAGGTTTGAAATTGTATTCTGTGTACTGTGTATGATATCAACATTGTTCCTCAGAAAATGTTGAATATTGTGGAATTTTTCTATATTATGTGGATATAATTTTTAAAGCAAACCAAAGGTGTCGTATGCAGTCACTTTTCAAGTTTCACATTGTCTGTGGGGTGTCTCAGTCAGGGTTTCTCTATTTCAGACAGCTCTGTAACTTAGGCCATCCCCAAAACAAAGGAAGTTCTCCTGCATCAGCCACCGAAGATATATTTCTTATATCTGAATGGAGAGTGATCACTTGGTGGCACTGAGCTCTAATTTGAAACTTGTACCTGGTTTCATTGTTTATACATTTTTTACATACAGCAGTTTTCCATGAACATTTGAGTTATTATTTATGTATCATATTTGATGTTATGTTTTGTTCTATGAAACCAAATTTAAATATCAAAATGCTGCTTAAGTATATTAAGAACAAAGGACTCAGTGGCCTAAATGAGATTTGAAGAGATATCATTGTTAGTACATCAAAGTGATTCATGAGATATTTGTCTGCCTCTGTGCTTTATGGATGCTGGTCCTGCAGGCTCTCACTTTGTGCTCTGCTTTAGAGACAGTGTACAGGGACTCTTGCAGTGACAGCATAAGAATCATTGCTCTTATTTGGCTGTTACATTAGCTGTGAGTTGCAATAGAGCATTAAATTTGCTGTCTCAAAAAATGTGTATATACCAAAAATTAATCCCCAAGATGTGGAATTAAGATTGGAAGAAATCAGTGTCCATTCAGCTGTTTTATTTGGTTTTATTTGTTTAGTTTAGTTTTGTTTTATTGAGACAAGTTTTCTCTATGCATATCAGCTAGATTTTAACCCTATTTGGAGAACAGAATTGCCCTAACCTCAAAGCAGCACTCCTGCCTCAGCCTCTTGAGTGTTCAGATTATAGATATGTGTGTTTTTACCCTAGAAAATATTGAGGCTTGTAACTTAGCTGTATTGTAGCTTGCATAATAGATGCCATCTTGAGCTTTGAATTTAACTAGTGCCCTGTATTTCACCTAGAAAAATGGAAAATTACTCAGTGTTGAAGTTCCAGGAGAAAAGCACAATGAGCTGTACCCAAAGAAAAAAATTAACCTGCTCAACAAAAGAAGCAGAATACAGTTGTCATCCAACCATTATTATAAGATTCTAGCTAAATGATTTCCAACAGGATCTTTTTGTGATTCTATCTTTTAAAACATCTGTAACTTTCCAGTTCAGAGCCTCTTGTTTAGATCCTCATATGGGGGTGGGGGTTCTGTGTACAGGTGGTCCTGAGATCAGCTATGAAATTCCACATTTCTCAATTGGGTTCGTATATTGGCCTCCTATATTATTGTTCACAAACTCAACTCAAGCTGCAGAAACCTTTACTGACACAAGCACACCTCAGGATTAAATGACAGTGCCACTGAAATGAAAGAATAATTGTGAAAAAGAAAGGAGAAAAAAGACAAACACTATGTGCTATAATGCCCACCTATTTTCCTAAACAATGAAGAAGCTGAAACAGGAGAATGGGCTTGTGTTCAATGACAGCCTAACCTGCATAGTGAGTGTAAGTCTGGCCAGAACTCCAAAGTGAGACTATGTCTTTAAATCAAAAAACTAAAATGAAAAAAACAACAACAAAGTAGACAGAAAGACTATTGAAAACAAACAAAAATAGAGCTGAGTGAAATTTGACTTATGTAAAATGGGAATTATTGAATGATGCTTGCAGACTAAAGAAGGCCAGGTAGTGGCATGGAGTGGCATTGAGGAGGCAGTGACAAACACAGGCTTAGGAATGGCACCTACTGTGCCACAGCACAGCAGTGACCTCCTTCCTCCAATACATTTGCAATTCACTAGAATGAGGACTTCTAAAAGCTCATGGAAATGTTAAACTCAGGGCAAACAAAGAGCTTGAAATTCAGGCTTTGGAACAATGCCTTTAGCAGACATTTCATATTTAAATTGAGATAAGAGAAATATAATCCTGCCCTGCTTGATATCAAATGCACCATTTAATGGCTGACAACATTGAGAAATGAAGTCACAAACCAAAAGAAGTTCAAAAATTGTCTTAGAAAAAAAGAGAGAATAGCTCTGAATTTTCAGGAGTGATCTTCAGTGTTTTGGCCAGAGTCATATTGTCAGGGGTCATTTATACAGGATAGTCACAATGTGGGCAAACTGTGGGTCTCAAACTACAATCAATCTATAAGCTTGTAGGTGCTTAACTAATATTATTCATCAGGGGAACAAGTCAGCCAGAAAAGGTATGTGAAAAAAGCCAAGGCATTTGTGGGAACAATAGTCCAGTTGTTCTGGTCTTTGATTATGGTAATTGATGCCTATCTGAACTTCCTGGAGGAGATGGTGGTAACTTTAGTACATTTCAAGCTGTTGTTTTTCTTTTCAGGGGCATGTAGACATGGTCACTGCATCTTCACTTTCAGGTCTGGCTTTCTTCACCTGTGCCTGTAACAGTGATTGTTGTGTTTAGTTTTTTGCATTGACTCTTTGAGGTTCCAGTTCCTCTCTGATTGTATATCAATTTCTGTCTAAATTGAAAACCTTTGCTAAAATCACAGTACTATTTGAATGAATAAAGTGAAATACTCATTAATACACGCCAGGGATTAAGCTCAGCAGGCAGAAACGCCTGCCTGGATAGTGGTAGATTGTAACTTTGATCCCTAGTACCTAAAAAAAAAAAAAAAGTAATTTAAACTGCAAGGAAAGAAAATAATTGCATTTCTGAAAATGTAGGTTTACAAAATTTATACTAAATATGTCAATGGCAAATTAAACATTGTTAATAGTCATATTTAGTATCTAAAATTGTTGAGGCTGGGGATTGAGCTCAGGGATACAAGGAGCTGCCTGGAGAGCACAAGGCCATGAGTTCAATCCCTCATACAGAAAAAAAAAAAAATCACAGTTGTCAATGATGCAATGCTATAAGCACATTTATTGAAACTAATACTTGGTATTTAATTTGCTCAATGTTTCTTTTGTGATCTATGAAATACCTGCAGATAACATGGCAACTACAGTGAATGATATACTGTCCCCTCTAGGATTGCTATTTTCTGAGTTGTTTTTATTTTTTTTTTCCCACAAACTTCAAAGTTGAAAATGTTGGCTGATGCTAGCTAGAAACACTGTGATAATCATTTTTTCAATTTAATGATATATTTCCCTATATCCATTAAGCACATTTTATTTGCTAACATTGCTCCAAGTCAAATTGATAAACAATTCTTAAAGTTACAGGCAGCTGAGTTAGTTAGAAATACAGGCAGCCATACCATGATAAAGTGGAATGAAGTTCCTGACCTTCTATGTCTGGTATGAGCGTGTGTTCTGTAAAACACAAGAATGAATTTTAGGAACAACAGAGTTGAAGAGCAGAATATATTTATTGAGAGAAAGAAAGTGATAATATTTTGCTCTAAATAGGATATTTTGGAAGTCGAGGTGGAACCAGGGGACTTTTACCTTGAAGTGACTTTCCTTATCCCTATTCAAGGTACATGTGGCAAGGAAGGAATCTCAATCAGCTACTTGCATATCAGCAATGACAACTTTAACCACCCACCAAGTCAAAAACTACTTGTATGCCACCCACAGTTTTCCAGAAGAAAAGCCAGATGCCCAGTGGTCATGGGGTTCTCTCCATATTGTTAGATTAAAAGCCATTTTGACTTTATATTCTCTTCTTTACTACACCAAAAATCCTATCAGAAAGCTTCTGTCTGGGAGAAACAGGAGGGGTTCTCAGCTGGTAGCAAAGGACTCTGTCTTTTCTAGGAATTTTATAGAATAAAATCATGTGGTGAGATAGGTTTAAAATGGATTAGATTACTGAAGTTACTGAGGAGATAAATTAGTACAGTAGAGAAGCAGAATATAAGAAATGTAAAAGTGGCCTTTTACTTAAAGAATGTGGAGAGGAGCCCACAGCCCCTAAGGGTTTGGCTTTTTTTTTTCCAACTGACTATGGGGTTATGGGGTATATGTGACTTTTGACTGGATGTGGTGCTTGAGGGGAGATTGATGTTATGTGAGAGCTGATCCTCAGAGTAGCACATCTAGAATGTCGGGAGTTTATTAATGTCTGTAATGCACGGCCTCATAGCCACAATGGCTCAACTTAAACTTGGGCTTTTTTATATTTATAGTGATCTCCTCAATTTATACTATGTTCTCATATTTCCATCCTCATGACAGGTAGTCGCAAAGTTCTCGAGAATGCAGAGATGTGTAGTAGTGTGCCTCAGTGGAAAAAGGCTTCCCAAACAACTGGTGACCTGCTGTGTATTATACAGACCAGTGCAAAATAATTTCTGAGCATACTTAATTATTTAGGTGGCACCCTTGCTCACAGACTAGGTTTGTAGGAACAGCCATAGAGTTTTGAAGTCTGAGAAAAATGAAGCAAATATGAAAGTGTTATCAAGGACGGGGTAAAATTTTGTGAAGGACAAATTCCAGAAAGGGCTACCTGTTAAATTCTCATCAAAAAATGCTGAAATTTAGGCATTTGCATGGACATATACACGTGATATCCTACTGAATGGAAAGGAAAAGGTATGTCATCTCTGAATTAAGAGCTGATTTATTGGCTTGGTTGTTCATAGTTTAAATATGAAAATGCTCTGCAATGGAATTTACTAAGTGATGTAAAGGAGAAGCTCTATACAGAAATTTTGCAGTGATATCAATAGTTAGGCATGAAGGGTTTCCTCCTGAGGATCGATCAGAAGAGCGTGGAAAGGATGTGCAAGTGACTGACAGAATGCAGCAAGTCAATAGCAGGACATACAACAGAGATGATCTTCACTGAAATTCAGGTAGTTCTTAGAGTAAGTGTGAAGTTAAAGTTGGGTTCTGATTGCTTCCTTGAGGTGATCAACACCGGCTCTGGCAACAATCAGTATTTTACATCCTTGCCAACCCATGAATTTTCTGTTCCATACTTGAGATCTAATTTGGATTATCTCTAATTATGCCTCAGTGTCATGAAGGTAAAATGTGGATTTTTTTTGTACCAAGGATCGAACTCATGACCTATGCTTTCCAGGCAGGCGTTCGTGCCACTTAGCTAAATAACCAAATATGAAAGTGTTTTCTTTGTTGTATGGAAGATATCCACATTGTTTCCCAGAAAGTGTTGAATATTGTTGGAATTTTTCCATATTATATGGCTATAATTTTTAAAAACAAACCAAAGGTGTCTTATGCAGTCTCTTTTCAAGTTTCGCTTTGTCTGTGGGGTGTCACAGTCAGGGTTTCTCTATTTTAGACAGCTCTGTAACTTAGGATAGCCCCAAATTCAAGGAAGAAGTCCTTCACCAGCCTCATAAGATATATTCCTTATATCTGAATTGAAAGTGAATGCTTGGTGACAGTGAGCTATAAATTACAACTTGGGCCTGGTTCCATTTTATATACTTATTTTTTAAAAACAGTATTTTCCACTAACATTTGAGGTATTATTTGTGTACCATATTGGATGGTATTTATGTTTTGTTCTATGAAACCAAATTCATGTTTCAAAATTTTGCTGAAGTATATTAAGAACAAAGTACTAACTGGCCTAAATGAGATTTGAAGAGACATTATCTGCAGCCTATCAAAGTGATTGATGAGTATTTTTTTCTTTTTTTAATTTTGAAAGTGGTAAAATACAACAGAACAAGGCAGAATAAGACCAACTAAGATCATACAGTAAAATTGGTACACAACTTCACAACTGGTTACTGCGATAACAGTAATAGGTATCACAGTATATTTTATTATCTTTATAATAGTTGTTCTTTTTTTTTTTTGTCTTTTTCCTTTTATCAGTACTGGGGATTGAGCCCACAACTGTCTCCTTGCAAGGCAGATGCTTATGCCACTGAGCTAAATCCCCAGCCCCAATAGTTGTTCTTTCAAACACATATATCAAAATGAGATGAAATACAGAACATTATAGTACTTATCAAAACAGAATATTGAATAGAGCAATACCATTAATCAGAAAAGAGCAAAACATTAATAAAAATATTTGCCTTCAAAGAGACAGTAGAAGGAAGTCCCCCTTATTTGTTATGGTCTGCTTCCCAGGAGTCACTCAGATTTCTGTTTCCCATTTGCTAATGGGGGGTGACAGGAGAAGAGGGTTAGGGAAGTGGGATGTTTGATTCTAGGCCGTGCATCAGTAGGTTCACTATTGCTTAGTAGGGAGACAGGTCAGTTGTTTTGTTTCACAGCGTCCTAAGTTCCCACATGGCGGGTATCTCAGGAGCTGCTGCTAGATCTCCCCCTGGAATCGCCGCATTCTGCCAGACCTCCACCACTTACCAGGGAGAAGTGGTGCTTGCTTGCCTTCCAAGTGTCCTAAATTCCAGCATGGCATGGATCTAAGGAGCTGCTGCTGGTTTGCCCTCTGGATGGGCCACAGTCCACCACACCACCACCACTTACCAGGGAAGGGAGGTGCTTGCTTGGCTTCCCAGTTGATTGATGGGATATTTATCTGCCTCTGTGCTTTGTGGATGCTGGTCCTGCAGGCTTCTCATTGCGAGCTCTGCGTTAGAGACAGTACACAGGGACTATTGCAGTGACTCAGCACAAGAATCAGTGCTCCTATTTCACTGTTACATTAGCAGTGAGTTGCAATCTATCATCAAATTTGCTGTCTTCAAAAATGTGTATATACACAAAATTAATGACCAAGACATGGATTTAAATTTCAAGAAATCAGTCTTCATTCAGCTGTTTTGTTTGGTTGTATTTGTTTAGTTTTGTTTTGTTTTATTGAGACAAGCTTTCTGTATGTATATCAGCTAGCTTTGAACACCCTAGAATTGCCCTGAATTCACTGAAACCATCCTGCCTCAGCCTTTTGAGTTCAGGACCTAGAATTGCCCTGAACTCACTGAAACCATCCTGCCTCAGCCTTTTGAGTGCTGGCATTTTAGATATGTACCACCACACTTTGCTTTTGATTCAGATTTGTAGGAGAGAATTTAAGATATCCCAAACCTGGTGTCTCAACCTTCATGTGAGAAATATATGTATGATCCTTTAGGAGGTGGTGAGCTTTGAGGATGTGGTCGTGAACTTCAGCAATGAGGAGTGGACTTTGCTGAGTCCATCCCAAAAGAACCTCTACAGAGATGTGATGGGCGAAACCTTTAGGAACATGACTGCAATAGGTAATGACAAAATACTCTTGTCACTCATGCTGTCAGAATGTTGTATGTCGCTCTTTCATTAAAAGCAATGTGAAAGTATTTTTAAAAATAGCTCAGACCTGGACACATTATATCATAACTCTAAACAAAATCTATTAATTTGTATGTATTATTCTAATGAGCACTGGTATTTCTATGTCTACAATTCAGGAGGACTTGGGGATATCCAGGAAGCTGAAAAAGAATGCAACATTTACTGGAGATACTTAAGGTAATTCGCACTCATAAGGAGAAGGAATGTTCCTGAGTAATTAGTGAGTCAGCAGAAAAACACCACCAAAGAAATGAGGCACCATTCAATTTATTGTCAGTAATATTCTCCGAAGACGTATAAGCTAGGGTATGTATAATGAGTGGATTAAATCAAGAAAATGTATGACATTGCGTATAGACGTGTATGAAAGGCATACACTTTGAGTTATGACATTCTCTCTTCAGTTTTTCTACCCATATATACATGTGAATACAACACACCCATCATCTAAAAATTGCTAAGATTGCAATAGAATTTGAAATAAAATGGAGTTCTTGTGTTTGCAAGCCATGCTCTAAAGAATCAGCCATTCTGACTAAAATTCTTAGAAGGCTGGTAGAATGGTAATTGCACTCATTCTGAATATCAGTGTGCAGTTGTCTCTAGAAATTGATCCCCTCATACTTGTCCTGGATGTATTTTTAAAAATTCAAAATGCACATAAAATACTGATACATGCTTACTCATATATAAAGCAGATCAAGTTATAATAGAACAGGCCTTGAAGAAGCTTATCTACCTATCACTGGATTTGTGGAGAAGGAAAATGTTAATAGACTCTTTGTGATTGTGCATGCTTGTAAATCCAGCACACTAGGAATCAGAATTTGCAGAATTGCAAATTCAAGTTCAAACATCACAGCTTAATGATCAGCGAAATCTCTTAAAACATATTAAAAAGCTATAGATTTTATACTAATAGCTGTTGTTCATTCCCAGCATGGAAAAGAAAAAAATGTGTTATATAATGTCAAAAAATAAAACATATAATGTCATTTGCCATAAGAAATAGGTGGTTCTTTCTCCCATCAATTCGGTGAAATAGCTCAGCTATGAAACCTAAAAGTTCACAGGGTTTCTCTTAGATAAGAAACCAAAACATAAATTGTGGAATGAAATGAAAGAGTTAATAGAGAAAAGTAAGACTGACCATATGGAAAAGGGAACTACAGGTTAAGGACAGAAGGGAGATTGTGATGGGGAAACATATCATAATGATCTGTGTGTGATACACATATGTACCCATGCACAAAGTGAAGCTAAAGATTCTGCATTTCAAAAGGTACCAAATTTTAAGATTTCCAAATGTGTACCAGTCTTTTGGGAATGGTTGTTTTCATCATGTCTTACAAGGCCATTCTGTTACTTCATGGTCAGGGTTTCTTAGCAGGCATTAAAAACAGAACTTGACATTAATGCAGTCATTAAACTGAGACCCATTTCACTGTGAATGTTTCTTTTTTTATTTAATGTATGGAAAGACTAAAAAAAAATAAGTAGAAATGATACCACTTTCAAAGTGAAAATAAACAGTAAGAAATCTAAAGACAGTGATTACATATGCTGCTCATAGAAATAGTTAATGAAATGCAAAAGTGAAACATATGAAGTGGGGATTCAAACAGCGAGAGTGCAAACAGTTTTGTTCAAATCTCCTATAAAAACTTAGTAATATGATTATCAATCCGATATGTGATTTTTTTTTTTACAGAAATGACATGGTAGGGAAATCCTATGGACATACTTCTAGGAATCAGTGTAAAGAAGTATTCCTTCGTACTGCAGAAGGTAATGTGAATGTGAAAGAAGCAGAAACACACCACAATATTCAGATCCATGAAAAATATGGCAGTGAGGAGAAATCCTATGTATGTCAGCCATGTGGAAAAGGGTTCACCAAATCTCGACATTGTAAGCAACATGAAATAATTCACACTGGAGTGAAACCATATGTATGTAAGAAATGTGGGAAAGCTTTTAACACACGGGCAAATTGTAAAATACATGAAATGATTCACACCGGAGAGAAACCGTATGTATGTAAGCAATGTGGGAAAGCTTTTGCCAGACCTGGATATTGTAAGGAACATGAAAGAATTCACACTGGAGTGAAACCATATGTATGTAAGCAATGTGGGAAAGCTTTTAACACACAGACAAACTGTAAAATACATGAAAGAATTCACACTGGAGAGAAACCCTATGTATGTAAGCAGTGTGGGAAAGGTTTTACACAACATGGAGCTTGTAAGCAACATGAAAGAATTCACACTGGAGAGAAACCATATGTATGTGAGCAATGTGGGAAAGCTTTTAACACACGTGCATACTGTAAGGTTCATGAAAGAATTCACACTGGAGTGAAACCATATGTATGTAAGCAATGTGGGAAAGCTTTTAACACATGGGGAGATTTTAAGAAACATGAAAGAATTCACACTGGAGAGAAACCATATGTATGTAAGCAATGTGGGAAAGCTTTTAACACACGTGCATATTGTAAGGTTCATGAAAGAATTCACACTGGTGTGAAACCATATGTATGTAAGCAATGTGGGAAAGCTTTTAACACATGGGGAGATTTTAAGAAACATGAAAGAATTCACACTGGAGAGAAACCATATGTATGTAAGCAATGTGGGAAAGCTTTTAACACACATGCATATTGTAAGGTTCATGAAAGAATTCACACTGGTGTGAAACCATATGTATGTAAGCAATGTGGGAAAGCTTTTAACACATGGGGAGATTTTAAGAAACATGAAAGAATTCACACTGGAGAGAAACCATATGTATGTAAGCAATGTGGGAAAGCTTTTAACACACGGGTAAACTGTAAAATACATGAAAGAATTCACACTGGGCAGAAACCCTATGTATGTAAGCAATGGTAGAACCAGTGTATATAAGCATCATGAGAATTTTTTGAGCTCAAGTACATGTTGCATAATGAATGAAAAACTTCACACTGGGCAGAAAACTTATATATGTAAGGAATGTGGGAAATGTTTCAGCAGACATGTTCATTGTCCAATACATGAAAACATTTGCAATGTTGAGAAACCCTGTTTATGTGAATGTGGGAAAGCTTTCACCACACATGGATTTTGTAAAATACATCAATGGCTCCACTCTGGTGAGAAAACCTATGTATATAACAATGTGGCAAAGCTTTTACCACATACGGTCATTGCAAAACACATGAAAGAATTCACACTGGGAAGAACCACTGGCTACGTAAGCAAGTGGAGACACTTTCAGCAGCCAGATTGTAAGTGAAATACATGAACAAGCTCACACAAGAGATAAATCCTATGTGTTATGGGAATACTCTCAGCACACATGATCATTGTTACATATCTGAAATAGTTCACTTTATCCTATGTGCATTAACAATGTGAGAAATATGGCAATCCATGTTTGTTGTTAAACGCATAGAAAAATCAGCATACTTCAGACAGTTTAGATCTAAGTTTACTTTAAAAATTCCAAGTAGACCTGAAGAAATAATCAATATAGAAGTTTGATGTCAAAATTTCTTCACAACTTTTCCAGAAATGACAAATCTGAAATGGAGCTCTACTCAAGTACATATTTTGTATGGTTTTCAGTTAATCACTTTTACCTCTTTAGATTTTTTAAAGTGTCTTTGTGCTTCAACATGGCATCTTGTAATTAAACATGGTAAACTGAAATGGGCTTTTCACTTTCAAGTATGGATAGTGTCTATGTACTTAATATTTTGTCTTTAAACCTTAATTTTTATATTTTTGTGAATTATTTTTATTTAAAGAAAAAAACCAAAAAGTGTAGAAATAATACAGAAGTTCTGAAAAATAAACAATAAGAAATCACTAGTTGATTAGTTACATATTGTCATCTTAGAAGTAATTGTTCAAGTTACAAAATTAAAGCATACAAAGTGATATTCAAATAATGACATTGCAAACAGCTCACCACCGTGATCCAACAAAAACTTATTAATATTCTTATCTGTTCTACAAACTTGTTTTTTATCTAAAAGATGGTAAGATTAAACATGAAAAAACAGAACAGTTCATATGGAAACAAGTTAAGGAAACACAGGTTTCACATCAAGTCCACTGAGATGTTCATTTTCTATCTTACTGTCTCTAGTTTTCTTCAAAATAGTTGTTCCCATCTTCACAAGCATTGAATATATACTGAACATTATAGAACTAATCAAATAATTACAGGATGATACAGACTTTTTTGATCTTCAAGACTGATGTTGGGGAAGTTGATAATGATTACCATAATGTGTCTCATTCTTTTCGTAGTAGACATCTTTATTTTTATGTATGTTGAAATTGAACATAAGAGACTAAACTAATATCACTCTGAACAGTGAATAACAGTATCCTGAGAAGGAGAAAGGTGACGAATTGCCTAAAAAAAGAAGGCAGAGCACATTGTGAAAAGTGTATTAGGATTTAAAAGCTACAGTAGTTCTGTTGCTCTGTTTAGTTTGATTATATTTTGTTCTGGTCTGTCTACTCATTTTAGATTTGAGGGCACAGAGAGATAACCCAAAAATGGCAGGTTATACCATGATGGTAATTGTCCTTAATTTCCTATTAACTAAAACTGAAACCCTGTATTACTAGCATTGTCTTAGTATGACTGATCTTATTTTAAGCTGGTTTCTTTGAATGTTATTTGGCCTTGACTGATTTTATTCATATTTGGTATGATTGCTGGTATCAAGTCCAAGAGTAGAGGCAACTACTCTGAAGGTGATAAGATGTGAAAGATATATATTGGGGGGCTGGGGATTTAGCTCAGTTGCTTAAGCCCCTGCCTGGCAAGTGTGAGGTCATCAGTTTGATTCACAGTACCAAAAAATAAATAAATAAAAGATATAAATTCCAGGTTTAATTTTTTTATTTAAGGAGAAAAAAAGAACATAAAAAAGCAAAGCAGTAAAAGGGTACAAATAATACAGAATTTGAAGAAAAAATACAGTAAGAAATCACTAGTTTATAGGTTACATATTGTCTTCTGAGAAACAGTTGTCCAAATTATAAAATTAAAGCATATAAAGTGAACATTCCTACAGCGAGACTGTAGACAGTTCTGTTCAATGATCCAACAAAAGCTCGGTAATATGGTTTTCCTTCCTACACAGTCAAACAGGCACTTACTTCCCTTAGACCACCTTCCTTTCCTCTCTTCTTCACAATAACAATTACACTTTTGGGTATTTTTTACTCCCATAGTTCTTATTACTTTTTTTTGAAGAGAACAAAACCTCAAGTGAGTTAACAAAACAGAGTTGGTTAGAACATAAGGATGGGCATAGTACTTGACGCAATCAGGTGATCAAAAATGGTTACCACTGTGCCTCTTGCTATTTTTAAAAAGAGTTCCCTATATCATCAGGTATAATAGAATTGATCAAAACAGTACAGAACAAGACCAATAAAATCTACACTGGAGACCTTACAGAATTTCAAAAGAAGATAATAGTCAAACCATAATGGGTATCATAGTATATCTTATTGCCTACAAAGTGGTTGCCTATACTCTCAAACTTGATACTATCAAACAAAATAGAATATAGTAAAGTCAGGCAGAACAGGATGGAGAGAGCAATACTGGGGTTAAAATCAGGTTAATAGGAAAACAAAAAAAAGTTACTATAATATATCGCACTATTTTTAAATTTAGTTTTCCTTTAACTGAAAAAAAAATAAAATAATTTTTTTAAAAAGGGTGGAGATCAAGATAAAAGAGACATTGTGATAGAACAACACAGGTCAGAACTGAACAATTAAAGCATCATTTGGTTTCACCACCAGGTAATCTAACATAATAGTAGTCACCACAGTGCCTCTTTCCTTGAATTATTTGAGTATAACTTCGTATACTATGGAATCAATCACATTCAAGACAATGAAAGAATTACAGGGTATTTAGAGCCAGTTAACAGAAAATGAACAACGATTTCTATATTATCTCTTTGCCTGTAAAAAAATTGTTTTATACTATCACAGTAAAATATATTAAGATTCAACATGTTAAATCCAGTGGAAACATATAGAACAACTTGATGGGAGTTCTAAAGGAGATGATATTAAATCAGCACTAGCTTTTATGATGTGTTATTTTCCTTAGAACAGCTATTTTCGGTACTAAAATTGAAAAACCCAGGATAAAACCATTGCACTTAATGAGTGAAAACATTATATGGATTCAAACAATATGATTGGGTATCATGATTACCACATACTTCTATTTATTATCATTTCTTATACTAGGGAATATATTTGGTATTTATACATGGGAATTTGATTTATTTCACTTATGAGTATGGTCTCAGTCTGTGTACATTTATTTATGTGTCAATGTGATCATTCTTTATAGCTGAGTAGTTCTCCATTTTATAAAAACACCATAACTTTTTTTATCAATTCCTCAGTTGATGGACACTTAGGTTGTTTCCAAGATCTGGCTATTACAAACTGTGCTGCTATAAAAATGGGTGCACATATATCACTGTGGAATGATGCTTTCCGTTCTTCTGTGAATATACCTAGCAGTAGAATAGCTGGGTCAAAAGGTGCTTCCAGTCCCAACTTTCTGAGAAATCTCCAGACTGAGCTCCACAATGGTTGTACCAGTCTACACTCCCACCAACAGTGCAAGAGAGTTCCTTTGTCCCAACAGCGTCTCCATCATTTGTTGTTGGTGGTTTTCTTGATCTTGGCCATTCTTTCAGGAGTGAGATGAAATGTCAGTGTGGTTTTAATTTGCATTTCTCTAATGACTATGGATGGTAAACATTTTTTCATGTATTTATTTGTCATTTGTATTTCTTCATCTCAAAATTGTTTATTCATCTCAGATGCTCATTTTTGGATTGGGTCTTTGAATTTTGGTGATCTCCTTTTTTAAAATGCTTTATATGTTTTAGACAGAAGTCCTCTGAGGGGCAGTTCACTAAGATTTTTTCCCAGTTTGTGGGTTTTCTTTTCACTATACTGGAGATTTCATTTGATGTGCAGAAACTTTTGAATAAGAGGTGATCCCAATTATTGATTCTGGGAAGCATTTCCCATGCGGTTTGAGTCCTGTTCATCAATTCTCTACCTACTCCTATGTCTTCAAGGTTTTTACCCAATTTGTCTTCCAATAGATTTAGTGTTTCTGTTTTAATATTCAGATCATTGATCCATTTAGATTTTACTTTAGTACATGGTGATAGGCATGGGTCTAGTTTTAGTTTTAGGCATATGGAGAGCCAGTTTTTCACCACCATTTATTAAAGAGAATGTCATTCTTCCAGTGAACATGTTTGGCCCCTTTATCAAAATAAGGTACTTGAGTGTGTTTGTAGTTGTGGTTGTATCTTCTCATCTATTCCACTGATCTTCAGCTCTGTTTTGGTTCCAGTACCATGTTGATTTTACTACAGTTGCTTTGTAGTCAAGTCAGGGATTGTGGTACCTCCTGCCTTGCTTTTGCTGCCTCTGTCTTTGTTATTCTAGGTTTTTTCTCATTCCAGATGAATTTTAGGGGTGATTTCTCAAGTTCTATGAGGTATGTTGATGGTATTTTTATTGGGATTGCATTGCATCTGTATAAAAGTTTTGGGAGAATGGCCATTTTCACAATATTTATTCTTCCTATCCATGAGCAAGGGATGTCTTTCCATTTTCTGAGGTCATCTTCAATTTCATTATTCAGTGTGTTATAATTTTCCCTGTATAGGCCTTTCATTTCTTTCGTGAGAGTAATTCCTAAATATTTCATTTTCTTGGTTGCTAGTGTGAAGGGTTTGGCCTCTCTTATTTCTGTCTCTGTGACTTTGTTGTTAGTGTATAGGAATGCTATTGATTTTTGAGTATTGATTCTGTATCCAGCTACATTACTGAATTCATTTATTATATCTAGGAGTCTTTCAATGGAACTTCAGGGATCTTCTATATAAAGTATCATGTCATCTGCAAATAATCATAATTTAACGTCTTCTTTTCCTATCCTTACGCCTTTTATTTATCTGTCTTTTCTAATTGCTCTGCCCAGTATTTCCAGTACTATATTAAATAGGAGCTGTGATAAGGGACATCCTTGTCTTGTGCCTGATTTTAAAGTAAAGGCCTTCAGATTTTGACCATTTAGTATGGTACTGGCTACTGTTTTGTCATTGCTGGCCTTAATTATATTGAGGTAAGGACCATCTATTCCAATTTTCTGCATGGTTCTTATCATAAATGAATGTTGGACCTTATCAAAAGCTTTTTCTGCATCTATAGTAATGATCATGTGATTATAACTTTTGGCTCTATTGATATGGTATATTACATTTACTGATTTACATATATTAAACAATCTCTGCATGCCTGGGATGAATCCCCCTTGGTCATGGTATATGATCTTCTTGTTGATTTGGTGCATCCTATTTGCCAATATTTTATTGAGGATTTTTGCATCTTTGTTCATTAGGGAGATTGGTCTGTAGTTCTGTTTTTCAGTTGGTTCCTCCTCTGGTTTTGGTACTAGAGTAATATTTGCTTCTAGGAACAATGTATGAAGGATTGCTTGCCTTTCCATTTCAATGAAGAATTTGAGGAGAGTTGGCATTAGGTCTTCTTTGTATTTCTTGTAGAATTCTTAAGTGAATCCGTCTGGGCCTAGGCTCTTCTTTGTAGGTAACAATTTTATTATGTTTTCAATTTCATTAATAGAATTTGGGTTATTCAGTAGTTTTACATCTTTGTGACCTAGCTTTGGTACTTCATATGCTTTAGGAATCTGTCTATTTCTTCTGTGTTATAAAACCTTTGAGAGTAGAGGTTTTCGAAATAGGTGTTGATGATCTTCTGTATTTCAATAGGGTCTGTAGTAATTTCACATCTGTTATTCCTTATTGCATGGGTTTGAACTTTTCTTCCATTCTTTAAATAAGGTTGGCTAGGGGCTTTTCAATTTTATTTATTCTTTCAAAGAACCAGGTCTTTGATTCATTGATCTTTTGGATTTTTTTTTTTTTAGTCTGTATTGCATTGATTTCTGCTCAGATTTTTATAATTTCTTCTCTTCTTTTGGCTTTGGGCTTGACTTGCTCTTCTTTTTCTAGATGTTTGAGGTATAACATCAGGTTATTTATTTGTATTCGTTCTGTTTTCCTAATGTGGGAACTCGTGCAATAAATTTTCCTCAGAGGACAGCTTTCATTGCGTCACACAGATTCTTGTACATTGTATTTGTGTTTTCATTTGTTTGTAGGTATTGCTTAATTTCTTCTTTAATTTCCTCTGTGACTCACTGATTACTTAGAGTGTTATTCAGTTTCCATGTGTTTGTAGGATTTTTGCAGTATCTTATTAATTTCTAATTCCATAGTGGGTATGGTCTGATAGCATGCAAGGGATAATTTCAACCCTTTTGCATTTATTTAAATATGCTCTGTGAATTAATATATTGTCTATTTTAGAGAATGACCCATGTAATACTGAGAAGAATGTGTATGCTGCTGTTGTTGGGTGGAATACTCTGTATATGTGTTAAGTCCATTTGTTCACAAATGATGATTCAGTTCTTTTATTTCTTTGTCATTTTCTGTCTGGTTGATCTGTCCATTGGTGTCAATGGTGTGTTAAGATCTCCTGTTAGAATTGTGTTAATGCTAATTTGATTTTTTCATTTTTGTTAGTACTTGTTTTATATAACTGGGTGCTCTGGAGTTTGGTGCATATAAATTTAAGATAGTTTTCTCTTCCTCTTGGAGTTTTCCCCTAACCAGTATGTAGTGACCTTCTTTATCCCTTCTGATCACTATTGGCTTGAAGTTCACATTGTCTGCAAACAGAATAGCTACCCCCTCCCTTTTTTTTTTGGTTCCTGTTGCATGAAGTATTGTTTTCTATCCTTTGACTTTCAGTCTGTGAATATCCTTTTGGGTTTAGATGGGTTTCTTGTAGACAGCGTATGGTTGGATGTTGTTTCTTAATCCATTCTTCCAGTTGGTTTCCTCTAATGGTCCATTGAAACCATTTACATTAATGGTTAGAACCGTTATATATTGGTTTATTGTTGACATGTTATCTTTCTGCTGTTGCATCTTTATCTTTCTGCTCTTTTTAACTCACTGTTTTGTTTAGTGCTTTTTCCCTAAATGTACCTAGGCTGTCTTTCAGTATTCTTTGCAGAGTTGGCTTGGTGATCATGAAGTTTTTCAGCTTTTCTTTGTCATATAAGTATCTTATTTCTCCATCGATTTTGAAGGATAGTTTTTCAGGGTACATCAGTCTAGGTTGGAAATCATTTTCCGTTAGGATCTGAAATACTTTGTTGCATGCTCTTCTTGACTTCATTGTTTGTGATGAGAAGTCTGCTGTGCTTCTGATACGTTTTTCTTTATAGGTGATCTGTCTCTTCTCTCTGACAGCTTTTAATATTCTATTCATTTGCTCAATTTCTGGGATGGTCATTATTATATGTCTGGGTTTAGATTTATTCTGGTTATGGCTATTTGGATTTCTATATGCTTCATTGATCTTGATATCAGTTTCCAATCTCGTGTTTGGGAAATTTTCAGCTATTACTTCTCTAAATATCCTCTTGACATCCTTTACGTTGTCCCCTTCTTTTTCATTTATCCCTATCAACCTTATGTTGTCCCACTTTGCATCATTTTGCAGGTGTTCAATAGTTATTTCCTGGTTTCTTGTCATTTTTAAAAGATCTTTCCTTTCTTGTTCACTGGCTACAATCTTGTCTTCAAGGTCTGATATTCTATCTTCATATTCATTGAGGCAGTTTTTACAACTTTGAGTGGAGTTTTTGATTTCCTGTATATCACTTTGCATCTGCTTTATGTATTCTGTTTGTTTCTTATAGAGTTCATCCAGGGATTCTATCTTTTTGTTTAGTTCCTCCAATTTTTTAACTGTGTCTTCTTTAGATGTGTTCAGAATCTCCTTCATTTCTTTTAACATTTGTTTTTTTACCTACGAGATTATTTCTAGTTTGAATTTCTTTAATGCTTCCCAAAGTTGCTTCTTTATTTCAGTTACTATTATTTCAGGTATTTCAGTTATGTGGAATGTGTTTTCTTCTATGCACATGGCTTCTAGGCTTTTTTGGGATGGGATGGATGTTTGAAATTGCATTTTGGTCTTTCATTTTGTCATTTTGCTGTATTTTCAAGCTTCAAATATTGTTCCAAATGAGGGAGCGAGTTCACCCAGATTTGGATGGGATTCCATGCCTCGGCTGAACTTGTTGGCAAGGTAGGGAGTTCCCCCAGACTGGAATTGGAATCTGTTCCTCGGCCCCACTCGTTGGTCCCGGCAGGAATCTGCGGGCTCATCCCCAGGTGAGGAAGAGAGTTTCCCCAGACTGAAAAAGGATTCTGTGCCTTGGCCCGACTCCCTGGTTCTGACTCGCTGGTCCGAACTCACTGGTCACAGTCGGCAACCATCTGGTCCCCAGGTGAGGAAGGGAGTTCCTCCAGACTTGGATGATATTCTGTGCCTTGGCCTGACTTGCTGGTCCTGGCAGAAACCACGGGTTCTACATCAGGTTTGATTATTAACTGCTGTCACATCCTACAACGTCTTCAAAGTTGTGTTTTTATAAAAATAGCTATATAATGCTATGATTAATGATATAGTCCCTGATGATGTGGAGAATTCTATTGAAAATAACAAGAGAAAGCATAGTAAGTACTGTATATCACCTAATATTGTGGTCTTATATGTCTCTTTCATATCATGATTTTCTAGGAATTTGTTTTGTTGTCTTATTTTGATCTGTTTTCCCCCATAATACAGAAAGGATAGATATACACATAGAGATTCACACATGGGAAGAATTTATAACCTATTTATTGGAACAAATAATATAATGCATAATGTAATGGACAGATACTCTGAAGAAGAAGTGACACTAAGAAACCCAATGCTAATTCTGTAGCATTATGATATAAAATTGAGCAATACTATTATTCACTGTTCAGAGTGATATTAGTCTAGTCTCTTATTTTTTGGGGGGGAATTGTAATTTTAACATGGCTTTGTTTTAATCTTTTGATGCACATGCTTCATTTTCTCTTTCATAAATGATGTTTCTGAAGTTGATGCCATATTTGGCATTAAGATATACATTTGTAGAAGCTTGGAGCATGTGTTTTTGAAAAAGTTGTGTTCTTTTCACATAACTTGTACATTAATGAATGTTATGTTTTCCAAGTTGTGACAAGACATCTGCTGATTTCCTAGCATCACTGGATATCATACCATGTAAATTATGTTGCCTGATTTTGTTTCTCAGTGGAGCCAATATTGGTCATTTAAGTAAACCTTTGTTTTCTAACCATCAGAATTTTACTTGTTATGTTTATATTACATCTTTATTTGCTAGTAAGGTTTCCCCACATTTACCAAATGTAAACCATACCACTGTGAGTTTCTGATTGTGCCATACTGACAGAATTGTAACTTGTCTCCAATAGCACATCACAATATATATATCAATATCTCCAGAAATTATAAAATTTGGCATGATTTATGAGTAACCATACTTTGAAATCAATTTTTCTTAAATATGGAGTTGTTTTGGCAGAAAACGTTGCTATTGGATGTATCATGCAAATGCCTTTATTTTAGTCCTTGATGCTGTGAATGCATTGTATATTTTGTAATTATTACTGTTTTTTCCTAAAATACTGAAGTAATGGCATGAAGGGAAACCTAAATTTTGAGCTGTCACCACAGTAAAAAGTAAATTTGCTAAATTAAGATTCAGATTGTGTTCTGTTTTACTGAATTGTGAATTTATACAATGGCATATCACTTTGTTTATAAGGACCAGTGTATGACGTTTGTGGTGTGTACTGATTATCTTTAAACACATACACTGGGCCATGAGTCCCAGTTGGTTTCCTGTGGCCTGTGGTTTTCACTTCCGTTTTAATATTCATGTAATTCGTAATGTGTTTAATGCAGTGTTGTTGAATACAAAATCTGCTTAGGAATTATATTGTTAAAACTGTGGTGTCATGAAAACACAAGTGAACATTGCATAAATACCCCTAATCCAGTGAAGATAGCTTGCCCAAGTCTCAATTATTCTTGGGAAAATAAATTACTCACCTCTTATGTAATCACCACTAAAACTATATCTATTTTGTACCTGAAGAACCTGATATATTTCACAAAGTAAAAGACACTGTGAAGTACATTGTTAGCCTCCATGCACTACAGCATGTGGCCAGATCCCCTGCAGCATATTTCTGCTTACCATCAATGGGAATATTTGGAGTTTGTATTACAGATAATAATAGAATACTGAATCTATAAGAATATATCCTGAGTCCATGCACTTTCTCATTTTACCATGACAGTAAATCTTGCTGGCCCTATTGATGCATGCTTGTAATGCTAGCACCTCAGCAGGCTTAAATTAGTGGAAGAGGAAGTTGAGTCTAACATACACAATTAGAGTGACCTTGTCTCAAATATATCTTCAAGTTCTGCAGAGGTTGCTTAATGCTTTAAATCTCCTCCCTTTCTTCCCCAGCATTAACGTTTTTTAGTACTCACAATTGCACATCAGTAGTTGTCTTTTTATCAGTTGGCCATATGCAGTTATTCCGGAGAATCACTTGTGAAACACATTTGTTTTCGCAGTGACCATCCTGAGCATCATTTGGGCAGTTGTCAGTTTAACACATTCATTCTTGTATTGAATACAGTAGAATTGTAACTTTTATATTCCTTGTTATTTTATAAGAACTAACAAAAAGTATTCACTTTTTGGTCATTTTGTATTTAAATAATTGCATTGGTAAGGAGTTACCTATAAAGATTAGGCTAAAGATGATTTCTTTAGTTCAAGCATCAGGAGAGAATGAGATGGGATGATAATGGCTTTGAAGCTGACTTTGGGAGGCAATTGCTATATAGTTTAGCAGAGTGTGAAACAGTTCTTTTTATGCCTGCATTTGAAGTTTAAGAAACAAGTACGTTGAGGTCAAGAATATAAATGTACGATAGGGTAAAATAATCACTACTGCAAATTGTGATTTTTCTTTTACTCGGGAAGTGTACTTTTTTGGTAATTTGTGCAGCAGTCTCAAATATGCCTCTATTGGAGTAAAACATAGTGAAACATGAAAGAGCCAGACATTCCATGTTTTGAATATAGAGCTATTAAAATACATTTTTAAAATACTATTCCTGCTGTTTTTTGTAGAAAATAAGATAGGGTGACAAAAGAAGCAAAAAGGACCTTGTAAGATTTTAATCCTCTTGCGTAAGCATACAAGCCACAAAAAAGTCAAACCAAAAGGATGAAGAAATAAACTACAGAATGAGAGAAATTTTGCCTATTACACCCTGACAGCTGACATGTAAAACCAATAGGAACATGAAAGGAATGCACATTTTTCAGAATATGTACAAAGTGCGAAGATATACTTGAAGAACTATTGAGCATTTTTGCACAATATAGAAATGCAAATAGGGACATCATTTCATTGCAGAGAGAACCCCTCATCATAAGATCTAAAGAACATTCAGGAGACTACAGGAGAAAAGGAATTATTTAATCTTTTTGATGGAAATGTAGGTAAGTAGTTCAACTACTACTGAATTCAGCTTTAAAGTATTCAAAACACTAAAATTAGTAATTCTCATTAGTGCAGTGCTTCCTTTAGTGGGTCTCCTCCCCAAAGAGTTAAGGATATATTGCAGTGATTCATGCAGATTCCTGTTACTGCAGCAATAGTCACTTTTCTGTGGAGAGCAGCAGCAAGCACTGCTCCATCACCACCAAATACCAATGACGAACAACAAATACTCAATAGTGCACTCCATTTGATATATGATGTGAAATTTTATTGTGAAGTCAGCTGTGACTTAGGTTTTCCAGTAGACTACAGGTCAGTGCAAATATGATAGTCATGCTAATGTCACAAGGCCATCACTAGTACACTATTACGTTCATTAGATTTGATGTTTTATCTTTTTGAGGAAGCATGTTGTTATGAAGTTCAGGCTGGCTTTTAGGTCACATTATAACCCAGAGTGGTCTCAAACAATTCTCCTTTCTTAGTGTCTCAAGTACTGGGCTCCACCCAAGAGCCACCACACCTAGTTTATATTTGCTATATTAAGTGCATATTCAGGATATTTTATTTCAACTGTTTATGTTGTTAAAGTATTTCCATATTTTACCTCCAGCATTTGTAGAAACTTTGGCATTATTGAGGTGGTGATGTGCATATCCCCAGCCCCATGACACTGTCTGCTGGGTTCAGAGCTGTCAGTGTACTGCAGTGAAACATAGCTGTACATAACTGTTTCCTCTTCTACTTTCCTTAGAAAACATTTTTAAAATTTCCACGGATAATCAGAGAGTCAATAACCCTGGCTAGAGTTTCATGCAAATGCTGACAGTTAAGTACAGTGTAGCACTGACCCAAAGATAACTTTCTGTCATCTGAGAGTCTCTATAGTCCTTTCTGTACACACACTTTGTGCCTGGGCCAGCACCTGTTGTGGGTCCCAGAGTCTGCTGCAAAGCCATGGAACACATAGCTTTGGGACCGCCTCTAGACTGTTCTCCTCTATGCCACTCTGATGAGGCAGAGTACAGCTTCTGGCAGGAAGCCAGAGACTCTGAGGCTCTGAGACAACACTGGTTTTTCTTTGTGAACACAGATAATCTTATGTTTCTGTAAGACAGACAGCTCTGTCCCATATTTCTACCCAGGAAGACAGAAGATGAATCTGAAGACTGTGGATTAGACAGGGGTGCTGCCCTTCTGCTCTGCCAGCCCAGTCTTGGGTGGGAACCTGACAGTGGCCCAGGCTTGCATCCTCCCAGGACCTGCACCAGCCCACAAGGATCTGCCCTCAGGGCTTGTCAGACCCAGTCACACTTGACTTAGGGCAGGAATTGTGTAGGGGGATTCACAGTGGTAGTCAGGCCTTAATGTTACTCTGCTGGACTCAGTGAGTCTGAGTGGCTTGTGGATGAGTCTTGTGACACCTGTCCTGGTCTCTCTCCTGCCTCTGGGTGCCAGAAGGCTGCGGACAGTGAGCCCTGTCCTTTAATGCCCTTGTCATTTGGCATTTGCCCGCAATCATCCTGAAGGCTCTGGGATGAGTGAACCATTTTTTCAGCCATTCCCACATGGTCTACCTATGCGGGATCCTGAGGCTGGGGTCCCGTGTCCTGGGAAAGCAGCGTAACCTGCTCCCTGTTCACTGTCTTGAGCCAACTGTCTGTAAAGACCAACTGTCACCAGACCAAGGTGCCTGGTGACCTGAGCCTTCAGAGTTCTGTTTGGACCTGTCACCAAGGAAGTGAGGTCATGCACTGGGGTCCACAATTTGGCCTTCCTCTATGATATCACCTTTATTTTTGTTGTGGAACAAATCTATGTCCTCCTTAGAAACAACAAGTTAAAATGCTAGAAAACTGTGTATACATTTAGACTTTGCTGCACTTTGAACATTTTAATGCAGCAAACATGTTGATGCTTCAGATGTGTCAGGCTGGGTGCCAAACACAAATGTCCATCCAAAGGATCCATTGTCTCAGAGGATGAAAGACACATTGTCTTCTGTTAAAGATTCGTCAAATGTTAGGATGACTTCCTTTCTTGGGCTTATATTAGTTTCATTTCAGTTCTATTAGGAAGCAAAATACCCATAATAATTTTACCAAACAATGTGAAGGTCTCATGTTATAAACCCCATATATCCAGGGGAGGAGGATTCATAGCCAGTTTTACTCTCACGTGCTTAGGAATGATTATTTATTCATCCTTAGATGTTCAACACAGCTATACACTGTAGTGCTCCAAACTCTGACCTCCAGGGATGGGGGACAGCAGGTGATGAGTAGAAGGGGAGGTGACATCATCACCCCATACTGAAGAAGGACGCATGTGCATCACTCCTGGGGAACTTGTGTCCTAGCTGCTGCTGTCACTTCCTTTCCTCCCATCCCAATCAGACCATGGGCTTTGTGTCCCTGATGGGTAGTTTCCCTTTCCTAGAGGGGATGGTGCTGAGCCTTTTCAGTTGTAATACTCTTTGGTTGGTCTCCTTGAAGCAGTGTTTCCATACTGGGCTCTCTTTGTGCTGCCACCACCCACTATTATGTGGCTGAACCAAGCACATGCACCTGTCACCCATCTTGTGATGGCCATTTTTTATGTTTCTGGGTCAGACTTCAAAAGGAAGCTGCCACACTCATTCTTACACAAGCATTTGAGTGGATACTGACATTTATTTCAAAGAAAATGCATCATATTGCTGGTGTATGGATAACTTAGAAATTCTTGCTGTATCTTTGGAAGCAGATGTTTAAAGCAGAGTTATGTGGTTCCTTTTTTATTTTGTTTTGTGTTATTTTGCTATACTATATTATGCTCTGTTATGTTATATTATGTTATATGTTGGTGAGGATTTTGAAAGTCCTTCAGGGTGTTTTCAGTACTTTCTGATTTGGTTTTGTATAACCAACCTGATGAACTTTGAGAATATCAAAAACTTTGAGGAGTTTTGTTTTGGAGAAAATTTAAAGAGGAAAACACAATCAGGGATGTTGTTGTACACCTGTCATTCCAGACCTCTGAGGCAGAAAGTTTGTGGTGAGTTTTAGGTCATCCTAGGCTACAAGGGAAGATCAAGGTCAGACTGAACTGCATAGCAAAACCATGTCTGAAGAAAAAAGGAAAGAAGAAAGAGAGCAAAAAAAGATAAAAATGAAAAGTCAAAAATAGACTTTCTAGTGAGAAATCTTCGTGAGGTTCTCTTGCATGTGTACTTTAGTCAGCACACCTAGCATAAGGTTTACCATCATGGAGACATTGATGTGCTTCCAGGTGTTTGTACTCTTTCAATTTTTTAAAGGCTTTTTACTTAGATGACTGTAGATATGCTGCTGAATACATCCTCTTAGGATTTGGGTAGTTCAGTATGAAGAGATTTTGATCATTCTGGTTTATTTTTTTTTCTGTCCTAAATTTATATTTAGTACCAGAATTTGAGCAAGGGATTACTATTTTTATTTTGAAATAATAATAAGAATCATACAAAGATACACTTTTTAAGCCTATAAAATGATAAAATATGTATAGATTAATAGTGATTAATGTACCTTGTTCAGTGATTTCTGAGATTTCTTAAAGATCAATATTTTCATACATTTGTAAAAGCTTAGGTTTGGTACAAATTTTAAGACATGGTCTCACTAATTTTCTAAATGTCCCAGGCTAGGCTTAAACCTTTCCTCTCATCATTCCTCCCTCTCCCAGAGTGCTGGGATTACAGGTGTATATTATCCTGAGTTTGCAATTGGTAGCAATGTTGTGTATTCATGCAATAAAATATTTGGCATTCGTCTTCAGACACTTTGTAGATGGAGTCACTCTAGTTAAGCTGTCCACCACTTTCCAGGTCTGCAGCTTCTTTCACAGTGAATAGGACTGAAAATCCCATTAACACTGTTAGTAGATTCTCTGCTTTTCTAACTGTGGTCAGCAGGCACTTCAGAAGATTACTCCAAATGCCTTCTGCACTAGGATTGAGGCTTGGTGTCTTTGAAGCACATTCTCTTTCTTTTTTTTTTTTTTTTGATTCCTCATGGAATTTGATGATTGTTTGAAGTCAAATCACAAGAAAGGTGGGAAGGTTAAAGCTACTTGGGGCACACTCCCCTCCAGAAGGCCAGCCCATTGTAAAAATTTATTTTCCCTCCTAGTGTCAGTTGCAAGTTTTTTTGTTTTTGTTTTTGTTTTTGTTGCTGTTCAATTTCTAGGACTTGAATACAGAGCTTTGCATTGGCTTCTTTGTCTTCAATTTTTAACACTTTTCTTGTTTTGAGACAGGTCCTTAATAAATAGCTAAATTGCTGAGGCTCACCTTGAATTTGTGATGCTCCTGACTCAGCCTTCCAGACTGCTAGGATTACAAGCCACACCACCAGACCCGGTCTCATCATAGTGTTGTTAAAAACTTATTGGCTGAGCAAGGAATGGTGAAAATGCCTGTAATGCCTGTACTCAAGTGGCTGAGGCAGCAGGATTCCTGGGAGTTCCAGACAAGACTGCAACATATTCTGAGTTCAGCTCAGGCTACAATGACACAGGGAGACCCTGACTATAAAAAGAAAATGAAAAAATAGGGAAGAAAAGGAAAGGAAAAGAAAGGAAAGAAGAAATAAATAAAATTCCTAGTGATTTTGTCACTTGGTGTGCATCTGGGCAAGCTTTTTTAGTCTGTGGTCCTTTTCTTCCAGTGTAAAACCCTTTTGACTACTGTTACTTTATAGTACCTGGAAACTAGTATTTTGATGCCTCTACTTTTAATGTTCTTTCTATGGCTATAGGATGACTCTTTGTACTTCCTTGTGAATTTTCATATTTTTTTTTATGTTTCTAGGAAAATGGCACTGATACTTTGACAGGAATGGCACTGAAACACCTGGTTGCTCTGGGTAGCATGTACATTATAACATGAATTCTTCCCATCCCTCATCACAGTATGGCTTTTCTTCTGTTAGTGCTCTTCTACTTATTGTATTCCAAGAAGATGTGAGTTTGCTTCAATTTAACCTAATCATTAGTTATTTTTGATTATTTGTGAAATGAATTGTGTTCTTTGTATTTGAGGCTACAATTTGTTTGTAGTACATAGTAATGAATTGATTAGGGCATCTTGCTCATGTATCCTGCAATTTAAGTGATTTGTGAATTTGTTCTATAAGGTTGTCAATGGAGTTTAAATTTCTTATATACAATGCTGCACCCTCAGGAGAACTGCAACAACAATTAATTCTTCCTTTCTGATTTGGAAGGCTTTGCTTTCTCTTTCTGGATTAAATTCTATGGCCAGGACTTCGAGTACTGTATGTTGAAAAGAGTTGCAAGCCTTGTCTCCTTCCTGATCCTAGAAGCTAAGCTTGCAGCTTGTCAGCCCCTGAGCACCATGTCAAGGATTGAGCTTGTCATGCTATGCTGAGGTCCATTCCTCCTACTTACAGTTTATGAATGATTTTTATCATGAAAAATGGTGGCCTTTTCAGGTTCTCAAAGCTGTTTTTCCAAATTTCTTCAGGGGTTAGCTGTGCCTTATGCTGTCAATGTGGTAAGCGACATTTAATAGTTTGTGCGAGAGGGAACATTCTTGCACCACTGAGATTGAGCCCAGTGTTGATCGTGTTGGTTAATTTTGAATATGCTGGTGAGTTAATGTGGCAAACATTTAGCTGAATACTTTTGTATATGTTCATTAGGAATATTAGCTAACAGAGTGTTTTCATTTATTTTATTTTTAACACATTATTGTCTGGCTTCATTCTCAGGATGACGTCACTTAAAAGAAGTTGGTGGTGGTTTTTTCTTCAACTTGATGGGAGAATTGAAAAACAATCAGTATTCATTCTTTATCACATACTGTATAAAATTCACCAGTGCACGTGTTGTATCCTGGCTTTGTTGTTGTTATTAAGCAGCTGTGATGTTTACCCATTGCCTGTCCTCCTTATTGCTCTGTTCATCAGACTGTTTCCTTCTGATGCGTGTGCTTTGGGGACATCAATGGACACCACATATCCTTTAAGGGTCACGTCTCATTTTATTTATAGATGCTACCATTTACTTTTGTATCTTCAAACTATCTCCATAATATATAATATTGTGGGTAACTCCTTTCACTGACTTAGTTTTTAATGCACACTCTTGCAGGGTTTGGTTAATGCTGGAGAAACTGGGGCTGGTGAGGGCCTGGTCTCTTATTTAAGGCTTTGTACCCTGACATGCCTGTAGTGCCTCCATCTCCTGGCCTGCACCCTGTAAACACCTGTCCTGTTCCACAGCTATGGGGAGTCGACATGTGGCAGTTCAGATCTGCAATCAGGTGGAAAACATTCAGTGAATTTGAGCTCTGTAATGGACTGACCTTCTCATACAGAGCTCCCCTGAGTGAGATAGGGGCCTCAGGCATGTAGAGAGGAGCTCTGGAACCATTCCAGCTCTCTCCTGTCCAGTGTGGAGTGTATGATGCTTTCCTTAGAACTCACTAATGGATGAGGCAGCCTGGACTGGGCCCTTTTTAGCCATGGTTCCTGCTAGGTGCCATGGTGTCCTGCACCTTTGCCTGGACCATCTCTCTGACTTCAGATATCCACAGAGATATGAGCAGTCTCAGTCTTCCTCTACCAGGCTATAACTCTATGCTGAAGCTTCAGTGAAATATCTGTGTCCCTAAAATTCATCTTATATATATTTAACCTGAAAATTCCACTTCTAAGGATCATTATAAAAAATGATATTGATAGACACCATATTCTCTTCTTAGTCAGTTAAGGTTTGGACAGTTAGAAACCATGAATGTTCCACAGCACAGCTGCTGAGTTAATTTTAAATGACATCCACTCAAAATGCTGAAAGAAGGCCATGTCCCTGATCTTTCCTGAGATTGAAGAGAGCTTGTTTCCTGGCTACTCTACACCAGCAGTGAAGAGACACAGGCCTGCACAGCAGGCGAGGACAGGAGAGAGGAGCTGGTCAATGGCAGACCTCTCATCCTGGGAGGGATGCCTTTGGGGTTTTTCCATTGCATTATTTATAGTGCTCCACTCAATATTACTTCTCTCCTGTTCAATTCACTTAAGAATAAATAGTTGGTATTTTATTGAATAGGTGAGTGGAAATGGATGACTTAATTTTCTTTTATCTGTAATGTAGGATAAGCATATAGAAGAACATTCAAGCGTCACTTTATAGATATATAAAATAAGGAGTCTTTTTATTCAGAAAGGCAACACATCATTCATGACTAACTTTTAAACCCCCACCACATAAAGCCATGTGGATCCCGCTGGGGTGGGTGTCCTGCGCTCCCTACCTGAGAAGTCACTGTGCTCATCTGTTTCTGGCAGAGGACACCCAGAATCTTCTTCAGAGTTTATTTTTCCAGCAAGGATGTCTTGAATCTTTCTGTGTTCAGGCCAAGCAGGGAGTGTGCAGCATGCAGAGGAGCCAGCACCTCCTGAATTACACCCATTTCCACCACTGCATCCATGCTGCAGCCCTGCAGGCCCAAAAGGCAGAGCCACGAGGGTGCAGCAAAGACTCTGCCACCTCAGCCCCAGGGGCCTCAACTCCTAGGTCCTGGCCTCAGCCTCCACCAGGCTCCAGGATCTGCGCTGGGATGGACTTACATAGTGGGCCAGACACACCATCACTGCCTTGGGACTAAGTCCGTTTTCCATAGTGAGCCTTCCATTCTGCAAATTTTGATCCTTTCCTTTCTAAATGAGGCTGCAGCATTGGAGACAAAACCCCACACATTAGCATTACTTTTTGTTTTTCTTTCTTTTTCCTGCTTTTCTCCTTCTCCTTCTCCTTCTCCTCCTTCTCCTTCTCCTTCTCCTTCTCCTTCTCCTTCTCCTTCTCCTTCTCCTTCTCCTTCTCCTTCTCCTTCTCCTTCTTCTTCTTCTTCTTCTTCTTCTTCTTCTTCTTCTTCTTCTTCTTCTTCCTCTTCCTCTTCCTCTCCCTCTTCTTCTCTTCATCTTTGTCCTGGTCCTTGTCTTGGACTTCTTAGTCTTCTTGGTTTCTTTGATGCTTTAAGCATATATTTAGAGGTGCATTTTGCCAAAAACCTTTCTTTGTCTTTTCACTTTCCAGTTAACTGAAGTTTTTACAGATTTCTACTGCAGTTCTAATTCTATGTGTCTGAATGCTCAGAATCCACTCTGCGGCTTGGTAGAATGAGGGAAATAAAGCAGAAGCTGCACTTGGGGAAGATTCTGTGCATTTTAGCATATCGTACAACAACCCCTGACTCATGGCTTTTTACCTCCAAAATATGGACTTCAGCAGCAAGTGAGTCTGCCACAGACAAAATGAGTTTTCTGTATGTATTTCAAACAATCTCATTTCCCCTCAACTTGTGAAGCACATGGTATAGGTTTCTTATGGCCAAACTTGAAAAATTATATCTAGTACATGAAAGGCTGCCACTGATCCTGAAATCATAACAGAACTTTCTTGTAAACCTATAGTCTGATCCACACTCTGGCAGACAGAAGCTAAGAGAGTCAGAGATGGCTGGCACAGATAGAAACACCTCAGAATTGTCAACTACCAGCCGCAACAAGCAGGAACCACGTTGCTGAGCTTTCACTGTTGGGTAATGGAATTGTGTGGTGGGTTTTGCACTAGGTTTTCTGAGGCAGCTCAGTAAATCTAGGTTGATGCCTGGATCCCCCTTCCTGCAGTGCAATACAAACAGAAAGTCATGAACATGCATCATTTATTTGAAAATTTCTATTGCAGTTATGAAACCTGTATGCATGAGTGTCCACATCTCTGCCATAGCAGACCCACCCACGTGCATTACCACCATATCTTGTAAAGGGTCAGTTTACTTATACAAAATGCAGAGTGACGTTCTCAGCCTTGATTTTCCAGACTGGTGCATTTCTTGAAGGTCGAAGTCATTTCTTGAAGGGAATTTCTTGAAGGGAATTCATCAGTCATTCTTGAAGGGAAGCTAAATGATTTAGTTTGAGTAAACTTCAAGTATGTTGCTCTGCTTCTGTGTGACATCCTCACTGCCAGACATGAGGAAGGCAATGAGTGGGATCTGCTCGACATTTAGCTCCAGAGGGACACATTTTGCACAGCTGTGTCAGGCAGAGCTCTCCATCACCTGACAGGCCACCGTTTCCCAGTGCTGTCTCTGGCTCTGGGAGGTGCTGGATTGCAGTGAAGTTTCCCAGTGTACTGGCTGGCCCTGGGGAAAACTTGCCATGCCATGAGTTTGTCATCCTTAGCCCTGCACATCTGTGGCCCTGGGGCCAGGGCAAGGTTCCCCCCAGCTGCATTGAACAGCATCATCCAGACAGCTCTCCTGTGCATACTCTATGTGGAGGCTAGCAAGGGTCCCAGTTCATTCCTCCTTCAAAGAGTACTGTGAATCAAACTCTTGAAAATTTGTGCAGCATTCTGTGTGGGAGAAAACTCTATTCTTAGTCCTAGGAGTTTTGGGGAAGGCTGTGTAGAGCTCTGATGGGAGCTGCGAGATAGGGCTGTGCTCTGCCCCCCCCCCCGTCCTTCCCATTGTTGTTCAGCACCTGCCTTAAAATGTGTCATTGCATGGGGAAACAACACATTTCAGGGATGTGTGCCTGCATGAAACCTGTTTAGGAGGCTCAGTGTTTTGTGTGCTTCTTGGCCATGTCTGGTGATTCACTTTGAGTTAGAAGAATTTGCCATTTCCCTCACTAAATGGACTCATGAAACCTCTTTCACACCTGTAATAAAAACCATCTATCTGACTATTGGTTGTAAAGAAAGGTTTCCTATTTTGGTTTTTGCATTATTGTTGTTTTTCAAATGCAATGAATCAGCCCTTTGTAGCTCCCTTTGTATCACTGAAATACCAGAAAACATTTTCAGAAATGAAAAGATCAGTACATACACAATGGTGTCTACATTTTCCCTGTAGACTTTTTTCTTAGGATTTTCTCTTCTTTCAAAGAGCAGTAGCAGCCAGTCTCCTCCAGGAATGTTTGGCCAAACAGAATCTGATGCACTGATATGAAAGACCAAGGGTAGTAAATCTCAGTGAGAGAAAAGCACAGGAGAGCTGTCTGGATGATGCTGTTCAATGCAGCACAGGGTGGGGACTAGCAGGAGAGAACAGGGGCATGGATGGGTCCAACAGTGAGCTGAAAGCTGGAACTCAACATATGTGAAGATTGTACCAATTGATGATGTGCTTACCTTTGACTCAACTGAACATGTGGAAACTAATGAAATCTTAACTTAAAATTATCTTAGAATTTAATGTTTCAAAGAACTATAGATTTAAGAGTAGAAATAAAAACTGAGAAATAGAAAAGGTAAAGGGAAGGGGAAGCGAAGGGTAGGTGCTTTGCAGGACTTGAGCCCTAAGTGGAGCTCAGGACACCTGTCATGGAGCCAGTGAGAGACGTGCCTTGGAATTCCACCAGACCGGGTATCTGACCTTGATTTTCAGATTGATCCCAGAGCTGGTGAGGTCATTGGAGGTGAGGCTGGCACAAGATCTGTAAGTAGACCTTGAGCTCAGTCCATTACCAGCCCTGCTTTAGAAAAATCCCCAACTGTCCTTGCTCCTTGCAAGCCCCAAAGCCTCCCAAGGCCTGTCAGGGACAGCTCTGTGCACAAATGCACCCCAGGAAAACTTCCCATTCTCCCTGACCCCACTCAATTCTGCATGCCTCTGTGTTGCAGGAGGCCCCAAGTCTGAGAGTCATTCTCCCTCTAAAGTGCCCCGTGTCCTCCTCAGAAACGAACAGACCCAGGCCAATTCCTTCTCACTGAAGTTCTCATTTTCAGTGAGCTAGGCTTGGCCCAACTCAATCAGATTAGGTTGGGCTGATTGTACCACCTTGCTTAGCAGCACCTGCCAAGAGCCAAGAAGAGAAACTCTGATCCTGAGGAGGACATGTGTAAGTAGCACTCCAGGTCTGGTCTCCCTCCCAAATGGCCCTCCCAGGGTATCCTGTGTGCTAACCATAATCAGCCCTTGCTCACAGAGGTCTCTAGACAGTGCTGTGACCACCTGTCCTCCACTCTTCAGGAAGCCTCAAATGCAACTCCCTTTTTCACCCTTGTGGCCTGTTGCCTCTGTGAGAAAGAGAGTGGAGTCTGCAGTGTTACTTTAATCATGGGTGCTCAACAGGGTGCTGCTCTATAACTATCTGAAAAGTGAGTGGATGGTGGGAGTGCATCCTGCCTGCCTTTTCTCCACCTTCAAGTCATTTACGGATGGATCACCCCATTCTGTGTGCCTTCACGGGACTCTGCTTCCCCTATTTAATGTCCATGTGTACAGAGGCCAACAATTAGGGACACTCACTGTAATGTGGGTAGTACCTGGTCAGCGCTCTGGGGTGACTGTGTGGCCTTCATAATATGGAAGCACAAGACACCAGTGTTTGCATCTGCTCTGGTCATTGCATCATGGTCAATGCCTGGTACATTGATAATTTAAGGTGCCCATCAGCTCCCTCCTTGATGGCTGTGTGGAGCTGGGTCACCTGGCATCTTCCAGAGATTCTTGCTCTGGATACAATGGAAGCACATGGAATAACTGCCCAGTGTCCTTCAGAGTGAAGACAACAGCTCCACCCAAGTGATGGATCCTTGGCAAGAGGCAAAGCTTTCCCATGGGAAAGGAAAAACAACAATGAATCCAAGGTCCCCGGTTTGAGCAGACCTAGTTTTAGACCCAACTCCTCCTTCCTACTTCCCTTGTTGACTTAGACAAGACACAATGCCTCTCAGTTCCTTTCCAATGTGTCCCCCTGAACTATGGCATCTGCTTCCTAGGGACATCATCAGTAGTGAGAGATGACACTTTCAAACCTTGTGCTAGTGTCATGTGTACACAGTATACAGAATTAGAGTTCACTTCCATGAAGGGGTGGAAGGGAGGTGAACACAGTGCACACAGGCCTGGTTCCTGCTGTATTCTGGTGGAGATTACACTCACCTCTTGGACATGTTTCCCTGGTGGCATCATGAGGGATCAGAAGTTCATCAGATCAGCCATCATTATGTTCCCTAAGCATCTGAATTTCTTCTATGGATTGGTGTTGTGGCCTCAAGTCAGGACCTCACACAGGCTAAGCAAGCACTATGGATGCAGATGCACCCCCAAATCTACCAGCACTGTGCCTACATTCACACCTGTGTGAGTCACCACACCCATGGCAAGGGTGCTCAACTGCTGACAGCTCACCATCTGATGGCCACCTCCTGAGTAGCCCATTCCTTGAGCATGGGTCACACGTAGTGAATTTTGTTCTGGTTTCTAATAGCTGGGATGAAATTAAGCCCAGGTCCTCACGCATGGTAGGCAAGTGCTCTATCTTGAGCTCTCTCCCCAATTCCTTACTTGTTCTTAATAACAGAACTTGGCAGATGTAATGGGATGTGACTATCAAGGTTCACCCATAAAATGACTGTGACCAACCTCCTGCTCTCTCCCTCCTCTGTTCTTCCTTCCTTCCTCTTTGTTTCATTCTGTCTTCCTCTCTAAATCTCTGACTATCTCTGCATTTTCCCTGAGGAGAGGCTGACTGTTTGCAGAGAAAAAGGGTAACAGACAGAGGAGACATCAGACCTCCATACTAACTCTGTTCCTGCCTGTTAGCAAGAGAGAGAGCCTGAGAATAGATTCTGCCACAGGAGTATTTCCGCTGAGTGTGCAGGAGAAAGTATGTGGAAACTGGTCAGGAGAAACTATGGTGGATCCTGCAGCAGCACCTCCTAAATTCCTGACCCACAGAACCTAAGAGAACTGAAGTTTACCTGTTTGTACCTAAGTTTGCAGCCACGCATTCATCAGTGGTCACTGATGCACTATAGCAGATGTGAGGTTCTGCCTCCACCCCTGTCCCTCGCCCATGCCTCCCCTCCCTTATGCTCTCCAGGCCTTCTGTTCTCACTTCTCATCTCTTTCTTGACTAAAAAAAGATTGACTTTGAATCTCTAAATTGTTGGTTTCTTGTCTTCTGCCACACAGCATTAGGGCCCACATGTCTCAGGTTCAGGCATCAGTTCCATCTCAGTGAGGCTGTTCAGATGCCCCCATATAGTGACTTTGACCTCTGTGTGCCCTTACTTTATTGGGATATAGCGCTGGGTCTTCTCTTCCACTACATTCTGCAGTGGTTTGTCCCTCTCCTCCAGCCTTCCAGCTTCTGGGTGGCCAGTGACATATTGTCCTGTTCTGTGTTGGTGCCAGCTTAGTTCAGCCCAGGAATAAGGTGAGAATTTGAGGCATGTAGATTGAATAAATCAGATCACTTTTCCTCTGAGCAACCCAGTGCTTGCCCATGGCATCACTGTGTGTTCATGTGTGTGTGTGTGTGTGTGTGTGTGTGTGTGTGTGTGTGTGTGTGCACATGTGATGCTGCTTGAAATCACTTCCACATGTTTAGGCTCAGGTCCCAGGAGCTTGGGGGCTGCTATTATAATGCCTTTGGGAGTCAGCTGGCTCTTGTGCTAGGAGGTTTTTCTCCCTTAGGTTTCTCCACCATCCTCTTCACTCTGCTCATGTCCTGTGCCTTGGACCTGGCATTGTCCCTCACTGGGCACTGGTTCTGAAATGCCCATCAGGAATGGAATAACACACATATTCCTTTACTGTGGAGTTTCTAGCATGCTCTGGGCTGAGGCACTAGAGGGTCACATGGGGTTCTCTTCACCTGGGCACTGTCCCCATCCACACCTGCCTGTAATTTGATACCATCCCTACTAAGGCCATCATCTTCATGTTACCTCACATTGCCATTGTCACATGCAGTCAATTGGGCAGGATAAAGCCTGGACTTAGAACTCACCACTCACTGTCAATGATGCCTTGCCCCAAGCCTGTAACACTTTATAGGCCAACTTGGTTCAAAGACCATGGGAAACTTTCTATCATCCATTGAATTCAGGAGCTACACCTTAGCTCACACTGGGGCACCCACATGCACAGCTATTTCTTTGTGGGAAACCCAGTGGCTGCTGAATCAGTGACCTAACCTCTCCTGCTGTCCAGTCCCCAGTGGCAGCACCGTGCAGCCAGGACTTGGGGGAATAACTTCAGCCTGGAGCATTTATAGCATGGAGCAACCAATTGGCTGGCCTCTATGAAGGCTGCAGGGGTTTACACCATGACACAGCAGATCTGTGACTGAAGACAGCACCCCAGCTCCTGAGGAGTCATGTAGAGCTCTTGGGTCCCCACCATCTAGCCCAGCATGGCCAGGAGCCTGGTGGATTTGAGTTCTGGGCTGGTTTTTACTGCCTGGGACCTAATGCCACTGCTGTTTCCCAGTGCTCATTTCTCCAGCTTGTTTGCCTTGTTGACCATTATGTTTCTTTTCTTATGAACACAGCCCATTCTTAATTGGGCTGTGTTCATGTGTCTTGTTCTTTGACTGAACTACTGGGTAAGAACTAAAACTTATAGGTGGTGACATGCTGAGCCAGACTTTATGCAAATTTACTCTGTCCAGAGAAGAGGACAAGGCCGCCATATTCATGACATTGCATGGAAATAAACCACAGGGGAATTCAATGGACATGCTGCCTGTGACACTGCACTTTCCATACTGGGTTACAGACTTTCCTTGGAACACACAGTGCCTCACATTTTAGTGGTTATATTAAAACTACAATACTTTACTTTTGTGATTGTTTTCATGGTAAGCACTCAAATTAAAATTAATAATTTATCATTGGAAATATCTAAAGTATAAATATGGGTGTGACACTCACATGGTGCTGCTCTGTAACGAAAGAAAGTGTGTTAGTCTTCTTCATATGAAATACATATGAAATGACCTGCACGTAATTAAAGGTGGAGAAATTTTGATGTGTATTTGTTTATAAAGCCAGGAACGTAATTAAGAAAACAAAGAATCCTAAGAATTACAAAAAATTCCTGAATTCTTTTTCTATGCCCTGCCAAGAGTTCATGAATACGTGAATGAGAGATTGATGCAGTCTGTCTGGATTTTCCCTTCTCAGACAAGGCGAGATTAAACAGTTACTTACAGCAGGGTAAGGCAGAGGAGAAACACAACTGCAGTGATGTGGAAAAGGTAGGACAGGTAAATTACAAGGACCTAGAATGAGTGGTGGCCAGGATCTAGTATGAAGGAAAAGAAAAGAAAATATATTTGCATAGCTAGTTGACGAAAATATTCTGGAAGAGGATACTGGTGAAGGTTTCACAATATGGAGAATGCACTAAATTGTACCAAACTCATCAACTGAAACAATAATAAACCCTTAAATTTCATTTACACTGATTCTGTCACTGCCAGCCCAGAATAGAATAATAATAAATAGAATAATAAGTAAATCTGGAAGAGAGGGGAATGGCAGGTGTGGGTCAAGAGCTGCCTGCAGGTAGAGGTCAAGAGATGACTCCTGCTGGGGAGCCAACAGGAGATCCAGTTCTGCAGCTGGTTGAGAAAGGAAAACATGTGCCTGCTCTTGCTGTGGTGCCAGAGCTGGTGAGGGAGCTGCAGGTGGACCTGGCACGAGCTCTGCGGGTGCAAATTCAGCATGCACTGGAATTGCCTCTGCAGTTGCAGGAGAAGGAAACATCACTGACTTTCCAGGGACTTCTCAGGGCCAGAACTTCCCACTGCCTGTCAAAGCAGCTGTGTGCATGAACACAGCCCCAGTAAAGCCTTCCAGTTTGCATCCCCACACTGACTGCTGAGGGGATCATGTTCCTGTGTCTCCCATCATCTGGGCACATTGCTGAGTTCAATAGCACATTCCTTCCTCTCAAGGCTACAACCCACATTCCAGGGCTCCTTATCTTGTGACTTAGACACTAGGGACTTAGGAGGCTCCAGATGCCCATGAGAAGCTTGGCCTGGGGATCCACCTTGGAGTTCAGCTCCAGTGAGGAGTCAAGCATGAGAGATGCAGATCTGGAGCTAAAAGGGAGATAGCAAAGCAAGAGGTCTGGCCTCTCTTCTAACATTACTTACACAGGTTACCTTAGCAAGAGGAACATTGGTCTCTAGCCCAGCAAGTTCAGTGTCCACTCTCACCCTCTACCAACTACAGTGTGGCAGTGTGGGCCTTTGGATCCCCGAGAGGCTGAAAGAATGCTCCATGGGAGGCAATCCTTGCTTACTGGTATGACACCATTCCCTTCTTTAGGGAAGCGTGACAGTTTCTCCCTACTCTTACACTTGCAGGTCAGCTCAACAAAGGCAAAGGCTGATATCTGTAATGTCTTTCCACTCAAGGCCTCAGTGCTGGTGCTCCATGAATATCTGAGAAGTGAGGAGTCATCGATGTCTATCCCGACTTTCTCCAGTGTCTAGATCAGACAAAGATCTGCTGCCCAGTTCTCTTGGTCTCTGTAGAATTCCTCCTACATTGTCTGTAACCACTTCTAAGGTTGGCCTTGGACATAGAAAGACTTCCTTGAGGTGAATAATATCTGTTCTTCTGCCAATTCTGACTCTGTGGCCTCCAAAGAACATCAAAACTCAAAAGCACAGTGGTTGCACCTGTTCTGCTTAGAAGATCATGGACAATACTCAGAAAAGTGTCTTCACACAGCGTGTCTTCATGTGTATTTTGGCTTGATGACACCCACCCACTTTGCAATGATACATGTAGGCCATGGACACTTTGCCATCCCTAAGAATTCCTGCCCTGAGCATACCCTGAATCACCTTGAGTGACTCTCCAATCTCCTTTCCAATGAATAGAACAGTTTTCCCCATGTGTGTGTGTCAGTGAGGGGGGTGGAAGGTCATCCCTGGGAATCAGGACAGCCTCTGTAGCAAGTCTTCATGGGGCCAAGGCCACAGCTAATCCCTTGCCATGGAACCCCTATTTCATCCTCAGTGAGCCTGCACTCTAGACCCACTCAGCACCCCACAGTTCAGTGTTGTAAACTGAGACTGAGGTGCTTGCACATGGCCAGGACTTGAATACACAGGTGGCCACATCCTGCGGAGTTGCTCAGATGAGAACTTAACTTCCCTGTATCTGAACTAGTCCTGGACTCAGTGTTTATGAGTGACTGGTGGTTGGGCCTAAGGATATGTGTTCTGGGCTTCCTCTTGTCTCTGGGTGCCTCTGGGAACCTCTGTGTGCCAATGAGTACTGACCTGAGTTGCTGGCAGCTGGTTGTTTACAGTTGGGCTTCCTGAAGCATCTGCACCAAGTGAACCATCCTCTCCATATGTTTCCTCGTGGTTCCCTGACACAGGGTCCTGATGCTGGGCCACTAGCCCTGGGAAAGCAGCGTAGCATGTTGCTTGTTCACTCTCTCAAACCAGCCATCTATGAAAGCCAACTATCACCAGACCACAGTGCCTGGTGACCAGAGCCTTCAGAGTTCTGTTTGGACTTGTCACCAAGGAAGTGAGGTCATGTGCTGGAGTCCACAGTTGAGGCTCCCCTTCTGATGCCTCCTTTGTTTTTATTGTGAGCTAATCTGTGTCCTCCTTATAAACAGCAAGTTAAAAAACTAGCAAAATGTGTGTGTTTTTAGACTTTTCCATCCAAATGATCCTTTCCCTTGAGGATGAGGTGCACAGTTTCTTCATTTAGAGATTCCTCAAATTTTATTTTGACTGTCTTTTCTGGACTTATGTTAGTTTCATTTCATTATCACCAAGGAGCATGGAGATGTTCCCAGAAGGCACTTAATAATTTTCCTTGAAGGATATGAAATGTTTCATGTTATAACACCCATCTGTGCAGGAAAGGAGGATTCATAGCAAGTTTTACTCTCACATGCCTATGAATAATCATTTCATCCTTAGATGTTTACCTCAGCCACACACTGTAGTGCTCCGTACTCTGACCTCCTTTGTGTGGGACAGCAGGTGGTGAGGGCAAGGGGAGGCTTTGCAAGGCCATGGACATCATCATCCCTTGCTGATGAAGGACACATGGGCACCCCTCCTGGGGAATTTGTCTCCTAGTCACTGTTTTCACTTCCTGTTCTCTCATCCTAAACAGACCATGGGCTTTGTGTCCCTGCTGGGTAGTTTGCCTTTCCTAGAGGTGATGGCACTGAGCCTGTTCAGTCTGGATGCTCTTGGTTGGTCTCCTTCAAGTAGCATCTCTGTGCTGGGCTCTCCACGTACTGCTAATTATTGGTGGTGGAGCCACCACACACTCTCATGGGGCTGAACCTGCCAACTGCAACTTGTTCATGCATCTGTCACTCATCTACTGATCCCATTTGTTCTGTTTCTGGGTTGGCCCTGGAAAGCCAGCTGCCACAGCCATTCTTATACACAGTCTTGAGTGGACATAGACTTTTATTTAAAAGAAAAAGTACTAGGGGCTGGGGATTTAGCTCAGCGGCATAAGCATCTGCCTTGCAAGCAGGCAGTCGTGAGTTCGATTCCTGGTACCGATAAAAAGGAAAAAGAAAAAAAAATGCAAAAAAAAAAAAAAAGAAAAGAAAAGAAAAAGTACTTAGATGTGAAATTTCCAGATTATATGTCTTGTGTATGGTTAACTTACAAACTGTTAAGGTACCCTTGGAAGGATTATTTAAAATCAGAGTTAGGTGGTTGTTATGTTATGTTATGTTACAGTATGTTTAGTCTTGGTGAGGATTTTGAGTCTCCTTCAGTGCATTTTCAGTGCTTTCTGATTTCATTTTGTAAAACTCACTGGATAAACTATGACACATCACATAATCCTTGGGTAATTTTATTTTGGAAAAAATTTAGAAAGTAAATGAAAGCCATCCTTGGTAGTAAACATCTCTAACGTGAGAAGTTACAAGGCTGAGGCAGCAAGATTGCTGTGAGTTGAGGTCAGCCTGGGCTACAATGTGAGTTCAATGAAAGTCTAAACTTCTTAGCAAAATCATGTCTCAAAAATAAATAAATAAATCAAAACAAAAGATACATTTAAAAAGGTTTAAAAAGACACAAAACCATCTATAAATCAACAAATCAAATCTTTGTGAATTTTTCTTACATATGTACTTTAGTCAGCACACTGAGCATTAGGTTTACCATGAGGTAGACATTGATCTACTGCCAAGAAGTTGAACTGTTTCAACTTTTTTGACCTTTGAACTGAGATGAATGTAGATATGCTAATGAATATATACTCTTAGGATTTGGAGAGCTTAGTATAAAGAGAATTTGATGGTTCTTTTTATTTTTGTACTAACTTTATATATGGAAGTAGGATTTGAGCAAAGGATTACTGTTTTTTGAAAAGACTTTCTTGTCTTATTTTAATGTAACTCAAGTACACATTAATAAGGACCACATAAAAGATGCTATTGTTAAGTCTGCAAAAGAATAAAATACAGAAGAATAATGAGAGAATAACATTGGCTACTGTATTGTGCACAATGATTTCTTAATGATCTATATTTTCATACATTTGTAAAATTTGTTATTCTCTTTACAAATTTTAAAGCATGATCTCACTACGATTGTGAGTTTCCCAGGCCATGCTTAAACCTTTTCTTATTCAATCTCCCTCCCTCTCCCAGAGTGCTAGAATTGCAGGTATTATCTTGAGTTGGTAATCAGCAATAATTTTGTGCATTGATACAAAGAAATATTTGGCTTTGATCTTTAGACACTTTGCAGAAAGAGTGGATCTAGTTAAGCCATCTCCCAACTTCCTAACTGGCAGTTTTTTCAAAGTAAATAGGATTGAAAATCCAATTAACAATCTTTGTAGATTCTCTATTTTGTAACTGTGGTCATCATGTTCTTCAGAATATCACTGCAAATGCCTTCTATACTGGGACTGAGGCTTGGTGTCCTTGAAGCACATTCTCTCTTTTTTTCCCCTAATGGATTTTGATGATTGTTTGAAGTCAAACCACAAGAAAAGTGTGAAACCTAATGCACTTGGGCACACTGCCCTCCAGAAGGCCAGGACAGTGTAAAATATTATTTTTTCTAACATTGGACTTTCCAAGTTGTTTTGTTTTGCATTCAGTTTCTATGGATTGAATACTGAGATTTGCACTTAGCTCCATGGCCTTTCACATTTAAATTTCTTTTTATTTTCATCCAGGTTCCGGATAAGTGGCTATATTGCTGAGGCTCTCCTTAAGTTGGTGATGTTTCTGCCCCAGCCTTCCAGACTGCTGAAATTACAAACACACCACCAGACCTGGCTTCATCACAGTGTTGTTAAAAACTCATTGGCTGAGCATGGAATGTTGAAAATGCCTGCAAGTCTTGCACCCTGGAGGCTGAGGCAGCAGGATTCCTGGGAGTTCCAGAAAAGCCTGCAACACACTCTGAGTTCAGCTTAGGCGAGAGGTACACAGGAAGAACTTGACCAAAAACTGAAAAGAAAAAGAAAGAAAACTAAAGGAAAGGGAAATGAAGGAAAGCGGAGGGGGTAGAGGGAGGGCAGGGAAGGGAAGGAAAAGGAGAAAGAAAACAAAATTCTTGGTGACTGTATGAGTTTTTCTCTACTCGGCAGGCCTTTTTAATCTGTGGTCCAGTTCTTGCAAAATAGGACCCTTTTGACTCTTGTCACACTATTATATACCAGGAAACTATGTATTTTGTTGCCTCTACTTTAATGTTTTTTCCATGGCTATAGGATGACTGTTTGTCCTTGCCTGTGCATTTTCATTTTGTTTTTTCTATCAGTGCCAAAATGGAACTGGTATTTTGACAGGAATGGCATTTAAACACCTGGTTGCTCTGGGTAGCATTTACATTACAACAACATGAATTCTTCCCATCCACCATCACAATCTGTCTTTTCTTCTCTTAGTGCCACTTCACTCATTGCTTCAATTTCTACAATTTTCCAAGAACAGGTGAGTTTGGTTTAAATTTTACATAAGTATTAATCCTTTTGGATGAATTATGAAATGAATTATCTTCCTTGTATTTGAGTCTGCAGTTTGTTTTTAAGCACATAGATATGAATTGATTATGACATATGGATATTGTACCTTGAAACTGAATTTATTTTTCCATTTGTTCTAAAAGTTTTTCAGTGTAGTTTTAAGTTTCTTATATGAAATGTTGTGTCCTCAGGAAACTGAGACACCTCTTAATTCTTCCTTTCTGATTTGGTAAACTTTTGGTTCTTATTGTTGACTCAATTCTAGGACTAGGACTTCAAGTAGTGTGTTGAAAAGAGTCCAAAGCCTGGTCATGTTCCTGGCCTGAGAAGCAAATCTTGCAGCTTGTCAGCCTCTGAGCATGATGTCAGTGATGGGCTTGTCATGTCTGTTCTTTGCTGTACTGAGATTCATTCCTCCTACACACGGTGTGTGAATGGTTCTTATCATGAAAGGATGGTGAACTTTTGAATTTCTCAAAGTGATTTTTCCAAATCTCTTGAGGGTTTAGCTGTGTCTCATACTGTGAATGTGGCAAGTGACACTGAATGATTTGTGCAAGTGGAACCATTCTAGCACCACTGAGTGTGAATCCAGTGTTTATTGTGGTGTTTAAATTTTGCATGTGCTGGTGAATTTAGCTGATGAGCATTTAGTTGAATATTTTTGTGTATGTTCATTAAGAATATTTGCCATTAGAACATTACCATTTTTTTTGAGCATTATGGTCTGGCTTCATTTTCAGGGTGACTTCGTCACTTGAAAGGAATTGGTGGTGGTTCCCTTCCCTTGAAAGACATGAAAATAATTAGTATTTATTCTTTTTCAAAATTTTATTTTGATATAGTAAAATACAACAGAGCAAACAGAACAAAGCACATGAAGACAATGCAGTGAAATTGATACAAAACTTCACAGCAGGGTCCATGATAACAGTAATATGTACCATAGTACATCTCATTATCTTCACAATTGGTTTCCATTCAGTTAGTTATAGTGAAATCCAAACAAACACAGAACATTTTAAAACCAGTCAAAAGATAATATTGAATAGAGAAAAACAATTAATCAGAACACAGCAAAAAATTAAAGACAACATTTCTTTTCAAACACAAGATAGAAAAAAATCCCCCATATTTTCTATATTGCACACAGTCATCTTCCCAAGAGATGCTCTCCTTGCTAACCAAAGTTGGGCAAGTGAGATGTATGGCTCTCAGTCCATGCACCAGTAGGCTCACTGGAGATGCTGCCTGGTTCAATTCCTGGCTTGCATCAGGGGTGCTTTCCAAGGAAGGCAGGAGAATTGTTTTCTTGTTCAGCTGAGTAAATCCCAACATGGCCAGATCCAGTATTTATTCTGTACTATACACTTCATACAAGTCAGCAGGACATTTATCATATTCTGGCATTTGTTGTTGTTATTAAGCAGTTATGATTGTTGATTCATTGCCCGTGTTTGTTAATGTTATGTCAAATGGTGTGTTTTTTTCTGAGGGTGTGGGTCAGGGACAACATGGGAGATCATGTACCGATTAAGGATCACATCACATTTTACTTAGCGATGTAGCCATTTACTTTTGTATCTTCAAACTTCCCCTACAGTATATATTTTTTTGAGTAATCTGTTAAGTTATTTAGTCTTTTAAAGCACATTGTTGCAGGTGCAATTACTCCTGGAGGACACTGGGGCAGGCTAGGGCCAGGTCTCTTATTTCAGGCTTTGTACCATTACCTGCCTGCAGTGTTCCCACCTCCTGACCTGCTGCCTAAAAACAAATGTCTTGCTCCACAGCTGTGGTGAATTCACATGTGGCAGTTGAGATCTCACCTGGGTGGAAGACATTCAGTCAAGGTAGGCTCTGAAACATGCTGATCTTCTTGTACAGAGTTCCCGTGAGTGAGACATGGGGACTCAGGACTGCAGGGACGAACTTGGACAGCAGGGCCACAACAGCCCTCTCTTTTCCAGCATGCAGTGTACGCTGTTTGTTGAGAAGCTGACTGATGGATGAGGAGTCCTGACCTGAGACTTTCTTGCCCATGGTACACTACTAGATGCCGTGGTGTCCTCCACATCTGCATGGTCCATCTTCCTCCTACTTCGAAATTCCACAGAGATCTGAGGAGCCCTGGGCTTCCCCTTCAAGGCTCCAAATCTATGGTGAGTTTTAGTGTGAATTTTATGATCAGGAAATTCAATTTGTATACATTTAACCTGGACATTCCACTTCTATGGCCTCAATATAAAAAATGAGATTGAGAGATACCCATGATCTCTTCTTATTCAGTTAGGAGTGTGGACAGTTGGAAACCGTGAATGTACCACAGCAGAGCTGCTCAGTCAATTATACAATTATAGTCACAGAAAATGCTGAAAGAAGGCCATGTCCTAGGCCATGTCCTGGATGCTACCTGAGATGATACAAGAGCTCATAGCCTGGCCCTCTCTCCACCCAGCAATGAAAAGACCCAGGCCTGAATAGCTGGCGAGGACAGAAGAGAGGAGCTCCTGGAGAGCAGAGCACTGAACCTGGGGGGAAGCCTTTTTAGTGTTTTTTCCATTCCATTGCATTATTTATGGTGTTGTATTCAATATTCCTTTTATTCAAATAAGTTAATATTTAATTGTGGCTAACTTCTTGAATAGGTATGTAAACATGGATGATTTAATTTCATTATATATACTGAAAGTTATGCACAATACAGACACTTCAAATATCACTATAAATATAAAATAAGGAGGCTTGGTATTCAGCAAGCTAACACATCGCTCATAACTAACTTCTGAAAATTCTAACACATAAAGCCATGAGGATCCTGCTGTGGTGGGTGTCCTTGCCCTTCCTACCATAAAAGCCACTGAGCTGACCTATGCCTACTACTGCCAGAGGACAACAAGAGTTTTTCTTCAGTGTCTTTTTCCAGCAAGGAAGTCCTGAATCTTCCTGCTTTCAGGCAGCACAGGGAATGTGCAGCTTGTCCAGGAGCCCAGCACTGCCTGCCTTACACCCTTTTCCCCCCACCTCATCCATGCTGCAGCCCTGCAGGAAAGGGAAGGCAGAGCATCCAGGATGCAGCAAAACCTCTGATTCCTCAGCCCCAGGGGCCTCAGTTCCTGGGTCCTGGTCTCAGCCTCCTGAATCTCAGGATTCAGGTGCTATCCTGAATTCGTCTAGCTTGGTGGGCAGGGCACCCAATCTGCACCTCTGGGGATCAAGACCACGAAGGCCACTGTCTTCAATGACCCTTCTACTCTGCAAATTTTGCTTCTATCTTTGCAACTGAGGCAGTGGCATTGGAACAAAACACAATATTTTCATTACATTTCTCTTTGTTGTTATTTTTTCTGGCTTCTTTGCTTTTTAAAGCATATATTTAGAACTGCATTTTGCCAAAAAAAAACCAGTTCTTTGTCTTTTCACTTCCCAGATAACTGAAGTTTTTACAGATTTCTACTGTAGTTCAAACCCTATGTGCCTGAATGCTGAGAATCCACTCTCAAGCTTGGTAGAATGAGGGAAGCAAAGCAGAAACTGAAATTGACGACACTGCTGTGCCTTCCAGCATTTTGTACAGCAAACCCTGAATCATGCCTTTTTACCCATAACATATGGGCTTCAATACCAAGTGAATCTGCCACTGACAAATGAGTTTCCTACATTTACTTCAAACAATCTCATTTCCCCTCAACTTGCTAAGCACATGGTCTAAGGATTCTTACACCCAAACTTCAAAAATAATTTCTAGTAAACAAGAGACTGCTACCCATCCTGAAATCATGGTGGGGTTGTATGTAAAGACATAGTCTGATCCACATCGAGGCAATCATGAGCTAAGGGGGCAGAGATGGCTTGTGCAGATAGAAACACTTTGAAATTGTCAATCAGCAGCAGCATCAAGGAGGGAGTAGAGCTGCCAAACCCTCACATTTGGGTGATGGAATCATTTGGTGGGTTTTGCCTTGGGTTTACTGAGGTGGCTCAGTAAATCTAGGTTGCTGTAGTGCAGTGCCAAAGGGAAGTCATGTCCAAGTAGCATTTATTTGGAGTTATTCTTTTGCAATTGTGAAACCTGCATGCATGAGGTTTCACACCTCTGCCACTGAAGAATCATCCACAGGCATTATTTCCATGACTTGTAAAGGATCAGTTTATTTACACAACATGCAGAATGCTGTTCTCAGCCTTGTTTTTCTCACACTTGTGCATTTTCAATCATTTCTTCAAAAGGAATCTAAACGATTTAGTTTGAGCAAACTTCAATTGTGTTGCCGTGCTCCAATGTGATGTCCTTGTTGACAGACCTGAAGAGGAAGTGAGGTGGACCTGCTGGTGGTTCAGCTCCAGAGGGATACTCTGCTCAGGGTATCACTCAGGGCTGTCTCTCAGCTGGCTGGCCACTCTGGCATCCAAATGCCCTTGCTCAGTGTTGTCCCTGGTGTTTGGAAGAACTGGTTTGCAGTGTAGACTCCCAGCGCACTGGTTAGCCCATGAAAAACCTTGCTGTGCTGAGTTTTTCACCCCTAGACCTGCACTTCAAAGCCCCTGGCCAGAGTTCCCTCCAACAATCATGCATGGCTTCTCCAAACAGCTCTCCTCTGCATGCCCTACGTGAAGGCTAGGGAGGTTCCCAATTCCTTCCTGCTTCAAACAGTACTGTGAATCAATCTCTTGAAAAGAAATCTTGAAAATTTGTGTAGCATTCTCTGTTGGAGAAACCTCTCTTCTTAGTCCTGTGAGGTCTAGTGATGGCTCTGTATATAGCTGTGATGGGAGCTATGGTACAGGACTCTGTCCCCCATGTTCTCTTCATCGCTGTTCAGCTCCTGCCTTAAAATGTGCCATTGGATGGGGAGACAGCACATCTCAGTGATTTGTGCTTGTGCTTATCAACTTTGGGAGGCTGAATGTTTTCTGCACCTTTTGGCCACAGGTGGTGATTTCCTTTTGAATTACAAGACTTTCTCACTTCTCTCACAAAATGAACTGGTGAGACCTCTTTTACTCCGATAATTCAAACCCTGGGAAGGTGAAGCACTTTCATCACCAATCACAGCACTAAACAATGAACCAATCACAGATGCTAGGTTTAGCTGCCTCTTTGACTTCATGAGGCTTTGGTGGGGACACCCAGATACAAACAATAACACCTTTGAAAGTAAATCCTCTGAAGATGCCCATGCTCTGGACTAGAAGATAATTCCTTGCCTTAGTCCAGGGTTTATCTTATTTTATTTTATTAATTTATTTTTTAAATCTCTCACTGTGTAGTTCAGGCTGGCCTTCAATTCACTATGTAAATTAGGCTGACCTAGACCTTGGAATAATCCTCCTGCCTCAGCTTCCTAAGTGCCAGGATTACACGCATGTACAATCACACCCAGCTATTGTTTGTTAAGCTGTATTTATTGATTTACTTGAGATTACTCAATTCAATTATATTTGTTATACTTAAGTATACAAAAATGCTAATAAATGTAATAAAATTCCAGCCCAATGTAAACAACTTAGCAACTTAGCAAGGCCCTGTCTGGGAATATATTATGATAAAAGGACCAAGGCACTGGATTCAATCTTCATCACAGCAAAATTAAATAAATCTATAAATAACAGACTTTGTATAAAATAATCTATAAATAAACAATACTGCTTAGAAATAAATCTATAAAAAACAAAATTGCTTGTCAGTAAATCTGTAAGTAAATAAAGCTTTTGTGGATAGCTCAGATCAGAAGTGTTTTAAAAGCAATTTTATTTCATTATAATTGACATACAATGAACTAACAGGGTTAAATACAAAATTGGATGAAACTTGACATGGGTCAGAGATGTAGCTCATTGGCAAAGTGCTCCCTGGCAATCACAGGGTACAGAATATGGTTCTTGGTACCAAAAATAAACAAATCTGAAATTAAAAACAAACAAACCTCTAGGAATCTTGTCATACATGAGCCCCTTGAAAATCATCACTGTAGTGGTGATGTATACGTCACCTTCACATTTTCCTTATGGTTCCTTATAATTGCTTCCTTCCATCCTAAGCAATGTGTCTGCTTTTTGTCTCTGGGAAACACTTTGTATTTTCTAGAGTTGACAGGTCTGTAACTACACAGGATGCTGGTATACTAGGATGCTAAAAATTAAAATAATTGATTAAAAGATAATTAACAAAATAGTTATTTAAAAATATAGTTATTAGTAATATTGTCATGATGTACTAAACTCATTACCCTAGTAACCAAGCACCAACCACATAGTTATAAATTAACTAACTGCATAGTTCTGCTGCTCTGTAATGCGTCACCCCCTCCCCCCATCTTAGTGACCTGTGTGATATGTCAACATTTGTTCCTCTTGTAAGAGACAAATGATCTTGTGTCAACCATTATTCCCTTTATGAGAGATAAATGTTCCCAGAATTGGCAGCCCAAGGGCTATGAATTGGCTAACCACCCACTGTGAAATGCCTCTTACCTCTGCAAAGGGGAACAAAGGCCCACCTTATTTCTGTTTCTCATCACTATGTACTTAATGATCAATGAGCTAATCATAAATGAACTATAAAAATCAGTCAAAACTCTAACTCAGTTGCAAAGCTTTGCAAATTCCATCTGCAGAGTGTCGCTGGGCCAGCTAAAATAAAAGCGCTTCTTTTAAAAAAGACATCTTGTGCCATTTGTCATCTTGGGGTCTTGCCCGTTTTTCATCATGGGGCCCTGTTTTTTGAGTAGAGTACAACATTTGGGGGGCACTCCGGGATTACATGGGGACCCCTCCCCACATTTTTTCACCAATCGATCGGCTTGAAACATCTGTAAGTATTTGGATCTTTTATTCTTTGTAATTTGAGTGCGCACCTTTGAAGTTGCAGAGAGCTTGGCTGGTTCCTTCTGCACCCGAGCAGGATGCCCTCCGGGACAGGGCTTCTAGGCCATTTGTGATTTGGGATTTTTTTTATCCATTTGGTTTTGTGCTTGGCATATTTTTACGGTGGAGCCATTTGTTCATTTGAATCTGTTACCTCAGTACAAACATTTAGATTTCTTTTTTCTCTTAAACTACTGTTGCAGGTTCCATGCGGCTTATTGGACTTAAGGGTCATAATGAAAATTTATTTCCCTTTAGGTCACCGAACCACGGACAGAAAATCCTTTGTTTTTGTCTTTAATGTTGGTCTTGTCTTTTGTGGCGCCTTGTTTAATGTTTTAGTTCTCAACTGATTATGTACAACATTGGCATGTCTTTAAAAGTGTTTTTCTGGTTAAAATGTAAATATATAACAATACATATATATTTACACACACAGACACAGATATATATATATATATATATATATATATATATATATATATATATACATATGGCTTTTAAAATCATATTGGCATTACCAAATAAAGCCAGGTCATACTGTTATTGAGCCAGTTTAAAAAGTTACAGTTTTTAAAGTGTAACATTTTAAGATGGTAAAAAGACATAAAATGATTTAATATATTTTAGACTACTAAGAAAGTCACTTCAAGGATTTTGTTAAAATTTTTAATGTTGTCTAAAAAGCTAGAAAAAAGGTAATTGGTAAAAAACAGAAACAGAAAAACAAATGTGTTCAGAATTTGACAGTATTGGATCAGTAAATCTTTACTGCAAAATGTTTCCATTAAAATGAGATTGTATTCTAAAAAGGGGAGGACAAACTAGAGCCCTTTGTCATCCCAAGTTTATATAATGATAAAAAGTCAGTGTTGACCATATATAAAATATATTTGCCTATGAAAATAAAAATTAAAAAGGACTGTAATTCTCAGTCCCATCCGGACTAGAAGCCATCAGCGTTCAGAATTCCTGTACTCCTCTTCCTCACCCCCCTTTTTCTAAGGACCCTCGGGGCCTTATTTCTCTTTTGAAATTTGTCTTCTCCATTCATCACCCCACTTGGGATGACTGCCAGCAGATTTTACAGGTTTTGTTTACAGTAAAAGAGAGAGAGAAAAAAAACCTTCATGTTGTGGGATAAAAAGCAGTGTGCATTCCAAATAAAAACCTGTCCTCTGATCCCAAATGCCAGAACCATGTTTTCCCTTTGTCCTGCCCCGATCGGACAACCAGAGGTAATAAGGCTCTCGTTCAGTATTGCCAGTTGTTCTCAGAAGTCTTTAAGGGCTGCCAGAAAACCCACCAATTTGTCCAAGGTAACAGAGGTGAGACAATTAGATGATGAGTCTTCCTCGGGGTTTCTGGAGAGATTGCTCGAGGCCTATTACATTTATACACCTGTAGATCTGGTAGCACCTAAAAAGGCAAGGGCCATTAATAATACCTTTGTAACTGTCAGCACCTGATATTAAACAAAAGTTGCAAAGAATTAAGACATTTTAAAAAATGCCCCTCAGTTAGTTATTAGAGTTTTCTTAAAACTGACTCTTTCCTCCAGCTGGTGCAAGCCATTCAACAGATTCCAGTTCCATGACTAAAAAACAAATATAAAAATTTCTAGGAGCCATAGAATATTGCCTGCTTTAGATTACAGACTCATGAGACCAGGCTTTTCAGCAATTGAAATCAGCCTTAACAGAAGCTCCAGTTCTGGCTGTGTCAAAGTTGCAAAAACCTCTTTCCCTCTATGTTGATAAAAAACAAGGGATAGCAAAAGGAGTACTGACCCAGAGTTTAGGACCATGGCAAAAGCCTATTGCCTATCTTTCCAAGAGACTTGATAATGTGGCAGGGCAATGTCTGCCTTGCCTGCAGATGATTGCCTCGGTGGCCCTCCTGGTGAAAATGGCCCAAAAGGTGACATTTGGAGAAAAACTTTTAATTATCTCCTCTCATTCACTGGAGACTCTCATCAAAGCTTCACCGGATGGATGGCTGCTATCAGGCATTACTTCTAGATCTGACTACCATCAGTTTCAAGGGGACAGTGTCTTTAAACCCAGATACTCAGCTGCCTGATGATGACCTCTCCTTGCCCCTCTGATCATTTCATGGGGCTTTGACCAGACTTGACAGATGAGCCACTGGCCGGAGTTCCATCATATTTCTCTGATGAAAGCAGTCACATATATCAAGGTAAGTAGGTCATGGGAGCCACTGTCACAGACTCTCAGATTCTATGGGAACAAATCTTAGAGCCAAAAACATCAGCCCAATGGGCTGAACTCATTGCCCTCACTGAGGCCTTCAAGTTGTCAGACAGATAGCAGATATGCATTTGCTACTGCCCATGTTCATGGGGCCATTTATCAGGAATGAGGTTCACTCATTTAAGGGGGCCAAAAGATAAACATGCTCCCCAAGTTTTGGATTTGTTAGCTGCCATTTGGATGCCAAGGAATATGGCTATTAAATAATCTAACAGATGCAGCTCCCCAAAAAGCAGCCACAAAATCAGTGGGGATTTAGATAATCCTGGCATTGCTACTGATTCCACCCACTCTGCCAGAGCCCTTTTGCACTCAAAAAGACTTACATTTGGCAGCTCAACTCCAAGCAAAGTCTGATATCCCTGGGGGCTGGTACCAACTGCCTCATACTCAAGTCCTCCTCTGCGAGGCCTTCAGATAAAAACTCATCCAACAAGCTCATCTGTCCACTCACATGGGAGGATCAAAACTCGCTGCCGTTTTTGAGATCATTTCTTTATCCCTCAGTTATCGAAGCTTACTCAGTCTGTGAGCCTTAGAGGCCCTCAGTGCCAGTTGGTAAATCTTAAGCAACCACAACAAATGAAAACCACTTGGTATCATGGGACTGTGCCTGAAAAACATTGAGAATTAGATTTTACAAAAATAAAAAAAAAACCTGGACTTCAAGGGAATGAGTACTGGTAGATAGCTTTTCCTAATAAGTCTTGAGTCAGCCCTGATAGCAGTTTTCCCAATTTGTCCTCCCTTTATCCATGGGGTCTGACAATGGCCCGGGTTTTATAGCCCAGATAACTGAAAAACTAACCCAAGCTTTGCAGATTGATTATAAACTCCATTGTGCTTACCGGCCTTAAAGTTGAGGACAAATAAAAAGTATAAACCAGACTTTAAAAATGGTAGTAACTAAGATGACATTCAAAACTGACGAGAACTGTGTGAGTCTCCTTCCTTTTTCCCTCTTGCGTGCACAATGTACCCCCTATGTTACAGTTGTTTCCCCTTTAATGTTCTATGTGGGAGACCTCCTCCTCTTATTCCTAAGATTTCTGAAAAAAAAATTAGCTGAGCTGGCTAATCAAGATCTTGCTAAGTTCCTCCAGGCCCTTTAACTTGCTCTGACTTCCATCCATCAGTTATTCCGAGAACAACAACCTCTGCCTACAGCCCATCCTGAAGACAAACGTCCTGCCGTGAAACCTAGGACTCTACTCATCAAGAGACATCACCGTGAGTCCCTCAAACCATGGTGAGAAGACCCTTACACAGTGGTCCTCAGCACTCTGACTGCCTTCAAAGTCACAAAAAAGCCTGCCTCAATTCATCATTGCTACCTCAAGCCAGTTCTGGCCTCTGACAGCAATCAACCTACAGGTAAGTGGACTGTTGTTCCCTCCAAGGATTCTTTAAAGCTTAAGATTGCCAAATGTATCTGATAATCTTGTTCTTAGGTGTTTTTCCTTATGGACACCCCAAGGAGATACCTTGTAACCTACTGTTTAAAACTTACAATTACTGACTATTTCACTGGTAAATTATTGGAAGCCAATGCTACTGTCTATAAGATAATTAAGATAAATTTATGTTCCCTATTAGATAACATCCCAGCAAAAATTAGACAAAAAATTGTTGTTGGGTGTGCATGTCATGCTGCCTGATTGGTTGCTAATCGAGACTTACAGGGACCTATGTATTCAAAAAAAATTACCGTCCACTTACTGGTATCTTTGTCCCCAAAAGCAACAGCCAGCCTCTGATTATAGGTGTTCACAATCCATAGAGACAAAATATTTTGTAGACATTGGGGTTGTAAATTTGTATCTCCTTGACAGGGAAATAAATGGGGTCTTTAACTTTTTCCTCACTTTTGAGACCCAATCTTCTGTTCTCCTCCACTAGACTTCCTGCTCCTGAGACCTTTTTGCCCTCTGCGATTTCTGTGACATCTCTAGCCCCTTCTTGCCTCTGGACATTGCTTATGGCAAATCAACTTTTAATTCCTGTACAGATGACACCTTTGTTGGTGGGATGCTAAGCCCTGGCTCACACTGGACAATGTACAGGGTGCTCCAGGAATCTGTGTTTACTCTGCCTCCTACTCCTTGCACACTTCCCCTAATGCTGCACTCTATAATCCTACCTCTTCAGCTTTGATTTATACTTTTTCCTATCCTGCTAATCAACACCTTGTTGCTCCCAATGGAGCCTGGTTTGCCTGTAGTTCTAATATAACTCCTTGTTCCATGCATCACCTGTTTACCCAGTGCCCTGAGCTTTACATATTAGTCCATATCTTTCCCCAAGTGTATTGGTACCCTAGAGATAATGGTAAGAGTCACTTGTTCCCTAGCTTTGACTTAAAGAGTCCAGTAAGAGCAAAAAAATCCTGCATTATTACCTGTATTACTAAAAATTGAGATAACAAGGTCAATAGGTTTAAGAGTGTCCAGCCTAATAGTCAAAAGACCAAAATTATAGACACTTATGTGTACTCATTGACCAAGATTTAGCAGCCCTTAGTGATTCTGTCTCCAAATTAGAGGATTCTTTAAGTTCACTGACTGAGATGGTTTTATAAAACTGGCGGGGTCTAGATCTCCTGTTCCTAAAGGAAGGAGGCTTTTGTCTGACATTAGGAAAATATTGTTGTTTGTATGCCAATCATTCTGGGGTTATCAGACAAAGTATGGCCAGCCTTAAAGGACAGCTACAGGATCAAGAACAAGCCAGACAAACTGAAAAGAATTGGTTTGAGAGATGGTTTTCTCTATCTCCCTGGTTGACAACGTTAATCATAGCAGCCTCCAGACCTCTATGAATCTTACTTACTTGTTTAACAATTGGACCTTACATCATAAACAGATTAGCAATGTTATACTAAGATGCTAAAAATTAAAATAATTGATTAAAAGATAATTAACAAAAATAGTTACTTAAACATATAGTTATTAGTAATATTGTCATTCTATACTGAGCTCATTACCCTGGTAACCCAGGACCAATCACATAGTTATAAATTAACTGACCACTTTGTTCTGCTGTTCTGTAATGCATTATCCCCCCACCTTAGTGACCTGTGTGCTATGCCAACTTTTGTTCCCCTTGTAAGAGACAAATGATGCTGTGTCAACCACTGTTCCCTTTATGAGAGACAAATGTTCCTGGAATTGGCAGACCAAGGGCTATGAATTGGCTAACCACCCACTGTGAAATGCCTCTGACCTCAAGCAAAGGGAAACAAAGTCCCACCTTTTTTCTGTTTCTCATCACTATGTACTTAATGATCAATGAACTAATCATAAATGAACTATAAAAATCAGTCAAAACTCTAACTCATTTGCACAGCTTTGCAAAATTAAATCTGCACTGTGTTGCTGGGCCAGCTAAAATAAAAGCACTTCTTTTTAAAAAATCACCTTTCCCCATTTGTCATCTTGGGGTCTTGCCCCGTTTTTTAATCATTGGGCCCTGTTTTTTTTTTTTTTTTTTTGAGTAGAGTACAACAAAGAGCTGAGTGCCAATTAGTGGCAAGGGGAACGTAGAGTGTGAAGTCCTCGGGTGTCCCTGCCTCACCAGAAGGAAATGGTTAATTGGACTAGCAATTTGGTTCCATTTCAGCAATAATTGTCACCCCCATGCTTGGCAATATGATCACTTTCAGAATTCAGCATTTATTTGAGTCTGAATGAGTAGCAAGCTTGTCTTGGAGAACTGATGCTTGCTTTTATTTCATCCATACTCTGTTGCAGACCATTACTATCATTTAAATGTAATGTCTTCACTTTACACGGTAACTATGTCCCTTTTGTGTTCACATACTGGGTTTCTAGGTGAAAAATTAATAGAAACGAGTGAAAATCATGAAAATGAAGTCTGCTGCCTCTAACACAGACTTCCAACTCTCTGTACTGTTGTGTCCTGCCCTGGCCTGTTCTCAGATTATTTTCTGACATCAGTGGAATTTTTATTCCTGGAGGATTGAACCTTAATCCTGAAAACATTTGCAGTCCATTATGGAAAGAGTCCACTGATCCTTGAAAGAAAGCAGGGGTAGCCATGAAATGGCAGGGATAAATAAGAAAGTTAGAGAAGACCTAACACCACCACTTCTCAAAATTCAATGAAATCGAAAGGGAAATTGTACTTCCCAATTCATTCCTGGAAGAAAGCATTACCCTGATACCAAAACCCGAGAACAATCCAAATAAGAAAGAGAATTACAGACCATTTTTCCTGGTGAACATTGAAGCAATATCCTCAATAACATACTGGCAAACAGACTGCAGAAGATTGTACAACATGATCAAGTGGAATTATTCCCTGGGACGCAGGGGTAGTTTAACACACATAAATCCATACATATAATACACCGTATTGACAAATCCAAATGCAAAAATCATGTGATCATTTCAATAGATGCAGAAAAAGATTTTGACAAAGTCCATCACCTATTCATAATAAAAAAACCTACAAAAATTGGGAGAGACGATCTTTATCTCAATCTGATTAAAGCCTTTTATTACAAATGAACAGTCAACCTCATACTAAGTGAACAAAAACTGAAAGGTTTCACTCTAAAATCAGGAACAAAACAAGGATGTCTACTGCCTCCACTCTTATTCAATATAGTCCTGGAAACTAGCTGGAGCAATTAGACAAGAGAAAGAAATAAAAGGAATAAAGATAGGAAATGAAATTGTTAAACTATCATTATTTGCAGAAGACATGATACTCTACTTAGAAGGCCCTAAAAATTCCACCAAAAGACTTCTAGTTTAAGAAGCAAATTCAGTAATATAGCTGGTTACAAAGGCAACACTCAACAATCACTAGACTTCATAAACAAGAATAAAAAACTCATGGAAAGAGAAATCAAGGAAAAAATAACTTTTACAATAGCATCCAACAAAATGAAATACTTAGGAATCAATCTAACAAAGGATGTAAATGACCTCTAAACTGTGAACTACAGTACTCTCAACAAGGAGATTGAAGAAGATATTCTAAAATGAAGAGCTATCCCATAGTCTTGGGTAGGGAAATTCAATATAGTGAAAATGATCATACTTTCAAAGCTATTGTACAGATTCAGTGCAATCCCAATCAAAACCCCATAGCATATCTCAAAGAATTACACAAAATAATTCCAAAAATTCATCTGGAACCAGAAGAGACCTAGAGTAGCAAAGGTGATGCTTTGAAACAAAGGAAAGATACGGTTCAACAAAATCCCTGACTTGAAATTATACTATAAAGGTATTGTGATTTTTAAAAAAAAGGTGTGGTACTGACAAAAAACAAAAAAAAAAAAAACAAAAAAAACAAAACCAGACCCAAAGATCAAAGGAACAAATTAGAAGAAGGAGAAACAACCCCAGACCACTAAACCATCTTATCTTTGACAAAGGTGCCAAACAGTGTCATTGGAAGAAAAGCAGCCTCCTCAATAAATGGTGCTGGAAAACCTGGCTCTATACATTCTGAATATTATCTTTCAACGTGTATTAAGCTAAGATCAGAATAGATCAAAGATCTTATATTAAAACAGAATCATTAAATCTGCTGCAAGATAGAGTAAGTAAAACTCTTGAAGACATTGATGTAAGAAAAGACTTTATGAAGAAAACTTGGATTGAACAGCAAAAATCAAAGACAATTAAGTGAGAATCTCACACTACTGAAAAACTTTTTAACAGCAAGAGAAATCACTAACAGAGTGAAAAGACAACTCACAATGTGGGAGAAAGTATTTGCCAACTGTTCCTCAGACAAAGTATTACTATTGAGAGCACGGAAAACTAATAAAATTTCAGTCTTCCCCTATTTAAAGACCCAATCCAAAAATGTGCATCTGAGGTGAAATATACAGTTCTCAAATGAAGAAATAGAAACAGCAAATAAATATGTGATAAAATGTTCTGCATCACTCGTCATTTAACAATTGCAAATTAAATAACACTGATATGTCACCTTGCCCCAGAAAAAATGCCTACTGTCACGAAATCAAGCAATAACGAATGCTGGAGAGGTTGTGGGGCAAAAAGGAACCCTTGTCCATTGTTGGTGGTAAGGCAACCACTGTGGAAATTAGTGTGGAGATTCCACACAAACTAGGTCTACAGGTCCCACTCAACTCAGCTATTCTCCTTCTGGGTATCTACCCAAAAGAATAAAAATCATCATACCACAGTGATATACGTGCACCCACGTTTATAGCAGCACAGTTTGTGGTATCCAGATCTTGGATGGAATGCATGACCTTTAGTTTTCCAGGCAGGCGATTAAGCTAAATCCCTGGACCACTTTTTTACTTTTTAACTTTCAAATAAAATGCGTTTTGGAGAAAAAACAAGGACTGAGGTAAAGACTTTCAGTGCAAATACCCATCAGACGAGCTGAGGTCAACATTCCAGAAGACAGCCAGCTCCAGAAGCCTCCACCATCTTTCATTGGGGATCCACAGTTACAGGGTGGGTTTTTTTTTCTGTAATTATTCTTGGTGGGGAAGGCAGGCAGGAGAGCAGGAGCCAATCAGTGATGAAGAGGCTGGCTGTAAGAACTGTCCAATCAGGCGGGCCAAGGTAGGCGGTCCCTTCCGGTGTCATGGCGTCAATTGAAAAGCCAGGGCCAAAAAGGGACCACTAGATGTTTGCTAGACCACTATTTTTTGCTTCTATTCGCTGTGGACTGCTTAGAAAGAACCTGGGATACCTTCAAACTATGCAATGGTGATGTTATGGGATGGGAACAGTGAAATGGGGTGGAATCCACTTGAGACCAGTTAGAAGTGGGGAGAAAGGGCTGGGGGTTTAGCTCAGCTGCATAAGCGCCTGCCTTGAAAGCAGGCAGTCATGAGTTCGATGTCCGGGACCGATAAAAAGGAAAAAGACCAAAAACAAAACAAAACAAAAAACAAGTAGTGAGAAGCAGCTGTGCTGTCTAGAGCCTGTGTGCTTAGCGTCAGACCCTGAGGTGCTCTAGTGCTAGCAGTCAGTCATCCTCTGTCTCTTTTACCTCTCGCTGGGGCCAGGACAGTTCTGGGTCCCTAGAATGCTGTCACCACTGTGATACCACCAGGCCACAAGGCCATTTTTGAAATCGCCTGCTGCCCTTGCTCCTCCAACAATTTGGGTCCAGGACGGGGCATGAGGAGACCCTGATTCCGCTGTGGCTTCAAGCTTCTTGCAGCTGTAATAAGCTAGGTCTCTGCTCTCATTTCTGTCAGCAATAGCTCTGAAAGCCAGAAGTTTATAAATGTCTGTGCTGCCGGACCTCGTAGCCACAACTGCTCTCCTTAAACTTATGCATTTATGTATTTTGTGATCACCTAAATTTATACTATGTTCTCATATTTCCATGATCATTAAAGGTGGAGGCAAAGGTTCTGAGAATTCAGAGATGTGTAGTGATGTGCTTCAGTGGAGGAAGGCTTCCCAAACACCGGATGAACTGCTGTGTATTATACAGAACAATGCAAATAATTTCTGAACACATTTTATGTGACACATTTGCTCATAGACGATGTTTGGGAGAACAGCCATAAAGGTTTAAATTTTGAAAAAATGAAGCTGATATAAATGTGTCATCAAGGGCAGGGTAAAGTGTGTTTGCTAAGGGCAAATTGCAGAAAGGGCTGCCTGTTAAATTCTCATTGAAAAATGCCTAAATTTAGTCATTTGCATTAATATATATATATATATATATATATATATATATATATGACATCCATCTTAATGGAAAGGAATATGGGTGTCATATCTGAATTAAGAGGTGATTTAATAGCTTGGTTGATCATATACATTGTTGAAATATGGAAATGCTCTGCAATGGACTTTACTAAGTGGTGTAAAGGAGATGCCATAAATTGAAATTGTGCAGGGATACCAATAGTTTAGTCATGAAGGGTTTTCTGCTTAGGGTGGATCAGACTAGCATGGAAAGGATGTGGAAGTGACTGGCAGGACGCAGTGTGCCAATAGCAGGACATACAACAGAGAGGGTCTTCCCTGAAAGTCAGGTAGTTCTTAGGGTAAGCATAAAGTTAAAGTTTTCTTATGATTTCTTCCTTGAGGTGAATAACACCAGCTCTGGTAAGAATCAGTATTCCACATTCTTGTCAACCCATGAATTTTGTGTTCTTCACTTGAGATCTAATTTTGATTATTTCTAATTATGACCCACTGTCATGAAAGTAAAATTTGAAGATTTTTTGTAACAGGGATTGAACTCATGATCTCAAGCTTGCAAGGTAGGTGTTCATGCTGCTGAGCTAAATATCCAGCTCTGAAATGGTTTTCTGTATACTATGTATGATATCAACATTGTTGCTCAGAAAATGTTGAATATTGTGGAATTTTTCTATATTGTATGGATATAATTTTAAAAGCAAATCAAAGGTGTCGTATGCAGTCACTTTTCAAGTTTCACGTTGTATGTGGGGTGTCTCAGTTAGGGTTTCTATATTTCAGAGAGCTCTGTAACTTAGGCTAGCCCCAAACTCAAGGAAGTTCTCCGGCATCAGCCTCCCAAGATATATTTCTTATATCTGAATGGAGAGTGAGCACTTGGTGATCACTTGGTGACACTGAGCTATAATTTGAAACTTGTACCTGGTTTCATTGTTTATACATTTTTTACATACAGCAGTTTTTCATGAACATTTGAGTTATTATTTATGTATGGTATTTGATGTTATGTATGTTTTGTTCTATGAAACCAAATTTAAATATCAAAATGCTGCTTAAGTATATTACGAACAAAGGACTCAGTGGCCTAAATGAGATTTGAAGAGATATCATTGTTAGTACATCGAAGTGATTCATGACATAATTATCTGCCTCTGTGCTTTATGGATGCTGGTCCTGCAGGCTCTCACTATGAGCTCTGCTTTAGAGACAGTGCACAGGGACTCTTGCAGTGACTCAGCATAAGAATCAGTGCTCCTATTTGGCTGTTACATTAGCTGGGAGTTGCAATATAGCATTCAATTTGCTGTCTCCAAAAATGTGTATATACAAAAATTAATCCCCAAGATGTGGAATTAAGATTTGAAGAAATCAGTCTCCATTCAGCTGTTTTGTTTGGTTTTATTTGTTTAGTTTAGTTTTGTTATATTGAGACAAGTTTTCTCTATGTATATAGATTTAAACCCTTTATGGAGCACAAAATTGCCCTAACCTCAAAGCAGCACTCCTATCTCAGCGTCTTGAGTGTGGGATTATAGATATGTGTGTGTTTACCCTAAAAAATATTGAGACTTGTAACTTAGCTGTGTTTAGGTTGGTTTAATAGATGCCATCTTGAGCTTTGCATTTAACTAGTGCCCTGTATTTCACTCAGAAAAATGGAAAATCACTCAGGGTGTAAGTTCCAGGAGAAAAGCAAAATGAGCTGTACCCAAAGAAAAAAATTAACCTCCTAAACAAAAGAAGGAGAATACAGTTGTCATCCAAAAATAATTATAAGATTCTAGCTAAATGATTTCCAACACTATCTTTTTGTGATTCTGTCAGACCGGTGTTGCAAGGAAAACTCCAAGGGCCTCGCTCTCATGTAAAAACAAAGGGGTTTTTATTATTCCGTGTACACGGGGTCCTCCAAACAGGTGGAAACGGAGAACCCCGAGTTGAGGCAAGGCTGGTGTTTTTAAGGATGAAAACCGCAAAGCAAGCGTTGTTACAGAAGCCAATCATAGCAGTTAGAACAGAACAGTTGGTGATTTGTCTATTTGTGATTGGTCAGATCATGAGGGGCGACCAGTGGGTCAGAGTTGATTAACTGTCTTGTTTTGCACAGCTTATTTTTAGGTCACCTAGCTCCTGTGTGGCTTGGTTCTGACATACTTCCCAATCTTGATTAGCATAGTCAGCAGACTTTATCTCTGAGTTTCCTGACATTAACCAGCCATGGTTGCAGATGTTTTCTTTTGGGCCTCTCACAGAGCTGAGTTAGGACTGAGTCAACGGGGTCATGGGACTCAGTTCTGTTCTTAGCTGGGGGTGGGTAGCTGTTTCTAATATCTCCTGAATAGAAAAGTCTAACAGCAATTAACAACCTTAATTACCTTACTTTAGCAACACAACTATTCTATTTGTAGAGGGCAACAATGGTTAGCATATCAATTGGGTAAGATTTTACAATTCTTTACAGAAGAGAGCAATGATTAACATATCAATCTTTTACCCAGAGAAAAAGGAAGACACACATTTACAGTTACAGGTATTACTGTGATACAACACCAAGTTACAGGTATTACTATGATATAAACGAAGCTATTTTTGTGAAGAATGTACAATCTAATGCAATCTGATGTAATTAACACAATTTGTGATGGGGCTTCTGGATAGGGAAGACCCAGGATGTCAGGAGCTATTACCTCAGGCCTTTGTTTTATGGCCTTTAGGAAGTTAAAACTTAACCTAGTTGGATTTGAAGGGAGAAGGGGAGGGGAAGCAGCAGATGGAACGAGCTTTCTTGGTCTCTTCAATTCTATCTTTTAAAACATCTGTAACTTTCCAGTTCAGAGCCTCTTGTTTAGATCCTGAAATGGGGGCGGGGGTTCTGTATACAAGTGGTGCTGAGACCAGCTAATGTAATTCCACATTTCTCAATTGGGTTGCTTGGCTTCTATATTATTGTTCACAAAATCACCTCAAGCTGCAGAAACCTTACTGACACAAGCAAACCTCAGGATTAAATGACAGTGCCACTGAAATGAAAGAATAGTAGAGAAAAGGAGAAGAGAAAAAAGACAAATGCCATGTGCTATAATGCCCACCTCTTTTCCCCAGCAATGAAGAAGCTGAAACAGGAGAATGGCCATGTATTCAAAGACAGCCTAACCTACGTAGTGAGTGCAAGGCTGCCCTGAAATCCAAAGTGAGACTATGTCTTTAAATCAAAAAACTAAAATGAAAAAAAAAAAAAACAAGTAGACAGAAAGACTATTGAAAACAAACAATAATAGGGCTGAGTGAAATTTGACTTATGTAAAATGGGAATTATTGAATGATGCTGCAGAGGAAAGAAGGCCATGTAGTGGCATCTAGGAGGCAATGACAAACACAGACTTAGGAATGGCACCTATTGTGCTACAGGACAACAGTGACCCCCTTCCTCCAATACATTTGCAGTTCACTAGACTGAGGACTTCTAAAAGCTCATTGAAATGTTAAACTCAGGGCAAACAAGCAGCTTGAAATTCTGGCTTTGGAACAATGCCTTTAGCAGACATTTCATATTTAAATTGAGATAAGAGAAATATAATCCTGCCCTGTTTGATATCAAATGCATCAAGTTTAATGACTCACAACATGAGAAATGAAGTCATAAACCAAAAGAAGTTCAAAAATTTTCTTAGAAAAAAAGAGAGAAGAATAGCCCTGAATTATCAGGAGTGGTCTTTGGGGTTTTGGTCATAGACCTATTGTCAGGAGTCATTTATACAGGAAAGTCACAATGTGGGTACAGTGTGGGTCTCAGACTACAATCAACCTGTAAGCTTATAGCTGCTTAACTAATATTATTCAACAGGGGAACAAGTCAGCCAGAAAAGGTATGTGGAAAGAGCCAAGGCATTTTGTGGGAACAATAGTCCAGTTGTTCTGGTCATTGATATGATAATTGAAGCCTATCTGAACTTCCTGGAGGAGGTGGTAACTGTAGTACATTTCAAGCTGTTGTTTTTCTCTTCAGGAGCATGTAGACATAGTCATTGCATATTCACCTTCAGGTCTGGATTTCTTCAGCTGTGCCTGTAGCAGTGATTGTTGTATTTAGTTTTTTGCATTGACTATTTGAGGTTCCAGTTCCTCTCTGATTGTATATCAATTTCTGTCTACCTTGACATCCTTTGCTAAAATCAGAGTTCCATTTGAATGAATAAAGTGAAATATTCATTAATACAGGCCAGGGATTTAACTCAGGAGGCAGAAACGCTTGCCTTGAATGTCCTAGGTTGTAGCTTTAATCCCTGGTACCTAAAAAAATGTAATTTAAAGCACAATGAAAGAAAATAATTTCATTTGTGAAAATGTAGGTTTACAAAATTTATCACTAAATATGTCAATGGCAAATTAAACATTGTTAATAGTCATATTTAGTATCTAAATTTGTTGGGTCTGGGGATTGAGCTCAGGGATACAAGGAGCTGCCTGGAGAGCACAAGGTCATGAGTTCAATCCCTCATACAGAAAATAAATCACAGTTGTCAATGATGCAGTGCTATGAGCACATTTATTGAAAGGGATACTTGGTATTTAATAGGCTCAATGTTTCTTTTGTGGCCTATGAAATACCTGCAGACATGGCAATTACAGTGAATGATATACTGTCCCTTATAGGATTGCTATTTTCTAAGTTGTTTTTATTTTTTGTTTTCCCACATACTTGAAAGTTGAAAATGTTGGCTGGTGCTAGGTAGAAAAACTGTGATAATCATTTTTTCAATTTAATAATATATTTCCCTATATTCATTAAGAACATTTTATTTGCTACAGTTACTTCAAGTCAAATTGATAAACAATTCTTAAATTTGCAGGCAGCTGAGTTAGTTAGAAATAGAGGCAACCATAGCATGATATAGTGGAATGAAATTCCTGACCTTCTATGTCTCCTATGAGTTTGTGGTTTCTAAAATGCAAGAATGAATTTTAGGAACAACAGAGTTGAAAGGCAGAATATATTTATTGAGAGAAAGAAAGTGAAAGTATTTTGCTCTAAATAGGATATTTTGGAAGTGGGAGGTGGAACAAGGGGACTTTTACCTTGTCTCACTTTCCTATGCCCTATTCAACCTATCTGTGGCCAGAAAAGTATCTCAATCAGGTACTTGCATATCAGCAATGCCACCTTTAAGCAGCACCCAAGTCAAAAACTATGTGTATGCCACCCACACATTTCCAGAAAAAAAAGCCAGACCTCCAGTGGTCCTGGGGTTCTCTCCATGGTCTTATAATAAAGGCCATTTTGACTTAATATTCTCTTCTTTACTACACCAAAAATCCTACCAGAAAGCTTCTGTCTGAGAGAAACAGGAGGGATTCTGAGCCCATAGCAAAGGACTCTGATTTTATAGAATAAAATCATGTGGTGAGTGTGATAGCTCAAACCCCAGCATAAAACACAAGGAAGCAAGAAATTAAAATTTGGGGAGCAAAGACTTTATTTTAGGCCAGGCCAGCTGATGCAATCTCCGGGAGCCAATTTGGAGACTGTGTGCCTTAAAGCTAAAAAGGTTGGGTTTTAGAGCTGAAAACCACAGGAATGTTGCGAACTTTGAGCCAGTTAGATAACTTTCTTGTAGTTAAACATTTCTTAGGGACAGTACATTGTATTGCATATAGGCTGAAGGGGGGATTACAAGAAACTGAAACTTAAAGCTTTTATGGGAAATGGAGACTTACCCTAAGAATGGGGATGGGAGAGGAATTTACAAGGAGCTGAAACTTAAGTCTTTACTGGAGATGGAATTTTAATCTTTATTGAAATGGCGCATATAGAACAGAAAGGGGGCACATTGGTTAGAACTAGGTTACAACAGTCAGATAGGTTTAAAGTGGGTTAGATTACTGAGGTTACTGAGGAGGCAAATTAGCACAATAGAGAAGCAGAATATAAAAAATATAAAAGTGGCCTTTTATTTAAAGTATGTGGAGAGGAGCCCACAGCCACCAAGGGTTTGGCTCCCCTCCCCCTGGACTAACTATGGGGTTTTCTGGTTGTGATAACTCAGACCCTGGAATAAAATCCAAAGAAGCAAGAAATTAAAATTTAGAGAGCAAAGGTTTTATTTTATACCAGACCTGGCAAGGAGTCTCCAGGAGCCAATTTGGAGACTGGGCACCTGATAGAAAAATGTCAGGGCTTTTATCTTGTACATCCACAAGCAGCTGCTGGTCACACAATGCAAGGAGGGGAGTGGGGTGTGGCGCACTACAAAACAGAAACATGGTGCATTACATTTCATGGGAAGAGCAAGATTCAGGTAACAAGCAAGTTTTCCTGTAAACAAGCAAGTTTAGATAAGAAGAAATCCAGTTTTCCTTAGCAGAGACTAGAAGTCTAGCAGAGATGAACAACTTCTGTTAGCTTATCTTAGCATCAAATGTGTTAGTTGTAGAGGGCAACAATGGTTAACATATCAATTAGGTAAGATTTTACAATTCTTTACAGAGGAGAGCATTGATTAATATATTAATTAGGTCATCGTGAGGGGGAAGGGAAAAACACATATACAGTAAGGCCAAGTTACAGGTATTGGTATGATACCAAAATAATGAAGCTATTTTTCTAGACTACAACAAAGGTATATGTGACTTTTGAGTGGATGTGGTGCTTGGAGGGGACATTGATGTCATGCAAGGAGCTGATGGGAATTTTCTTTAGGGCCCTGGGAAAGAAAGAGGAAGTTGTAATCAAGGAAAAAAGAGGAAGTGCCCCTGGGGATGAGTAAGCATCCCTGATTTTCCCTTCTTCCACCTTGAACTACCACCATGAGGTTCTGTAATTGTTTCTAGGGCAAAACTCTTTCAAGTACATCATTCCAGTTTCAAGGAACAAGTCAAAACAATGAATTTTTGCCACCTGTCTTCCTCTATGGCTGGTAGTAAACCATTCATAAGAAATACTGTTAGTCATTTCCTTAATGCATTGTAGATACCATAACCAAAATTACAGATCATTTCACTTTCAGAAAACAAAAGTAGCACTTAAAGTCAGGGATAAAGCCCTTCAGTGCAAGCATCACTGGAAAGGTGAGATCAACATTGTAGAATACAATCTACTACTGATTTAGCTGACTTCAGGAAATAGAAAAATTTATAATGATATTGCTGTAGATTAATGGATCTCCCAGTCTAAAATGTCTAGTATGAGTCTGTGTTCCCTAAGTCAAAGAATGAATTTTAGGAACAACAGAAATTAAGAGCACACTACACCTATTGAGAGAAAGAAAGCTACCTGACAGAGAGAAGGGGTCCTGAGCGGGATGCCAAACACTGTCTTTCTAGGGAACTTTATAGCGTAAAATCATGTGGTGAGATGCGTTTAAGTTGTGGAAAAATCGGAACTCACAATGCAGATGGGCATAAGATGGGACAGAGCTATGGTAACCAATAAGATTATAAGTTCATTTAAAGTTGGTTAAATTGGGAACAAAGTGGAAAGGGAGTCACATAGAAAGCAGGCATTCTTAGGCAGCTGTGACTTTTCCCTTAGGGTTTTGGGAGGATGACTCCTGAGTTCATCAGGATGATAGGAAATATTTAAAATGTCAGTCCTTAGGATAAGGATACTTTTCTTTGAATGGTAACTCCTGACCTCCTCAGAGTGCTATGGGAGTATTTAGAATATCAGTCTTTAGGATATGGATGAATTTGCTTATCATTTGTCTTGAGACTTGTGCATAGCATGAGGTGTCAGTCTTCCCCATTGTTGCACGATATCTCTTCTCCTGCATGGACTCCTTGGAGGACCTAGCCCTGCCATATCCCAATACTATTTAAATAAATCAGGTGCCTGTAACAGTACTGTTTGGATAATTGATTACAGATGTCTTGTGCTCTGGGTGAATGATCTGGGGATTACAGTGTGCAATGTTTATACCATTGTTGCCCTCCTGATTGACATGTTTTGAAATTTAATTTTAGTTGATGTGTTCTTTTTTCACTCAAATAAAAATGGATTTGAAAATTAAAAGCCTGAGGTAAAGCTCTTCAGTACAAACACTCCTCTGGTCATCTACTGAGATCACCACTGTAGAAGAACGGCAGCTCCAGAAGTCTCTGCACTACAGTCTATCATTTGAGATCCTCTCTTGCAGAGAGGGGTTTATATCCCTGTTGATTCTTGACTCAGAAGGAGAGCCGTAGAGCAGGAGTCAATCAGTGATGAAGGGGCAGGCTATATGGACTGTCCAATTTTCAGGCCATTGCTGGCTGTGACTTTTGTCTGTTCTGGTGTCTCAGCATGATTTACCTTTTCTGAGTAGGATACTGGTAGTAAAATGCTTGATGCATCTCATTTAGTACTTTTGATGTCCTGTGGCCTGATTAGCAAAGAACCTGAGAGATCCTGGAGCCATGGAATGGTGAAGTTGTGGATGGAAGCCCAGAGATAGGGTGGATTCGGTGAAACCAGTTACAAGTATTTAGAAGGCCCCGGTGTCTGGAGCCTCAGGTATTTAGTTAGCTTCAGCTCCTGAGGTCCTCCAGCATTGTCCATGGGTCATTCACTGTCCCTTTGCCTCTTGCTGTTAGCAAGGGTGATTTGGGGTCCCAAGAACCCTGGCTTCACTATGACAGCAGCAGACTCAAGTATCATCTTGGCTGGCCTGTAACTCCACAATCTTAGGCATTGGAAGGAGCTTGAGAAGACCCTGACTATGATGCTTTTGTAGCTTGTAGAGCAGTAATGAGCTCGGTCTCTGCTCTCTTTCCTCAAAGTAGCAGATCTGGAAATGTCCAAGGTTTATTAATGTCTGTAATGCAGGGCCTCATAGCCACAATGACTCAACTTAAACTTGGGCTTTTTTGTATTTATAGTGATCTCCTAACTTTATAGTATGTTCTCATATTTCCATCCTCATGACAGGTAGTGGCAAAGTCCTGAGAATTCAGAGATGTATATTAGTGTGCCTCAGTGGAAAAAGGCTTCCCAAACAACTCATGAACTCCTGTGTATTATACAGATCAGTGCAAAATAATTTCTGTACATACTTAATTATTTAGGTGGCACCCTTGCTCACAGACTAGGTTTGTGAGAACAGCCATAGAGTTTTGAAGCCTGAGAAAAATGAAGCAAATTTGAAAGTGTTATCAAGGACGGGGTAAAAATTTGAGAAGGACAAATTCCACAAAAGGCTACCTGTTAAATTCTCATCAAACAATGCTGAAATTTAGGCATTTGCATGGACATATACACGTGATATCCTTCTGAGTGGAAAGGAATAGGTGTGTCATCTCTGAATTAAGAGATGATTTAGTGGCTTGGTTGTTCATAGACAGGTTAAAAATGGAAATGCCCTGCAATGGAATTTACTAAGTGGTGTAAAGGAGAAACTCTAAACAGAAATTTTGCAGTGATATCAATAGTTAGGCATTAAGGGTTTCCTGCTGAGGATGGATCAGAGGAGCATGGAAAGGATGTGGAAGTGACTGAAAGACTGCAAGAAGCGAATAGCAGGACATACAACAGAGAGGGTCTTCACTGAAATTCAGGTAGTTCTTAGAGTTAGTGTGAAGTTAAAGTTGGGTTCTGATTGCTTCCTTGAGGTGATCAACACCAGCTCTGGCAACAATCAGTATTTCACATCCTTGTCAACCCATGAATTTTCTGTTCCATACTTGAGATCTAATTTGGATTATCTCTAATTATGCCGCAGTGTCATGAAGGTAAAATGTGGATTTTTTTTGTACCAAGGATCGAACTCATGACCTATACTTTCCAGGCAGGCGTTCATGCCACTGAGCTAAATACCCAACTATGCAAGTGTTTTCTTTGTTGTATGGAATATATCCGCATTGTTTCCCAGAAAGTGTTGAATATTGTTGAAATTTTTCCATATTATATGGCTATAATTTTTAAAAACAAACCAAAGTTGTCTTATGCAGTCCCTTTTCAAGTTTCACTTTGTCTGTGGGTGTCACAGTCAGGGTTTCTGTATTTTAGACAGCTCTGTAACTTAGGATAGCCCCAAATTCAAGGAAGAAGTCCTTCACCAGCCTCACAAGATATATTCCTTATATCTGAATTGAAAGTGAATGCTTGGTGACAGTGAGCTATAAATTACAGCTTGGGCCTGGTTCCATTTTGTATACTTATTTTTTAAATACAGCATTTTCCACTAACATTTGAGTTATTACTTGTGTACCATACTTGATGTTATTTATGTTTTGTTCTATGAAACCAAATTCATGTTTCAAAATGCTGCTGAAATATATTAAGAACAAAGTACTCACTGGCCTAAATGAGATTTGAAGAGAGATTATCTGCAGCCTATCAAAGTGATTGAAGAGTTTTTTTTTTCTTTTTTTAAATTTTGAGAACAAGATAAATACAACAGAACAAGGCAGAATAAGGCCAACTAAGATCATACAGTGAAATTGTTTTACAACTTCACCACTGGTTACTGCAATAACAGTAAGAGGTATCACAGTATATTTTATTATCTTTATAATCATTGTTCTTTCTTTTCTTTTTTTTTTTTTTTTTTGTCTTTTTCCTTTTTATCAGTACTAGGGATGGAGCCCAGTACTGTCTGCTTGCAAGGCAGGTGCTTTTGCCGATGAGCCAAATCCCCAGCCCAAATAGTTGTTCTTTCAAACACGTATATCAAAATGAGATGAAATACAGAACATTATAGTACTTATCAAAACAGAATATTGAATAGAGCAATACCATTAACCAGAACAGAGCAAAACAGTAATAAAAATATTTGGTTCAAAGAGATAATAGAAGGAAGTCCCCTTTATTTGTTATCATCTGCTTTCCAGGAGAGTCTCAGATTTCTGGTTCCCATTTGCTAACAGGACGTGACAGGAGAAGAGGGGTAGGGAAGAGGGATTTTTGATTCTAGGCCGTGCATCAGTAGGTTCACTATTCCTTAGTAGGGAGACAGGCCGGTTGTTTTGTTACACAGCGTCCTAAGTTCCCACATGGCGTGGATCTCAGGAGCTGCTGCTGGTTCTTCCCCTGGAAGGGCCGCATTCTGCCAGACCTCCACCGCTTACCTGGGAAGTGGTGCTTGCTTGCCTTCCAAGTGTCCTAAATTCCAACATGGCATGGATCTCAGGAGATGCTGCTGGTTTGCCCCCTGGGTGGGCCGCAGTCTGCCACACCGCCACCACTTACCAGGGAAGGGAGGTACTTGCTTGGCTTCCCAGTTGATTGATGGGATATTTATCTGCCTCTGTGCTTTGTGGATGCTGGTCCTGCATGCTTCTCACTGTGGCTCTGCATTAGAGACAGTACACAGGGAATATTGCAGTGACTGAGCACAAGAATCAGTGCTCCTATTTCACTGTTACATTAACAGTGAGTTGCAATGTATCATCAAATTTGCTGTCTTCAAAAATGTGTATATACACAAACTTAATGACCAAGACATGGATTTAAATTTGAAGAAACCAGTCTTCATTCAGCTGTTTTGTTTGGTTGTATTTGTTTAGTGTTGTTTTGTTTTATTGAGACAAGCTTTCAATATGTAAATCAGCTAGATTTGACAACACTATGGACCCTAGAATTGCCCTGAACTCACTGAAAGCATCCTGCCTCAGCCTTTTGAGTGCTGGCATTATAGATATATACCACCACACTTTGCTTTTGATTCATATTTGTAGGAGAATTTAAGATATCCCAAACCTGGTGTCTCAACCTTCATGTAAGAAATATATATATGATCTTTTAGGAGGTGGTGACCTTTGAGGATGTGGTCGTGAACTTCAGCAATGAGGAGTGGACTTTGCTGAGTCCATCCCAAAAGAACCTCTACAGAGATGTGATGGGCGAAACCTTTAGGAACATGACTGCAATAGGTAATGACAAAATATTTTGTCACTCATGCTGTCAGAATGTTGTATGTCGCTGTTTCATTAAAAACAATGTGAAAAAATTTTAAAAATAGCTCAGACCTGGACACATTATATCATAACTCTAAACAAAATCTATTAATTTGTGTGTATTATTCTAATGAGCGCTGGTATTTCTATGTCTACAATTCAGGAGGACTTGGGGATATCCAGGAAGCTGAAAAAGAATGCAAAATTTACTGGAGATACTTAAGGTAATTCCCACTCATAAGGAGAAGGAATGTTCCTGTGTAATTAGTGAGTCAGTAGAAAAATACCGCCAAAGAAATGAGGCACCATTCAATTTATTTTCAGCAATATTGTCCGAAGACGTATAAGCTAGGGTATGTATAATGAGTGGATTAAATCAAGAAAATGTATGACATTGCATATATATGTGTATGAAAGGCATACACTTTGAGTTATGATATTCTCTCTTCAGTTTTTCTACCCACATATACATGTGAATGCAACACATTCATCATCTAAAAATTGCTAAGATTGCAATAGTATTTGAAATAAAACGGACTTCTTGTGTTTCCAAGCCATGCTCTAAAGAATCAGCCATTCTGACTAAAATTCTTAGAAGGCTGGTAGAATGTTAAGTGCACTCATTCTGAATATCAGTGTGCAGTTGTCTCTAGAAATTGATCCCCTCATACTTTTCCTGGATACATTTTTAAAAATTCAAAATTGGCATAAAATACTGATACATGCTTACTCATATACAAAGCAGATCAAGTTATAATAGATCAGGCCTTGATGAAGCTTAGCTATCTATCACTGGATTTGTGGAGAAAGAAAATGTTAATAGACTCTTTGTGATTCTGCATTCTTGTAAATCCAGCACACTAGGAGTCAGATTTTGCAGAATTGCACATTCAAGTTCAAACGTCACAGCTTGTTCATCAGCGAAAAACTCTTAAAACAGATTTAAAAAGCTATAGATTTTATGCTAATAGCTGTTGTTCATTCCCAGCATGGAAACGAAAAAAAAAGTGTTATATGATGTCAAAAAACAAAGAATATAATGTCATTTTCCATAAGAAATAGGTGGTTCTTTCTCCCATCAATTCGGTGAAATAGCTCAGCTATGAAACCTAAAGGTTCACAGGGTTTCTCTTAGATGAGAAACTAAATATAAATTGTGGAATGAAATGAAAGAGTTAATAGAGAAAAATAAGACTGACCATATGGAAAAGGGAACTACAGGTTAAGGACAGAGGGGAGATTGTGATGGTAAAACATATCAGAATGATCTGTATGTGATACACATATGTATCCTTGCCCAAATGAAGCTAAATATTCTGCATTTCATAAGGAACCACCTTTTAAGATTTCCAAATGTGTACCAGTCTTTTGGGAATGGCTGTTTTCAACATATCTTACAAGGCCATTCTGTTGCTTCATGGTCAGAATTTCTTAGCAGGCATTAAAAACAGAACTTGACATTAATGCAGTCATTAAACTGAGACCCATTTCACTGTGAATGTTTCTTTTTTTAATGTAAGGAAAGACTAAAAAAAACAAAATAAGTAGAAATGATACCGCTTTCAAAGTGAAAATAAACAGTAAGAAATCTAAAGACAGTGATTACATATGCTGCTCATAGAAATAGTTAATGAAATACAAAAGTGAAACATATGATGTGGGGAATCAAACAGCGAGACTACAAACACTTTTATTCAAATCTCCAATAAAAACTTAGTAATATGGTTATCAACCCGATATGTGATTTTTTTTTTTTTTTTTTTTTTACAGAAATGACAAGGTAGGGAAATCCTATGGACATACATCATGGAATCTGTGTAAAGAAGTGTTCCTTTGTATTGCAGAAGGTAATGTGAATGTGAAAGAAGCAGAAACATATCACAATGTTCAGATCCATGAAAAATATGGCAGTGGGGAGAAATCCTACGTATGTCAGCAATGTGGAAAAGGGTTCACCAAATCTCGACATTGTAAGCAACATGAAAGAATTCACACTGGAGTGAAACCATATGTATGTAAGAAATGTGGGAAAGCTTTTAACAGACGGGAAAATTGTAAAATACATGAAAGATTTCACACTGGAGAGAAACCCTATGTATGTAAGCAGTGTGGGAAAGCTTTTAACACATGGGCAAACTGTAAAATACATGAAAGAATTCACACTGGAGAGAAACCCTATGTGTGTAAGCAATGTGGGAAACGTTTTACCCAACATGGAACTTGTAAGCAACATGAAAGAATTCACACTGGCGAGAAACCCTATATATGTAAGCAATGTGGGAAAGCTTTTACCCGACATGGACTTTGTAAGCAACATGAAAGAATTCACACTGGCGAGAAACCCTATATATGTAAGCAATGTGGGAAAGCTTTTACCCGACATGGACTTTGTAAGCAACATGAAAGAATTCACACTGCAGAGAAACCCTATGTATGTAAGCAATGTGGGAAAGCTTTTACCACACGTGCAAATTGTAAAGTTCATGAAAGAATTCACACTGGAGTGAAACCATATGTATGTAAGCAATGTGGGAAAGCTTTTAACACACGTGCACAATGTAAGGTTCATGAAAGAATTCACACTGGAGTGAAACCATATGTATGTAAGCAATGTGGGAAAGCATTTAACACATGGGGGAATTGTAAAATACATGAAAGAATTCACACTGGAGAGAAACCCTATGTATGTAAGCAATGTGGGAAAGCTTTTAACACATGGGGAGATTTTAAGAAACATGAAAGAATTCACACTGGAGAGAAACCATATGTATGTAAGGAATGTGGGAAAGCTTTTAGCACATGGGCAAAATGTAAAATACATGAAAGAATTCACACTGGAGAAAAACCCTATGTATGTAAGCAATGTGGGAAAGCTTTTACCACACGGCCAAACTGTAAAATACATGAAAGAATTCACACTGGAGAGAAACCATATGTATGTAAGCAATGTGGGAAAGCTTTTACCCAACATGGACATTGTAAGCAACATGAAAGTTCACACTCAAGATAAAAGCAGTGTAAGTAACCATCATGAGAATTTTTTGAGCACAAGTACATATTGCATAATGCATGAAAAACTTCACACTGGGCAAAAAACTTTTATATGTAAGGAAAGGTTTCAGCAGAAATGCTTATTGTCCAATACATGAAAAAATTTAGACAGTTGAAAAACCCTGTTTATATGAAGAATGTGTGAAAGCTTTCACCACACAGGGATTTTGTAAAATACATCAATGACTCCACTCTGGTGAGAAAACCTATGTATATAACAATGTGGCAAAGCTTTTTACCACATACAGTCATTGCAAAACACATAAAGAATTCACACTGGGAAGAACCACTGGCTATGTAAGCAAGTGGAGACACTTTCAGCAGCCAGATTGTAAGTGAAATACATGAAGAAGCTCACACAAGAGATAAATCCTATGTGTTATGAAAATACTCTCAGCACACATGATCATTTTTACATATCTGAAAGAGTTCACTTTATCCTATGTGCATTAACAATGTGAGAAATATGGCAATCCATGTTTGTTGTTAAATACATAGAAAAAGCAGCACTCTTCAGACAGTTTAAATCTAAGTTTACTTTAAAAATTCCAAGTAGACCTGAAGAAATAATCAATACAGAAATTTGATATCAATATTTCTTCACAAATTTTCCAGAAATGACAAATCTGAAGTGGAGCTCTACTCAAGTACATATTTTGTATGGTTTTCAGTTAATCACTTATACCTCTTTAGATTTTTTAAAGTGTCTTTGTGCTTCAACATGGCATCTTGTAATTAAACATGGTAAACTGAAATGGGCTTTTCACTTTCAAGTATGGATAGTGTCTATGTACTTAATATTTTGTCTTTAAACCTTAATTTTTATATTTTTGGTCAATTATTTTTATTTAAAGAAAAAAAAAAACAATAAGTGTAGTAATAATACAGAAGTTCTAAAAAATAAACAGTAAGAAATCACTAGTGGATTAGTTAAATATTATCATCTTAGAAGTAATTGTTCAAGTTGAAAAATTAAAGCATACAAAGTGATATTCCAATAATGACACTGCAAACAGTTCACCTCAGTGATCCAACAAAAACTTATTGATATGCTTATCTGTTCTACAAACTTGTTTTTTATCTTAAAGATGGTAAGATTAAATATGACAAAACAGAACAGTTCATAAGGAAACAAGTTAAGGAAACACAGGTTTCAAAGCAAGTCCACTGAGATGTTCATTTTCTATCTTACTGTCTCTAGTTTTCTTCAAAATAGTTGTTCCCATCTTCACAAGCATTGAATATATACTGAACATTATAGAACTAATCAAATAATTACAGGATGATAAAGGCTTTTTTGATCTTCAAAACTGATTTTGGGGAAGTTGATAATGATTACCATAATGTGTCTCATTCTCTTCAGTTAAGATGTCTTTATTTTTATGTATGCTGAAATTGAACATAAGAGACTGATCTAATATCACTCTGAACAGTGAATAGTAGTATCCTGAGAAGGAGAAAGGTGAGGAATTGCCTAAAAAAGGAAGGCAGAGCACATTGTGAAAAGTGTATTAGGATTTAAAAGCTACAGTAGTTCTGTTGCTCTGTTTAGTTTGATTATATTTTGTTCTGGTCTGTCTACTCATATTAGATTTGAGGGCACAGAGAGATAACCCAAAAATGGCAGGTTATACCGTGATGATAATTGTCCTTAATTTCCTATTAACTAAAACTGAAACCCTGTATTACTAACATTGTCTTACTATGACTGATCTTACTTTAAGCTGGTTTGTTTGAATGTTATTTGGCCTTGACTGATTCTATTCACATTTGGTATGATTGCTGGTATCAAGTCCAAGAGTAGAGGCAACTACTCTGAAGATGATAAGATGTGAAAGATATATATTGGGGGAGCTGGGGATTTACCTCTGGCTTAAGCCCCTGCCTGGAAAGTGTGAGGTCATCAGTTTGATACCCAGTACCAAAAAATAAATAAATAAAAGATATAAATTCCAGGTTTAATTTTTTTATTTAAGGAGGAAAAAAAGAAAATAAAAATGCAAAGCAGTAACAGGGTACAAATAATACAGAATTTCAAGAATAAAACACAGTAAGAAACCACTAGTTAATAGGTTACATATTGTCTTCTTAGAAACAGTTGTCCAAATTATAAAAATTAAAGCATATAAAGTGAACATTCCTACAGTGTGACTGCAGACTATTCTGTTCAATGATCCAACAAAAGCTCAGTAATATGGTTTTCCTTCCTACACACTCAACCAGGCACTTAGTTCCCTTAGACCACCTTCCTTTCCTCTCTTCTTCACAATAACAATTACACTTTTGGGTTTTTTTTTTTTACTCCCATAGTTCTTATTAGTTTTTTGAAGAGAACAAAACCTCAAGTGAGTTAACAAAACAGTTGGTTACAACATAAGGATGGGCATAGTACTTGATGCAAAAATAGAATATCAGGTGATCAAACATGGTTACCACTGTGCCTCTTGCTATTTTTAAAAAGAGTTCCCTATATCATCAGGTATAATAGAATTGATCAAAACAGTACAGAGCAAGACCAATAAAATCTACACTGGAGAAATTACAGAATTTCAAAAGAAGATAATAGTCAAACCATAGTGGGCATCATAGTAAATCTTATTGCCTACAAAGTGGTTGCCTATACTCTCAAACTTGATACTATCAAACAAAATAGAATATAGTAAAATCAGGCAGAACAAGATGGGGAGAGCAATACTGGGGTTAAAACCAGGTTAATAGGAAAACAAAAAAGTTACTATAATATATCCCACTATTTTTTAATTTAGTTTTCCTTTAATTGAAGAAAAATAGAATAATTTTTTTAAAAAGGGTGAAGATCGAGATAAAAGAGACATTGTAATAGAACAACATAGGTCAGAACTGAACAATTAAAGCATCATTTGGTTTCACCACCAGGTAATCTAACATAATAGTAGTCACCATAGTGCCTCTTTCCTTGAATTGTTTGAGTATAATTTTGTATACTATAGAATCAATCACATCAAGACAGTGTGAAGCCATTCAAGACAATGAAAGAATTACAGGGTATTTAGAGCCAGTTAACAGAAAATGAACAACGATTTCTATATTATCTCTTTGCCTGTAAAAAATTGTTTTGTACTATCACAGTAAAATATATTAAGATACAACATGTTAAATCCAGTGGAAACATGTACAACAACTTGATGGGAGTTCCAAAGGAGATGATATTAAATCAGCACTAGCTTTTATGATGTGTTATTTTCCTCAGAACAGCTATTTTCGGTACTAAAATCGAAAAAACCCAGGGTAAAATCGTTGCACTTAATGAGTGAAAACATTATATAGATTCAAACCAATATAATTGGGTATCATGATTACCACATACTTCTATGTATTATCATTTCTTATACTAGGGAATATATTTGGTATTTATACATGTGAGTTTGATTTATTTCACTTATGAGTATGGTCTCAGTCTGTGTCCATTTATTTATATGTCAATGTGATCATTCTTTATAGCTGAGTAGTTCTCCATTGTATAAAAACACCATAACTTTTTTATCCATTCTTTAGTTGATGGACACTTAGGTTGTTTCCAAGATCTGGCTATTACAAACTGTGCTGCTATAAAAATGGGTGCACATATATCACTGTGGAATGATGCTTTCAGTTCTTCTGTGAATAAGCCTAGCAGTAGAATTGCTGGGTCAAAAGGTGCTTCCAGTCCCAGCTTTCTGAGAAATCTCCAGACAGAGCTCCACAATGGTTGTACCAGTCTACACTGCCACCAAAAGTGCAGGAGAGTTCCTTTGTCTCAACAGCGTCTCAAACACGTGTTGTTGGTGATTTTCTTGATCTTGGCCATTGTTTCAGGAGTGAGATGAAATCTCAGTGTGGTTTTAATTTGCATTTCTTTAATGACCATTGATGGTGAACATTTTTTCATGTATTTATTTGTCATTTGTATTTCTTCATCTCAAAATTGTTTGTTCATCTCAGATGTTCATTTTTGGATTGGGTCTTTGAATTTTGGTGGTCTCCTTTTCAAAAATGCTTTATATGTTGTACACAGAAGTCCTCTGTCTGAGGGGTAGTTCACTAAGATTTTTTTCCCAGTTTGTGGGTTCTTTTCACTTAACTGGAGATTTCAATTGATGTGCAGAAACTTTGGAATAAGAGGTGATCCCAATTATTGATTCTGGGAAGCATTTCCCATGCGGATTGAGTGCTGTTCATCAATTCTCTACCTACTCCTATGTCTTCAAGTTTTTTACCCAATTTGTCTTCCAATAGATTTAGTGTTTCTGTTTTAATATTAGATCTTTGATCCATTTAGATTTTACTTTAGTACATGGTGATAGGCATGGGTCTAGTTTTAGATTTAGGCATATGGAGAGCCAGTTTTTCACCACCATTTATTAAAGAGAATGTCATTCTTCCAGTGAACATGTTTGGCCCCTTTATCAAAATAAGGTACTTGAGTGTGTTTGTAGTTGTGGTTGTATCTTCTCATCTATTCCACTGATCTTCGGCTCTGTTTTCGTTCCAGTACCATGTTGATTTTACTACAGTTGCTTTGTAGTCATGCCAGGGATTGTGGTACCTCCTGCCTTGCTTTTGCTGCCTCTAACTGTCTTTGTTATTCTAGGTTTTTTCTCATTCCAGATGAATTTTAGGGGTGATTTCTCAAGTTCTATGAGGTATGTTGATGGTATTTTTATTGGGATTGCATTGCATCTGTATAAAAGTTTTGGGAGAATGGCCATTTTCACAATATTTATTCTTCCTATCCATGAGCAAGGGATGTCTTTCCATTTTCTGAGGTCATCTTCAAATTCATTTTTCAGTGTGTTATAATTTTCCCTGTATAGGCCTTTCATTTCTTTTGTGAGAGTAAAACCTAAATATTTCATTTTCTTGGTTGCTAGTGTGAAGTGTGTGGCCTCTCTTATTTCTGTCTCTGTGCTTTGTTATTAGTGTATAGGAATGCTATTGATTTTTGAGTATTGATTCTGTATCCAGCTACATTACTGAATTTATTTATTATATCTAGGAGTCTTTCAATGGAACTTTGGGGATCGTCTATATAAAGTATCATGTCATCTGCAAATAATCATAATTTAACTTCTTTTCCTATCTTTACGCCTTTTATTTCTCTCTCTTTTCTAATTGCTCTGCCCAGTAATATTCCAGTACTATACTAAATAGGAGCTGTGATGAGGGACATCCTTGTCTTGTGCCTGATTGTAAAGTAAAGGCCTTCATATTTTGACCATTTAGTATGGTACTGGCTGCTGTTTTGTGATTGCCGGCCTTAATTATATTGAGGTAAGGACCATCTATTCCAATTTTCTGCATGGTTCTTATCATAAATGAATGTTGGACCTTATCAAAAGCTTTTTCTGCATCTATAGTAATGATCATGTGATTATAACTTTTGGCTCTATTGATATGGTGTATTACATTTACATATATTAAACATATACATTTACATATATTAAACAATCTCTGCATGCCTGGGATGAATCCCACTTGGTCATGGTATATGGTCTTCTTGTTGATTTGGTGCATCCTATTTGCCAATATTTTATTGAGGATTTTTGCATCTTTGTTCATTAGGGAGATCGGTCTGTAGTTGTCTTTTTGAGTTGGGTCCTCCTCCAGTTTTGGTACTAGAGTAATATTTGCTTCTAGGAACAATTTATGAAGGATTATTGCCTTTCCATTTCAATGAAGAATTTGAGGAGTGTTGGCATTTCTTGTAGAATTCTTCAGTGAATCCATCTGGGCCTAGGCTCTTCTTTGTAGGTAATGATTTTATTATGTTTTCAATTTCATTAATAGAATTTGGGTTATTCAGTAGTTTTACATCTTCATGACCTAGCTTTGGTACTTCATATGCTTTAGGAATCTGTCTATTTCTGTGTTATAAAACCTTTGAGAGTAGAGGTTTTTGAAATAGGTGTTGATGATCTTCTGTATTTTAATAGGGTCTGTAGTAATTTCACATCTTTTATTCCTTATTGCATGAATTTGAACATTTCTTCCATTCTTTAAATAAGGTTGGCTAGGGACTTTTTGATTTTATTTATTTTTTCAAAGAACCAGATCTTTGATTCATTGATTTTTTGGATTTTTTTTTTTTAGTCTTTATTGCATTGATTTCTGCTCAGATTTTTATAATTTATTCTCTTCTTTTGGCTTTGGGCTGGACTTGCTCTTCTTTTTCTAGATGTTTGAGTTATAACATCAGGTTATTTATTTGTATTCATTCTGTTTTCCTAATGTGGGAACTCATGCAATAAATTTTCCTCAGAGGACAGCTTTCATTGCATCACACAGATTCTTGTACATTGTATTTGTGTTTCCATTTGTTTCTAGGTATTGTTAAATTTCTTCTTTAATTTCCTCTGTGACTAACAGTTTTTCAGTTTCCATGTGTTTGTAGGATTTTTGCAGTGTCTTATCATTAATTTCTAATTCCATAGTGGTATGGTCTGATAGCATGCAAGGGATAATTTCAACCCTTTTGCATTTATTTAAATATGCTCTGTGAATTAACATATGATCTATTTTAGAGAATGACCCATGTAATACTGAGAAGAATGTGTATGCTGTTGTTGTTGGGTGGAATACTCTGTATATGTGTTAAGTCCATTTGTTCACAGGTTCAGTTCAGTTCTTTTATTTCTTTGTCATTTTCTGTCTGGTTGATCTGTCCATTGGTGTCAATGGTGTGTTAAGATCTCCTGTTAGAATTATGTTACTGCTAATTTGATTTTTCATTTTTGTTAGTACTTGTTTTATATAACTGGGTGCTCTGGAGTTTGGTGCATATAAATTTAAGATAGTTTTCTCTTCCTCTTGGAGTTTTCCCCTAACCAGTATGTAGTGACCTTCTTTATCCCTTCTGATCATTATTGGCTTGAAGTTCACATTGTCTGTAAACAGAATAGCTACCCCCCTTTTTTGGTTCCTGTTGCATGAAGTATTGTTTTCCATCCTTTGACTTTCAGTCTGTGAATATCATTTTGGGTTTAGTTGGGTTTCTGGTAGACAGCATATGGTTGGATTTTGTTTCTTAATCCATTCTTCCAGTCGGTTTTTTCTAATTGGTAAATTGAGACCATTTACATTAATGGTTAGAACTGTTATATATTGGTTTATTATTGACATGTTATCTTTCTGCTGTTGCATCTTTATCTTTCTGCTCTTTTTAACTCACTGTTTTGTTTAGTGCTTTTTCCCTAAATGTACCTAGGCTGTCTTTCAGTATTCTTTGCAGAGTTGGCTTGGTGATCATGAAGTTTTTCAGCTTTTCTTTGTCATATAAGTATCTTATTTCTCCATCGATTTTGAAGGATAGTTTTTCAGGGTACATCAGTCTAGGTTGGAAATCATTTTCCTTTAGGATCTGAAATACTTTGCTGCATGCTCTTCTTGACTTCATTGTTTGTGATGAGAAGTCTGCTGTGCTTCTGATACGTTTTCCTTTATAGTTGATCTGTCTCTTCTCTCTGACAGCTTTTAATATTCTATTCATTTGCTCAATTACTGGGATGGTCATTATTATATGTCTGGGTGTAGATTTATTCTGGTTATGGCTATTTGGACTTCTGTATGCTTCATTGATCTTCATATCAGTTTCCAATCTCGTGTTTGGGAAATTTTCAGCTATTACTCCTCTAAATATCCTCTTGACATCCTTTATGTTGTCCCCTTCTTTTTCATTTATCCCTATCAACTTTATGTTGTCCCGCTTTGCATCATCTTGCAGGTGTTCAATAGTTATTTCCTGATTTCTTGTTATTTTTAAAAGATCTTTCCTTTCCTGTTCACTGGCTACAATTTTGTCTTCGAGGTCTGAGATTCTATCTTCATATTCATTGAGGCAGTTTTTACAACTTTCAGTGGAGTTTTTGATTTCCTGTATATCACTTTGCATCTGCTTTATGTATTCTGTTTGTTTCTTATAACATTCATCCAGGGATTCTATCTTTTTGTTTAGTTCCTCCAATTTTTTAACTGTCTTCTTTAGATATGTTCAGAATCTCCTTCATTTCTTTTAACATTTCTTTTTTTACCTACGAGATTATTTCTAGTTTGAATTTCTTTAATTCTTCCCAAAGTTGCTTCTTTATTTCAGTTACTATTATTTCAGGTATTTCCGTTATGGTGAATGTGTTTTCTTCTATGCACATGGCTCCTAGGCTTTTTTGGAATGGGATGGATGTTTGAAATTGCATTTTGGTCTTTCATTTTGTCATTTTGCTGTATTTTCAAGCTTCAAGTATTGTTCCAAGTGAGGGAGCGAGTTCACCCAGATTGGGATGGGATTCCATGCCTCAGCTGAACTTGCTGGCAAAGTAGGGTGTTCCCCCAGACTGGAATTGGAATCTGTTCCTCAGCCCCACTCGTTGGTCCTGGCAGGAATCTGCGGGCTCATCCCCAGGTGAGGAAAAGGATTTCCCCAGACTGAAAAAGGATTCTGTGCCTTGGCCCGACTCCCTGGTTCTGACTCGCTGGTCCCAACTCACTGGTCACAGTGGGCAACCATCTATTCCCCAGGTGAGGAAGGGAGTTCCTCCAGACTTGGATGATATTCGGTGTCTTGGCCTGACTTGCTGGTTCTGGCAGAAACCAGGGGTTCTACATCAGGTTTGATTATTAACTGCTTTCACATCCTACAACATCTTCAAAGTTGTATTTTTATAAAAAATACCTATATAATGTTATGCTTAATTATATAGTCCCTGATGATGTGGAGAATTCTATTGAACATTACAAGAGAAAGCATAGTAAGTACTGTATATCACCTAATATTGTGGTCTTATATGTCTCTTTCATACCATGATTTTCTAGGAATTTGTTTTGTTGTCTTATTTTGATCTGTTTTCCCCCATAACACAGAAAGGATAGATATACACGTAGAGATTCACACATGGGAAGAATTTCTAACCTATTTATTGGAACAAATAATATAATGCATAATGTAATGAACAGGTACTCTGAAGATGAAGTGACACTAAGAAACCCAATGCTAATTCTGTAGCATTATGATATAAAATTGAGCAATACTATTATTCACTGTTCAGAGTGATATTAGTCTAGTCTCTTATTTTTTTTGCGAATTTTATTTTAACATGGCTTTGTTTTAATCTTTTGATGCACATGCTTCATTTTATCTTTCATAAATGATGTTTCTGAAGTTGATGCAATATTTGGCATTAAAATATACATTTGTAGAGCCTTGGAGCATGTGTTTTTGAAAAAGTTGTGTTCTTTTCTCATAACTTGTACATTAATGAATGTTATGTTTTCCAAGTTGTGACAAGACATCTGCTGATTTCCTAGCATCACTGGATATCATACCATGTAAATTAGGTTGCCTGATTTTGTTTCTCAGTGGAGCCAATATTGGCCATTTAAGTAAACCTTTGTTTTTCTAAACATCAGAATTTTACTTGTTATGTTTATATTTCATCTTTATTTGCTAGTAAGGTTTCCCCACGTGTACCAAATGTAAACCATACTACTGTGAGTTTCTGATTGTGCCATGCTGCCAGAATCATAACTTGTCTCCAATAGCACATCACAATATATATATCAATATCTCCAGAAATTATAAAATTTGGCATGATTTATGAGTAACCATACTTTGAAATGAACTTTTCTTAAATATGGAGTTGTTTTGGGGGAAAACGTTGCTGTTGGATGTATCATGCAAATGCCTTTATTTTAGTCCTTGATGCTGTGAATGCATTATATATTTTGTAATTATTACCATTTTTTCCTAAAATACTGAAGTAATCGCATGAAGGGAAACCTGAATTTTGAGCTGTCACCACAGTAAAAAGTAAATTTGCTAAATTAAGATTCACTGTTTTACTGAATTGTGAATTTATACAATGGCATATCACTTTATTTATAAGGACGTTTGTGGTGTGTACGGATTATCTTTAAACACATATACTGGGCCATGAGTCCCAGTTGGTTTCCTGTGGCCTGTGGTTTTCACTTCCATTTTAATACTCATGTAATTTGTAACGTGTTTAATGCAGTGTTGTTGAATACAAAATCTGCTTAGGAATTATGTTGTTAAAAACTGTGGTGTCATGAAAACACAAGTGAACATTGCAGTAAATACCCCTAATCCAGTGAAGATAGCTTGCCCAAGTCTCAATTATTCTTGGGAAAATAAATTACTCACCTCTTATGTAATCACCACTAAAACTATATCTATTTTGTACCTGAAGATCCTGATATACTTCACAAAGTAAAAGACACTGTGAAGTACATTGTTAGCCTCTGTACACTACAGCATGTGGCCAGATCCCCTGCAGCATATTTCTGCTTACCATCAATGGGAATATTTGGAGTTTGTATTACAGCTAATAATAGAATACTGAATCTATAAGAATATATCCTGAGTACATGCACTTTCTCATTTTACCATGAAAGTAAATCTTGCTGGTCCTATTGATGCATGCTTGTAATGCTAGCACCTCAGCAGGCTTAAATTAGTGGAAGAGGAAGTTGAGTCTAACACACAATTAGAGTGACCTTGTCTCAAATATATCTTCAAGTTCTGCAGATGTTGCTTAATGCTTTAAATCTCCTCCCTTTCTTCCCCAGCATCAACATTTTTCAATACTCACAATTGCACATCAGTAGTTGTCTTTTTATCGGTTGGCCATGTAGCAGTTATTCTGGAGAATCACTTGTGAAACACATTAGTTTTCGCAGTGACCATCCTGAGCATCCTTTGGGCAATTGTCAGTTTAACCCATTCATTCTTGTATTGAATACAGTAGAACTGTAACTTTTATATTCCTTGTTATTTTATAAGAACTAACAAAAAGTATGCAATTTTTGGTCATTTGGTATTTAAATAATTGCATTGGTAAGGAGTTACCTATAAAGATTAGGCTAAAGATGATTTCTTTAGTTCAAGCATCAGGAGAGAATGAGATGGGATGATCATGGCTTTGAAGCTGACTTTGAGAGGCAATTGCTATATGGTTTAGCAGAGTGTGAAACAGTTCTTTTTATGCCTGCATTTGAAGTTTAAGAAACAAGTACGTTGAGGTCAAGAATATAAATGTACGATAGGGTAAAATAATCACTACTGCAAATTGTGATTTTTCTTTTGCTTGGGAAGTGTACTTTTTTGGTAATTTGTGCAGCAGTCTCAAATATGCCTCTATTGGAGTAAAACATAGTGAAACATGAAAGAGCCGGACATTCCATGTTCTGAGTGTAGAGGTATTAAAAAACATTTTTAAAATACTATTCCTGCTGTTTTGTGTAGAAAATAAGATAGGGTGACAAAAGAAGCAAAAAGGACCTTGTAAGATTTTAATCCTCCTGCATAAGCATACAAGCCACAAAAAAGTCAAACCAAAAGGATGAAGAAATAAATTACAGAATGAGAGAAATTTTGCCTATTACACCCTGACAGCTGACATGTAAAACCAATAGGAATGTGAAAGGAATGCACATTTTTCAGAATATGTACAAATTGCCAAGAAATACTTGAAGAACTATTGAGCATTTTTGCACAATATAGAAATGCAAATATGGACATCATTTCATTGCAGAGAGAACCACTCACCATAAGATCTAAAGAACATTCAGGAGACTACAGGAGAAAAGGACTTATTTAATCTTTTTGGTGGAAATGTAGGTAAGTAGTTCAACTACTACTGAATTCAGTTTTTAAAGTATTCAAAAGACTAAAATTAGAAATTCTCATTAGTGCAGTGCTTCCTTTAGTGGGTCTCTTCCCCAAAGAGTTAAGGACATATTGCAGTGATTCATGCAGATTCCTGTTACTGCAGCAATAGTCATTTTTCTGTGGAGAGCAGCAGCAAGCACTGCACCATCACCACCAAATGCCAATGACGAACAAGAAATACTCAATAGTGTACTCCATTTGATAAATGATGTGATATTTTATTGTGAAGTCGGCTGTGACTTAGGTTTTCCAGTAGACTACAGGCCAATGTAAATATGATAGTCATGATAATGTCACAAGGCCATCACTAGTACACTATTACGTTCATTAGATTTGATGTATTTATCTTTTTGAGGAAGCATGTTGCTACGAAGTTCAGGCTGGCTTTGAGGTAACATTATATCCCAGAGTGGCCTCACACAATTCTCCTTCCTTAGTGTCTCAATTACTGGGCTCCACACAAGAGCCACCATGCCTAGTTTATATTTGGTATATTAAGTGCATATTCAGGATATTTTATTTCAACTGTTTTTGTTGTTAAATTATTTCCATATTTTACCTCCAGCATTTGTAGAAACTTTGGCATTATTGAGGTGGTGATGTGCATATCACCAGCCTCATGACATTGTCTACTGGGTTCAGAGCTGTCAGTGTACTGCAGTGAAACATAGCTGTACATAACTGTTTCTTTTTATACTTTCCTTAGAAAATATTTTTAAAATTTCCATGGATAATCAGAGAGTCAATAACCCTGGCTAGAGTTTCATGCAAATGCTGACAGTTAAGTACAGTGTAGCACTGACCCAAAGATAACTTTCTGTCATCTGAGAGTCTCTATAGTCCTTTCTGTACACACACTTTGTGCCTAGGCCAGCACCTGTTGTGGGTCCCAGAGTCTGCTGCAAGGCCATGGAACACATAGCTTTGTGACCGCCTCTAGACTGTTGTCCTATATGCCACTCTGCTGAGGCAGAGTACAGCTTCTGGCAGGAAGCCAGAGGCTCTGGGGCTCTGAGACAACACTGGTTTTTCTTTGTGAACATAGATAATATTATATTTCTGTAAGACAGACAGCTCTGTCCCATATTTCTAACCAGGAAGACAGAAGATGAATCTGAAGACTGTGGATTAGACAGGGGTGCTGCCCTTCTGCTCTGCCAGCCCGGTATTGGGTGGGAACCTGACAGTGGCCCAGGCTTTTCATCCTCCCAGGACCTGCACGAGCCAACGAGGATCTGCCCTCAGGGCATGTCAGACCCAGTCACACTTGACTTAGGGCAGGAATTGTGTAGTGGGATTCACAGTGGTAGTCAGGCCTTAATGTTACTCTGCTGGACTGAGTGAGTCTGAGTGGCTTGTGGCTGAGTCTTGTGACACCTGTCCTGGTCTCTCTCCAGCCTCTGGGTGCCAGAAGGCTGTGGAAAGTGAGCCCTGTCCTTTAATGCCCTTGTCATTTGGCATTTGCCCGCAATCATCCTGAAGGCTCTGGGATGAGTGAACCATTTTTTCAACCATTCCCACATGGTCTACCTAAGCGGGATCCTGAGGCTGGGGTCCCGTGTCCTGGGAAAGCAGCATAACCTGCTCCCTATTCACTGTTTTGAGCCAACTGTCTGTAAAGACCAACTGTTACCAGACCAAGGTGCCTGGTGACCTGAGCCTTCAGAGTTCTGTTTGGACCTGTCACCAAGGAAGTGAGGTCATGCACTGGGGTCTACAATTTACACTTCCTCTGTGATATCACCTTTATTTTTGTTGTGGAACAAATCTATGTCCTCCTTAGAAACAACAAGTTAAAATGCTAGAAATCTGTGTATACATTTAGACTTTGCTTCACTTTGAAAATTTTAATGCAGGAAACATGTAGATGCTTCAGATGTGTCAGGCTGGGTGCCAAAGAGAAATGTCCATCCAAAGGATCCATTGTCTCGGAGGATGAAAGACACATTGTCTTCTGTTAAAGATTCGTCAAGTGTTAGGATGACTTCCTTTCTTGGGCTTATATTATTTTCATTTCAGTTCCATTAGGA